>NW_024412572.1:9156865-9469744 GCF_014898765.1 Herpailurus yagouaroundi
TTTCCCATCTGAAGAATAAAGATGATAACCTAGTCCCTGATTACTGTGATGTCCAAGTGACCTAATACACATAAAGTTCTTTGTGCATGTATCTAGCCCACAATGAGCTCTGTATGTTATCACCATCTTCAATCACCTTTTTCAAACCTGTCAGTGGCTTTGGGCAAGGACTTGTATGGCCTGTGGGGGTGGCCAGCCAGGTGTCCCAACCAAGGGGCTGCTAATCGGATCCTATGCATAGGAGGCCCAGTAGGGTGGGCAGCTGGCCTGAGGGAGCATCCAGGCCAGCACTACACCCCAAAGCTCCAGACTGACCAGAGGTGCAACCACAGAAAGGACTTCCAATGGCCACAGCTCTAGAGTGAGGCTTCTCAGGAGCTGGGAGTCCAGAGCCAGCATCCTGGGTACTACCACCAAGAAATACACAGTCCCTGATCAGCACCAGAGAAAAAGAGAACGGCTCAAATGTCATTAACTGCCCTTCTGCAAGCCAAGACTCCTGCACTAGAAGACTTCATCCTCCAGGGTCTTGCTCCTCCACACGTCCTCAGCACTCCTGACAGGCCATTCTCATTTGCAAATGAGTGGAACCTGCAGTTCCTCCAATTAGTCTCCCAGGTTGGCTAACACTGTGAGCTTTTCTGGGCAAGGCCTCAAAGCAGGGCATGCAATGCCCCTTTCCACCTAGAAACACCTCTTTCCCACCTAGGCACACCTACCCCACATTCCTGCATTGCCCTGAGTACACTTTCCCATCTTACCCAGCTGGCAAGCTCCTATTCATTCTTCAGAGCCCACTTCAGATGGCCTAATGTCTACAGACAAAACTAACAGCAACCCACTCAAAGCCCTTTGCAGCAAACACTATCAAAGCCTGCATCCTGATGTATGACAGCTGCCAGTCTATATCTCCATTCCCAAGAGACAGCACCCTGTCCCTCATGAACCATACTGCCCCCATGCCCAGCACAGCATAGGCACCTCAGTGCTCAAGGACACCCAAAAAAAGGCTGCCTTTAATCCCCACCCATGAGGTATTATACAAGGCCTCCTGCGGGTGCTGACACTGTACCTCTTCCCTGTGAGTTACTCTTCCCTCTGTGGGCAAGAGGGACAGAACTCACACATTGCAAGTGGCAATGAAAGCCTTCACATCTACCCTCTTCCCAACAATGCCCTACTAGAGCTCTGCCCAACTGAACTTTTAAAACCAAAGGAGTCCTTCTCCCACTTTCCTTTTAGCTCCAAAACGAGATTATCTTCCAGGAACAGTCATTGATGACTCCCAGTGGACTCTGAGGGCCCCGGTCCAAGGTCTGCCTCAAGATGGCACAGACCAAAGCCCAGGAGAGCTTTCCCCATCTCAAGACCTGTCATGCACCCCAGATGGGTGGAGATGGAATGTGGAAAAACCACATCCTTTGGCAGGTTCCCTTAGCTCCCCCTTCTATAGAGACAGACCAGCTAAGATGCATCAAGTGAAGCTTGAGCAGACAGATAAGCCTGGCAGTGGAATTAGGCAGTTGCGTGAAAAGGTGGGGGCACTATGTGCTGGGTACCCCGCCTGCTCCTCAACCCTTCCCAGGCCAATCCAATCCCAGAAGACCTTAGCTGTGTTCAAGCCCATCCCCCGCTGTCCCTCCAGGACCCCAGCACAGGCTGCACATTCTTACTATGGTATGAATGAATAAATAAACCCCCGCTAGCCCAGCCACTTGGTAGCTGGGGGCTTTAGGGCTCTCCCAGGATCCCCTGGGGTCACTAAGTCATTCAATAAACTGATGTCTATCACGAGCTAGTATATGCATGTAATTTCTAACAGTTCTAAGGTTCTCTGGCCTCAGGAATGAGCCAGGCACTGGGAAAAGTGCCCTAGACCATAGTCCAAGGTCTGTGTCTGGATTTGGGTTCCGGATCTGGTGCTGAACAGGTGTGTGACCTGAACCTGTCCCTTCCCGTCGGTTTTCTCAGCTCGGAGGTTGGACCCGGCAGCCGCTGGTCTCACTGAGAACCGTCAACGGAACCGTGGGCGGAGGATGTCTTAAGTCCTCACCCACCATCCTCTCCACCGCACTCCGGCCAAGGCCCCACAAGCCTAGGGCCAAACCCGAAGACTCGCTTGGAGAGGAGACAACAAAGCCTTATCCAGCCTCCTCCCCAAGCGGAGGACCGCTCTGGCCACAGGAGAGAATCAAGGAGCCGCGCACGGGCCCCCCTCCTGCTTTCCAGGTTCCCCGTGAGCCCCTCCTTCCTCCGAGCGGGATGGGGGAGTCCTTCCGGCCGGTGTCAGGGCCGCGAGGACCCAAGGAGGGGGCCCAGGCGGTCGATAGGCGGGGTGAAAGGCTGACCCGACGCCGGGTGCCGAGGGCCGGCAGGCTCTAACCCTGGGGTTCCGCAGGCTGCCCGAGGCGGGGTCCCGCGGCGCGCTCGGGTGGAGTGGCACCTGGCAGCCCGTGCCTCCACTCGCCCTCCAGCTCCAACCCTCAGCCGCAGGCGGTGCGGGCTGTGCCTGGGAGGGTCTGGCCGGCGGCGAGCACCGAGCCCCGCACCCGGTAGGCACGGGCTCCTAAACTTGCAGCTTGGCGCAGACGGACGCGCGCGGTAGGGGGGCTATTCACTCACCCAGCAGCCGCGGCAGGAAGCCAAGAGACGGGCGGCGGGGGCCGGGGGCCGGGGACCGAGGACCAAAGACCAGGGACCAGGCAGTCTCCGAGGCGCGCGGAGTACGCAGCCGCGGCTTGCCCACTTCCTTTATTTCCCGCCGGCACGGCCCCGGGCCCCGCCCGCCCGCCCGCCACGGCTGGCCCCGCCCCCGGCCCGCCTCCAGCCTCCCGCTACCGTGAAGCTCAGCCGCGGGGTGCCGGAGCGGGGCCAGGGAAGCTAGAAGGCTTTTGCGTTGCGCTCGTTCCAAAGCCGGGGTGCCTGGAGCCGGGCGAGGACCCTGACTCCAGCTAGGCCCATCAGCCGATGATACAGTGGCCCCAACATAGCAACATTTCCATCTTCACACCGTTCTCCATGTCAAGGTAGCTATTTAGCCACTCATTCCGGCTATGCTGGGATAATTCCTAATGTTCCTTGCGTGGAACTGCTTTTAGAATCCTCCCGGACTGTCTTGGAATGGCCTCGGGGGTGGTAGTTCCCACTAATAATCTCGTGAAGCCATTCACCAGTCCATGTGTCCAGATAGCCCCACAACTGCACAGCCAGAGGAGAAACACACGTGACTCCAACAAAAGAGAAACAGAAACGGGAAAGCAAGTTTCTGAAAAGCATGAGAAATCAAGTAGGGTCACGGAAGTTGCTACACCTGAACAAAGGAATAGGAACTGAATTTTTAAAAAGAAAAAAAAAAAAAGACTAGGAGGAAATAAAACCAAAAATCATCACAAGGTTATATTTTTAAAAAATCAGTGATTTATTTTACTTCCCACTTTCTTCTGTTTTCCAGTTTTTCTTTAAGAATGTTTTTAACGTTTATTTATTTTTGAGAGAGAGACACAGAGGGTGAGTGGAGGCAGGGGAGGGGCAGAGAGAGAGGGAGTCACAGAATCCAAAGCAGGCTCTAGGCTTCTGGCTGTCAGCACAGAGCTGGACATGGGGTTCAAACTAACCAACCGCAAGATCATGACCTGAGCCTAAGTCAGAGGCTTAACCAACTGAGCCACCCAGGCACCCCTTCTTTTTTTTTTCTTTTAATTTTTTTTGTTTATTTATTTTGAGAGAGAGCATGTGGGAGAGGGGCAGATTGAGAGAGAGAGAGAGAGAGAGAGAGAGAGAGAGAGAGAATCCCAAGCAGAATCTGAGCTGACAGTGTGGACGGAGCCTGATATGGGGCTCAAACTCACAAACTGTGAGATCATGACCTGAGCTGAAACCAAGAGTTAGATACTTAACCAACTGATCTACCCAGGAGCCCAGATAGAGTACTTATAAGTGCAATCTACCTGAATAAATTCCTCATAGCCAATTTTCCTTTTTTTTTTTTTTTAAGTTTATTTATTTATTTTGAGAGAGGGAGAGAGAGCGAGCTAGTAGGAGAGGGGCAGAGAGACAGAGACAGAGAGAGGGAATCCCAAGCAGGCTCCACGCTGTCAGTGCAGAGCCCAACTTGGGGTCAAACTTAACGAACTGTGAGATCATGACCTGAGCCTAAGTCAGATGCTTAACTGAATGAGCCACCCAGGTGCTCCCGTATCTTCCAATTTTTCTAAAATGACTGTGGCATTAATTTTACAACCACTAAAAACTATTATAATGAAAATCACAGAAAATAGTTTGTTAAATTTAGATAATGTTATCTGTATTTCAAGTTAACTTTTTTTTATCAGAGCTGCATATCCAAGTGATTAAAGTATAAATAGCAAGTAATATTTTTAAAATGTTTATTGTTGGGGGGGAGCAGAAAGAGAGGGAGACAGGATCCAAAGGTGGGCTCCACACTGACATCAGAGAGCCACTGTGGGACTTGAACTCACCAATCTGAGATCATGACCTGAGCCAAAATCAGACACTTAATGGACTGAACCACCCAGGCACCCCCCAGGTAATATTTTTAATGGGGCTGTCTCTGAGGTTTCTGGCAGCCAAAGCAATAGAGGTTAATTTCACAATTCCATAAAGAATGGGGCATACCAATTACCACTTCAAGATAGCCCAACCTTATGATGCACCTAACTTTAAATGAAATTCCTGGGTTTTGTGTGCAGCTTATCTTGGCTCTGAAGGAGGTATCAAGGGGACAATCTATAAAGTTTCAGCAAGAGTAGGTTTCTTCCAATAAATAGATTTCCTCCAATAAGGACTGCTATGAAGGCACAGGATACCTGAGACCAGAGAACAAATGACACATGGGTAGTGCCAGCTGGATGCTTTCTCCCTGCCAAGGAAGATACAGTGCCATGCTAGAGTTGGAGGGGCCCGGGCTGTGTGTCACAGACAATACAGACATCCCTCATTTGGGCAGCTGGCCTACCTAAGCTATAAGTCACTTCTGCCACCGATACTTTAGCACCACAAGTACATTTCTAGGACTGTAAATGTGTTTCTCGTTCTGTATGTGGACCAATCAGGCCACAGTATGCTCCCCAAGAAGCAGTTCCCAGGCTCAGGAGGAGTTTAGCTTCTAACCAATGCATATAACTGGTAATCCTTCCCATCTTGACACTACTCAACTCTCCGATTACCCTCAACACTTCTGACCGCTAAACTTTGAATGATGGATGACATACTTCTCTGTCTCCTTAAACAGGATTCTAAACATAGTTTCATCTTTTCCAGGCCTCCAGTCATCTTCACAAGCGTGGCCTCCTGTGCTGTGAAATGCTGCTCTTGCTCTGGGTGGCTCTCTGTGCTCCCTCTCCACAGATGTACATCTGCTTGCTGATCCATGACGTCCCCAAATATCATGGGCACGGTAATGCTGCCACAAACATTGTCCTACAGACATACGTGTATGTATGTTTTCACTTCTCTTGAGAGTAATACCTAGGAGTGGCACTGCTGGGTCACCGGCTTGAGGAATGTGCAACTTTATTACAAACAGCCAGTTTTTCAGAGCGGCTGTGCCATCCTGCACTCCGCCAGCAGTGTGTGTGCATCCCAGCAGCTCTGCGCCCCCCTCTGGCTCACCTCTGCACCACCAGCACCCTGATCCAAGCCACCATCTCCCTCTATCATTGCAATAGCCTCCTAACAGGCACTCCCTGTACTCTTCCTCCTTTTATAAAAGTCAGATGGTGTCACTCCACTCTTTAGAGTCCTCTAAGTTTTCCCAAGGTCTTTTCAATAGCTTCCAAAGTCCCATATGAGCTGCACCCTCTTTAAGCTCAAATCCTACCACTGTCCCCTTATTATTCTCCCTCAATACCAATGGCCTCTGTGCTTTCCCTAGGCCTGGCTTTATTTCCTCCACAGCACCTATTACAACCTGAAATATTACATAGTGATTTGCTCCACAAGGAGGACAGGGACTTGTTCTATCTATACTCTTGTCTTGGTCCCCAGACAGTGCTTGGTACTGCTGGGTGCTCAACAGGTAGAATAACTATGTCAACAAGAAAATCATCAGGTGCTGTTAGTTGTTATGCAGAAAACTAAACAGGGCACTGCGAGGGCAAGTGACTAATGGGTGGCTAATGAGCTTGGTCCTCTGATGTCTGAAAATCAAAAAAGGGAGCAGATGTGACAGGAGGAGGAGGAGCACTCTGGACACAGGAAGCCATGTACTGTAAGCATGCAGCCACCGGAAGGAGCCCGATGCAGCTGGTGCGTAGTGGGTGAGGGAAGGAAGTGCCAGGTGACAGCAGGGAGGCTTGGGGGAAGGCTAGGTGAGGAGTTGGGATTTTACCCTAAACATTGTAGGGGGCCACTGACATAGTCCTGCAGGGTGGGATTTATGCCAATTGGCTGCCAAATTCTTTGCATCTCCTGTTTAGATTTTTGCAGTCAGGGTAGCTTCTCTCTGCTTCAATCCCCCAGTTCTCATTCACTGCTTCTATTAGGCTGTGGGCTTTTTGTTTTGTTTTGTTTTTAGAGAGAGAGAGAAAGAGCGTGATTGGAGAAGTGGCAGCCGGCAGGGTGGGAGGGGGGAGGGCAGGGACAGAGGATCCAAAGTGGGGCTTTGGATGGGGGGGCTCAAACTCATGAACCTCAAGATCATTACCTGAGTGGAAGTCGGACACTCACCTGACTGAGCCACCCGGGTGCCTTAGGCTTTAGGCTTTAAAATCTGTAAGCATTGTTTATAAATTAAGAGAGCTTTTGACACTCGATTTCAGCTCTGGTCATGATTGCAGGATAATGGGATTGAGCCCCACATTGGGATTGAGATTCTCTCTCTCCTGCCTTTCTCACCCGGTTGTATGCTCTCTCTCTGTCTAAAACAAAACAAAACAAAACAAAACAAAAACAAAACAGAGAATGTGATGCTTCTCAAAAAGGCAAGACTATAGGGTCAGAAAACATAGCACTGGGTGCCAGACACTGGAAGGGGAGGGACGCTAAGGGAAGCCAGGAAGGGTGGAATATTTCTATATCCTCATTGCAGGTTTGTTACTCAACTGTATACTTTTGTCAAAACTCATAGAATTCTACACTAAAAGGTGAACTTCACCATATGTAAAAATAATACCTTAATCCAAAAATAAAACAGTAAATACACAAATAAACCGGAAAGAATGATGCTCTTAGTAAGGAAGACAACACAAAACACAATGAGGTTTTGGCTGAAAGTATGTAGGAAGCTAAGCAAGCAGTCTGATCTAGGTTTCACTTTTTCCTGAGGCTTCTCACTGTTGCTTCCGGCTGCTGGGCCGCTCCTCCTCTGAAACCCCAACCCCCTTTCTTTTTTTTAAAGTTTTTTGTTTTGTCTTAGTTTTTTTAAGGGACAGAGAGAGAGGGAAACACAGAATCCGAAGCAGGGTCCAGGCTCTGAGCTGTCAGCATAGAACCCGATGTGGGACTTGAACCTACGAACTGTGAGATCATGACCTAAGCTGAAGTCAGACTCTTAACCAACTGAGCCACCCAGGCGCCTCCCCAACCCCCTTTCTAAGTTCCCTTTGCAACAGAAAGAGGATAGCATTTTCAAAAACATCTTTAAGGAATACTGTTTGAAAATGATTATTTCTGAAACCCATTGTTGGGCTGAATTGTGTCCTTCTCAAATTCATATGTTGAAGCTCTAACCTCCCACTCTCTCAGAATGTGAGTATATTTGGAGATGGGCTCTTTAAGAAGGTAGTTAAGGTGAAATGAGGCCATTGGTGTATGCCCTAATCCAATATAACTGATATCCTTATGGGAAGAAATCAGGACACAGACACCCAGAGAGTGAGGGCCATGTGAAGACACAGGGAGAGGGCAGCTGTCTACAAGCCAAGGAGAGTGGCCTCAGAAGAAACCTTGATCTTAGACGTACAGACTCTATAATTGTGAGAGAGTTGGTTTCTGTTGTTTAAGCCTCCAGGTATGCATATTCTGTTACGGCAGTCATGGCAAACTAACACACCACCTTCAGCTGTGAGTCACCTGTACCCAGTCAGGGGGGGCTAGGTTTCTTTCCCTTTTACTGCCTACGTTCCTTACCACAGGAAGGAACCTCTGGTCCTGGGGAGGTCACACCTGTCTTTTTTTTATTTTTTTTAATTTTCTTTTTTTTTTTGAACGTTTATTTATTTTTGGGACAGAGAGAGACAGAGCATAAACGGGGGTGGGGCAGAGAGAGAGGGAGACACAGAATCGGAAACAGGCTCCAGGCTCTGAGCCATCAGCCCAGAGCCTGACGCGGGGCTCGAACTCACGGACCGCGAGATCGTGACCTGGCTGAAGTCGGACGCTTAACCGACTGCGCCACCCAGGCGCCCCTGGTCACACCTGTCTTATCCTGCTCCAAGGTCAAGAGCAAAGCTCACCTTTTTTTAGAAAAATTCAAAGCTTTCCCTCCTTCTCAGGCCTGAATCCCTGAAGACCTCCTTGGAGGCTGTTTCTGACAGGACTCGGTGATGGCTGACTCTGGCAGAGTGCTATTGGGCCTCCCTAAACTGTTATGACCTGACCTTTCCAGGCTCTGTCTCTGGGTGGGTGATATTCAAATCCACACCCAGTCTCACAGGAAAACTGAACCCAGGCCTGGACCCCTCCAGCTTCAGACACCTGCACAGCCCTGTGTATGTCCACTGCACTGGTAGGGAGGGACTCAGTGACAGCTTTGTTTAGAGCACTGTTTATACTCTTTCTTGTTCAAGGCTGAATTTGGAAAATCGAGGTTACTGGCCACCTGACATCCAGACGCCCAAGGTATTTTTGTGTGAAGACAACTCGGGGCTGAAAATTGGTTTGGGGAAGATGAACTAAATAACATCTACTTTATCTCATGTGGAATCAGGGAGGAAGATAGACTACTCTCCCTGTGGTACATCTCAGGGATCTTAGAGAGTTCTGTTGGCTTCCCCTTCCCCAATCCTGTTTGTGCTTTGATTAATGCAAAAAAGCAAGTCTCCAGGGGCACCTGGCTGGCTCAGTCAGAAGAGCGTGTAACTGTTGATCTCAGGGTCATGAATTCAAGCCCCACGTTAGGTGTAGAGATTATTTAAACAAATAAACTTAAAAAAAAAAAAACAGATCTCCAGCAGAGGACATATGAACTATGTAAGCTTGTATTAAAAGTCATTTATTTATAAAGAATGTTTTTCTTGTATGCTTCTTTTTTTTTTTTTTTAATTTTCAACGTTTATTTATTTTTGGGATAGAGAGAGACAGAGCATGAACGGGGGAGGGGCAGAGAGAGAGGGAGACACAGAATGGGAAACAGGCTCCAGGCTCTGAGCCATCAGCCCAGAGCCTGACGCGGGACTCGAACTCACGGACCGCGAGATCGTGACCTGGCTGAAGTCGGACGCTTAACCGACTGCGCCACCCAGGCGCCCCTGTATGCTTCTTTTTAAAATATCTCAAATGCATTGCATTGGATGAATCATGTTCCCTAGTTTTTGTTGTTGTTGTTGTCATTGTTGTTTTTTAAGTCTATTTATTTTCAAAGAGTGAGAGAGTGGGAGAGAATGAGTGGGGGAGGGGCAGAGGGAGAGGGAATGAGAGAGAGAATCCCAAGCAGGCCCTGTGCTCACAGCACAGAGCCCAACATGGGGCTTGATCTCATGATGGGAGATCATGACCTGAGCCAAAATCAAGAGTTGGACACTTAACCAGCTGAGCCACCCAGGTGCCCCCATCTCCTTAGTTCTTAGCATGTGGTCATCATCAGTCCCCTCTCCTGTGTTGTTTCTCATTTATTTCTTCTCTTCCCCCACCCCTTCCATGTGCGTCACTTCCCTCTCAGAGGCAGCCTTTATGACATGTGTATCATATATCATTTGTTTGTATAAAGTCTTGTAAAAAAAAAAGTATACTGTTGTTTTGTAGGTATTATAGTAGATCTCATTTTTTCCTCACTCAGCACAGTATTTGCAAGATCCCTCCATGTTTCCATGTGTGTCACTTCTAAGTGCCACAGAGTACTCCACTGTGGGCATCCCCCACATTTTGCTCATCCGCTCCCACATATATGCAAACCCCAAATTGCCTCCAACTTGCTCAAATGAACATCTTCAAATGAACATCTTCAAATATGGTCCCTCTGTGCCTGAATGAGGATTTTTTTTTTTTTTTTTTTTTTTTTGGAGAGAGAGAGAGCGAGCACAAGTGGGAGAGGTGCAGAAAGAGGGGGGGACAGGGGATCTGAAGTGGGGTCTGTGCTGTCAGTACAGAGCTTGATGGGCTCGAACTCATGAACTGCGAGGTCATGACCTGAGTCGAAGTCTGACACTTAACCGGTTGAGCCACCCAGCCGCCCCTGAGTGAGAATTTTTTAGAGAGCCCGCTGGGAACAGAATTACTGGTCACAGGGTGGGCATATGGGTAAATTGACCGAGTACTCACAGCCGCTCTCCCCACTGGTTGTTCTTCTCTACATTCCCACCAGGAGGGCCTGTTGCTCCTGTTTCCCTCCATCCTCACCAACACTTGGCATGATCTTTGTTGCTGATTTTGCTCATCTAATAGGTATAAAGTGATATCTCATTGTTACTTTGTTTGTGCATTTACATAGTTCCATGATAAGCAATAAGTCTGAGCATCCTTGTTCAGGATAGGATAAAAGTATCAATTTGCATCCTCCATGGAGCAGACGCTGAAACAGGACAGCAAGAAGTTTTTTCGGGGGAGATAACGTCTGTGAAAGATAGAGGAAGAAGCAGGACTGGACAGGGAAAGCCTTCAGATCACAACACAGGTCTGAGCCCTGTAAAAGGAAGCAGGGGAGGAACCAGAACTGGACAGACCATGAAGCAGATCTAATCAGGTCACAGCCATGCCAGTAGGTCGCTCCAGAGCAAAGAATGGCGCACCATGCTCATTTATGCTTGGGAAGCACATGGCCTCTGTGGCAGGGTCTGAAGGCCACGCAGCCGGAGGCTGTCGGCTAACTGAACTTCTAGCAGCTGACAAGCAAGCTTTTTGTTGATGGCAGGTCTGAGCAGTGCTTCTCTGTGACTGCCACAATAGCTGTGCTGCAGTGATAAACTAGGAGACCTCAGGAGCTTAAGATCTCAAAAATGTATTTCTTGCGCAGTCTGACATGGGTCAAGTGGCTCTCCTCGGCGGTCCTCCTCCAAAGGTGATGCTAAGATCCAAGCAGCCCTCCTTCTGGGATCTCTATTGTCACGAGTTTTTCACTTCTACTGGCAAAGACACAGGGACACAGTGTGCAGAGCTCACTCCTGACTGACTCAGCAGGAGCTGCACAGCCTTCCCACTCACATCCCCTGTGGGAGTGCCTATGTCATGATCTCAACATAGCTACAGACGAAGAAGCCAGGAAATAGAGTTTTGTGTGTGTGTGTGCGTCCAGGAAGAGGAGATACGATGGGGGCACCATTGTTTCCTCAACGCTCCTTTGGTAATTTACCTGTTTACTCCTTTGCCCATGTATCCATTGGGTTCTTATCCTGTTCTTATTAGTTTGCAGGAGTTCCTCGGGTATCCGACATACTAGGCCCCTTATTTGTTTTAGACATTACAAATTCTTCCAATCTGTTCTTGGCCTGTTAACTTTGTGGTATCCTGCATTAAACAAAATTCTCAAATTCATCCATTTCTTCCCTTTTAGTCTGTGCTTTTTATTTTTTTATTTTATTTATTTTTATTTTAGAGATAGAGAAAGTACAAGCAGGGGAGAGGGGTAGAAGGGGAGAGAGAATGAATCTTCTTTTTTTTAATAGATTTTTTTTTTTACATTTATTTATTTATAAGAGATAGAGTAAGCAGGGGAGGGACAGAGCGAGAGGAAGACACAGAATCCAAAGCAGGCTCCAGGCTCTGAGTTGTCAGCACAGAGCCCCACGTGGGGCTCGAACCCACAAACCATAAGATCATAACCTGAGCTGAAGTTGGATGCTTAACCAACTGAGCCACCCAGACACCCCAAGAGAGAATGAATCTTAAGCGGGGGTTTGATCCCACGACCTTGGGATCATGGCCTGAGGTGAAATGACGAGTCAGATGCTCAACTGAGACATCCAAGTGCCCCTATTTAGTCTGTGCTTTTGAAGTATACTTTAAGAAGTCTTTTTTTCCCATAGGTCACAAAGATATTCTCCTACATTTTTTCTATTGTTTAAATTTGTAGTTTGATTTTTTACATTTTGAGAATGTAAAAACATGAGGTAAAATACCTAGGAATAAATTTAACCAAGGAGTTAGAAGATTTATACTCCGAAAACTGTAGAACATTGATGAAAGAAATTGAAGGAGGCACAAATAAATGGAAAGATATTCTATGGTCGTGGATTAGAAAAATTATTGGGGCACCTGGATGGCTCAGTCGGTTGAGCATCCAATTTTGGCTCAGGTCATGATCTTGCAGTTCTGAGTTTGAGCCCCACGTCAGGCTCTCTGCTGGCAGCTCGGACAGAGCTTAGAGCCTGGAGCCTGCTTCAGATTGTGTGTCTCCCTCTCTCTCTGCCCATCCCCAGCTTGTGCTCTGTCTTTTCTCTTGTCTCTTTCTCAAAAATAAATAAACATTTTTAAAAAAAGAAAAGAAAAATTAATATTGTTAAAATGGCCATACTAACCAAAGCAATCTACAAATTCAATGCAATCCCTACCAAAATTCCAACGGCATTTTAAAAATATTTTATTATTATTTTTATTATTTATTATTTTTTTTAGGTTTACTTATTTATTTGGAGAGAGAGAGTAAGCAGGGGAGTGGCAGAGACAGAAGGAGAGAGAAAATCCCAAGCAGGCTCTGCGCTGGCAGCACAGAGCCTGGTGTGGGGCTCAAACTCACAAACGTGAGATCATGACCTGAGCCAAAATCAAGAGCTGGTCACTTAACGACTGAGTCACCCAGGTACCCTTCCAATGGCATTTTTTTATAGAAATAGAAAAAAAAAGTCCTAAAATTTGTATGGAACCACAAAAGACCCTGATTAGCCAAAGCAATCTTGAGAAAGAAGAACAAAGCTGGAAGCATCATGCTCCCTGATTTCAAACTATATTACAAAGCTACAGTAATCAAAATAGTATGGTATTTGCATAAAGACACACAGATTGATGGAACAGAAAGGGGAGCCCAGAAATAAGTTCACACATACATGATCAATTAAATTTCAACAAAATAGTCAAGAATACTCAATGAGGAAAAGATAATAAAAAGTGTAGAATTAAAAGTATAGGGAAAACTGGGGTGCCTGGGTGGCTCAGCTGAATGTTTGACTTTTGATTTTGGCTCAGGTCATGATCCCAGGGGCTCTGTGCTGAGTGTGGAGCCTGCTTAAGATTCTCTCTCTCTCTCTCGCTCTCGCTCTCGCTCTCGCTCTCTCTCCCCCTCCCTCTCCCTTCACCCCTCTCCTCTGCTTGTGCATGCTCTTTCTCCTGAAAAAAAAATTAAAAAATTAATTTCCACATGAAAGAGAATTTTCACATGTATTTCTACATGAAAGAGAATGAAAATGGACCCCAATCTTACCCCATGGACAAAAATCAACTAAAAATGGATTGAAGACTTGAATGTAAGACCTGAAACCATAACATTCCTAGAAGAAAACATAGGAAGTAAGCTCCTATACATTGATCTTGGCAACGACTTTTTGCATTTGATACAGAAAGCAAAGGCAACAAAAACAAACAAACAAAAAATATGTAAGTGGGACTACATCAAACTGAAAAGCTTCTGCACAGCAAAGGAAATTATCAACAAAATGAAAAGGCAACCCACAGAATGAGAGAAAATATTTTCAAATCATATATCTGATTGGGGGTTACTATCTAAAATATATAAATATATAAAATATATATATAATATATAATGAACCCATAAACAATCTGATTTAAAAATGGGTGGAGGAAGTTAGCCATTTTTCCAAAGAATATGTACAAATGGCCAAACGATAGATTAAGAAGTGCTTAACATCACCAATCAAATAATTCAAATAAAAACTACAATGAAATATCACCTCACATCCATTAGAATGGTTATCGTCAAAAAGACAAGAGATAAATGCTGTTGAAGATGTGGAGAAAAGGGAACCCTTGTGCACTATCAGTGGGAATACAGCCATTATAGAAAACAGTATGGAGGTTCTTCAAAAAAATTGGAGCACCTGGGTGGCTCAGTCAGTTAAGTGTCCGACTTCAGCTCAGGTCACGATCTCATGGTTCGTGAGTTTGAGCCCCGTGTTGGGCTCTGTGCTGACAGCTCGGAGCCTGGAGACTGCTTCGGATTCTGTGTCTCCCTCTCTCTGCCCCTCCCCCGCTCACACTCTCTCAAAAATAAATAAACGTTAACAAAATTTTTTAAATTAAAAATAGGGGCCACCTGGGTGGCTCAGTTGGTTAAGCATCTGACTCTTGATTTCAGCTCAGGTCATGATCCCAGTGTCCTGGGATTGAGCCCTGGGTCCAGCTCCATGCTGAGTCTGCTTGAGATTTGTTGTCCATGCTCAACATGGAGTCTGCTTGAGATTTGCTGTCTGTCTCCTTCTGCACCTCTTCCCTGCTCACGTGCTCTCTCTAAATAAAAAAATAAATAAATGAAAGAAATTTAAAAAAAAATTAAAAATAGAACTACTTTATGATCCAGCAATCCCAATTCTGGGCATTTATCCAAAGGGAATGAAATCACTATCGCAAAGGGATATCTGCACCCATGTGTTCACTGCAGCATTATATACAATAGCCAAGACATGAAAACATCTACGTGTCCATTGACATGAATAGATGAAGAAAATGTGACACAAATACACACACACACACCCCACATACACATTGGACTCTTGCTCACTATAAAAAAAAAAAAAAGAAAATCCTGCTGTTTCCAACAACATGGATAGACTTTGAGGGCATTATGCTAAGTGAGATGAGTCAGAGAAAGACAAATACTGTATGATCTCACTTACATGTGGAGTCTAAAAAAGCCCCCCAAAACCTGAACTCACAGAAACAGAGGCAGGGGGTCAGGGTTGGGTGAAATGGGTGAAGAGGGTCAAAAGGTACAAACTTCTAGTTATAAGATACATAAATCCTGGGGATGTCATGTCCAGCATGGTGACTCTAGTTAACAACACTGTATTGTATATTTGAAAGTTGCTAAGGGAGTAGATCTTAGTTCTCATCACAAGAAAAAAATTGTAACTATGTGAGATGATGGATGTTAGCTAAACAGTGGTGATCATGTCACAATATATACACATATCAAATCATTATGTTGTGTATCTTAAACTACCACAATGTTTTGTATCAATTATATCTCAATAAAACTGGGGGCGGGGGAAGAAGTCCTTTCTCTATAGGTCAAAGATATTCTCCTACATTTTCTCTATTTTATAAATCTGTAGTTTTATTTTTTAATTTTGGTCTTTAATTCATCCCAAGTTTATTTTTACACATAGTGTTACAACAGGAAACTACTTTCATTTTGTCTATACAGTGAGCCCATTTGCCAAACATCTGCAAAAACAATTCATCTCTCCTATTGATTCACAGGGCCTCCTTAATCACAACCTGAGTTTCCACGGTCCCTCTGAATGCTTTTTTCGGGGCCCCATCAGTCTGCTGGTCCTTCTACCCATACTACATGGTTTTTATTATTATGACTTTGCATTAGGTCCTACTATAGTTGAGGCAACGCCCCTACTCTTTTTTTTTCAAGGTTGTTTTAATTTTTTTTAATGTTTGTTTATTTTTGAGACAGAGGGAGACAGAGCATGAGTGGGGGAGGGGCAGAGAGAGAGGGAGACACAGAATCTGAAACAGGCTCCAGGCTCTGAGCTGTCAGCACAGAGCCTGATGCGGGGCTCGAACCCATGAACCATGAGATCATGATCTGAGCCGAAGTCGGACGCTCAACCAACTGAGCCACCCAGGCGCCCCTTCAAGGTTGTTTTAGCTATTCATGTGTTTTTATTCTTTACAAAAATGTGAAAGAATTTCCGAGCTGTCCTAGAAGATAGGTTTTGATGGAGAGTCAGGAAGGGGAGTGCTGGGGAGAGGAAAACAAGGAGAGGCCAAGTGGGGAAGCTGAAAGGGGCCATCAGCTTAGTTTAGTAGTCAACTTTGCTGGGCTGGGGACAGCGCAGATACAGGGGACAGCAGTGAACTCTGCAACACATGCAGATGCATTGAAGGGTCAGTACATGGCTCATACCAGAGGCATTGGGGGATTTAGAGGGAAGAGGGGGCATGGACTGGAGGGGTCTAGGGCAGGCTGCCCAGGGGTGGGGTCAGAGGGAGGTTGACAGGCCTTTAGCACAGTGGTTAAGAGCTCAGTCTTTGCAGTTGGTTTTTTCAGTTCTGTACCTTACTGGCTCTGTGGCCCTGGGCATGGTACCTAACTGCTCCAAGGCTTAGTTTTCTCATCAATAAAATGGGGATAATAATGCCTCTGAATATAGTGACTGGTACAGTGTGCTCTAATTATTACCTATCAAATGGAAGAGAAGAGGAACAGTATGTATTAGGCATAAAGTCAGAATGAGCAAGGCAAGTCCTCAGAATACATAGAAACCTGGCGTGAAGTCATTGACATTCCTGGGCTTGCAAGCAAGGAGGCCAGCAGCTACCCCCAAGAAAGCTGGCTATTGGCTCCCCACAAGCTGAGGCCCCAGAGCTGGCTTCTTGACTTCCAATTTCCTACCTGTAAAAGAAGATGATAATACATGCTTCCAAGTTGTATTTTAAATATAGGAACTATATAAAAATCTTAGGCATGGTGTCTGGCATAATAGTAAGTTCTCAGTAAATGGCTGCCATTGCTATTATTACTTGGTGTCCCTTTAGAGGCTCCCAAACAGTTCTGTGCAGCTGAGGGTGATTGGCTGGGGGGCAGGGGTCAGGGTGTGGGGAGGTGGTTCTGGAAGTAGGAGCTCAGTAGCTGGGGCTTCTGAAGGGGCACAGAGACGGGGCACCTGGGTGGCTCAGTTGGTTAAGTGGCCAACTTAGGCTCAAGTCATGATCTCGTGGCCATGGGTTTGAGCCCCATGGTGGGCTCTGTGCTGACAGCTCAGAGTCTGCTCAGATTCTGTGTCTCCCTCTCTCTCTGCCCCTCCCCCTCTTGTGCTCTGTGTCTCCCTCTCAAAAATAAATAAACATTAAAAAAAAAAGAAACATTGTTTAAGTGAAGGGGCACAAAGAGGAAGGAAGGAGAGGATAGGGGCTGCCGACTTGCACCCCTATCCCCTTCCTTCCCTTGTCACTTCCTGAGCAGCCTCCACAGTCCCTCCCTATCTGCTCCTCAGTTGCTTGTACCCCACAAACCTGGACTTGATAGTGACCCTCTTCTCCAGGTGTCTCTCATTTCCCAGCAGGGTTGGTGATGTATTGCCTCTGGGCTCTCAGGAGACCTCAGGTGCCTGGCCCTGGGAAACTGAAGGGATGGAGGAAGGCAGGTGGCAGGCTGGCGCCTCTGGGCCTTGTCAACTGAGCTCTGAGAGCGCACGCCTGTGGCTGCCTGGGTGCATTTGGTCCCTGGTGCCTGGCATACTGTACGTGCATGTTGACTAAGTCACTTCTTGCTCCTGTTTTGATGGCATCTTGTCCCGTAGAACTGTAGGAGGTAAAGCCTCTGACTTCCCCAAAGACAAGTCCACATGGGGTGGGGATTCTGGATGGCAGATGGGCTCACACTCTACCTTCTAGTGCCTGCTTCCCACAAGCATCCCCATGCCCAGCCTCTCCAGACATGCCATTCTTAGGTCAGAGTTTCCGCGAGCCCACAGATACCACTTCCTTCCCCCTTCACAATGCTCATGAAAGTCAATGTGATGCACCCAAGCTGACTTTAGATTAGTGACATCAAGGTTCCTTCCATCCTAGACACCCGCACCCCTCACCTCAGGGATAGAATCTGACGACAAAGACCTGGGGTGATGAAAGGGAGGTGAAGGTGTAACATCTTGTGTCAGGGAAGACTAACTGGCAGAGTACCACGCATACAGCTAGCTCTCCATAACTACTTCCTCTGTGACCGGAGTTGAGGTTAGGGGGACATGGGACCTCCAAGGGTTTCTGAACCAACAGCCACATTAACAGAGGGCAGAAGAACATGATGGCTTATTTCCTGATACCCCAGGTCTCTCCAGCCCCAAGTGAATAAGTACCTCAGAGCTTCTGCTCTGTCCCTGACTCAGGACTCTACTGTGGGATCCAGAAAAAGGGTCAAGCCAGGGGCTTATCATCTTTGGTGGACCCTGGGCTGAGATGCAGGAACAAGTGGTGGGGTTAAGGTGCTGCTGTATGAGAGTCCAATGTGGGAGGCCCAGGGAGAGCTGTAGGAAAGTGCCAGGGGAGAGGGGAAGAGTGGTTTACATGATGGCATGACTCCCCTGTCCTTTGAAGTGTGGTGTGCACAGGGGCCAGGAGCTGCAGACAAGATGCCTGGGAAGGAAAGTGTCTGAATGCTTTCCCATCAACACGGAGTCTTGGCTCTGGGCCTTGAAGGATATGTGGGTCTGGAAGGCAGGAGGTTCTAGAGAGGAAAACCAAATAACTCATGCTAGAGGAGAGGGGAGGATGGCTACCTTCAGAACCTGGGCCTGTGGAGCAAAGTTCATGTTCATACACATGATTATGACTCACACTGCACAGGTGAGCTGTGAAAGCTGGAAACCTTGTGGGTTTTTCTCAGCCCTGCCTGGTATGTGTTGGCAGGTACGGCCTGGGGGAAGCAGTGAGAGGCCGGCTCTGACCCAGCTTCCACTCCATGCCTTTGCTGGGCTTTACCAGTCTAGGAGTTCCAGTATTACCTTAGCCCTTCCCCTGGACCTTGCTATGGAGCCAACAACCAACAGTTGTCACTGAGGCTCCCATTCAGGGAATCAAGGCAGAGTGGCTTTCAGGGGGCTGAAATGTCCCCTCCCCGAGTCTGGCTTTCATCAGAATGGGCTCCAGGGGAGGAAGCAGACGGGAGCTTCCTGGGGGAGGTGGGCTGACTCTGCCGAACAACTGGGTCCTCCATCATTTAACCACCAGGGCCAGCCAGGTCATGTGCTCCCTAAGCTCGCCGCCTTGTTGCTGCCCTTCCTGAAGTTAGCTCATTGGGGGTTGGCTGAATCATACCAAGCCAAGGGAAGGGAGTGAGGATTCTGGAATGGAGAGGGGGCAGGGGCCTGGCTATGACTGGCTAGAACGTTTCACATGGTGGTTTGTCAGAGGGAGGGGTGTTCAGAAGAGGGAAAACCAGTGTCCAGAATCCTGTTTAAAGATGCACGGGCCAAGAACACCATGTGGCAGAGTGAGTGCTGTATGTGGGATTTTGTGTTCTTTGCAGGGAGGGTTGTGACTCTCATTGCTGTGAATCCATGCGCTCCAGAGTGGGAGCCTGGGTTTGAATCATGAAGGCTAGAAGACACATGCTTTACATTACACGAAGTTTCTTGCTCTTTATTCTTTTTTTTTAAATTTTTTTAATGTTTATTTATTTTTGAGACAGAGAGAGACAGAGCATGAATGGGGGAGGGGCAGAGAGAGAGGGAGACACAGAATCGGAAGCAGGCTCCAGGCTCTGAGCCAACAGCCCAGAGCCTGACGCAGGGCTCGAACTCACGAACCGTGAGATCGTGACCTGAGCTGAAGTCGGACGCTTAACCGACTGAGCCACCCAGGCGCCCCTCTTGCTCTTTATTCTTATGTTGGACTTTCTCCACATCTAGCCCAACTCTGTGGCTTCCTTTCCTAGCAATGCTGCACTAAGCTTCAGGTGTCATCACTAATTTCCTGGAGGCCAGACTTCGAGCAGCTGCTGTCGGTTCCCGTCACAGGCGCTGGGGCAGGAACAGCTCCTGCACCTCCTAGAAGGCACATCTGCTTGTGGGCAGGGGCCCGGGTTCAACCTTGAGGGGAGAGTCTGTGTGTGGTTCTGGTGGCTGGCATGTGACTGCGTGACTCAGCAACCTCAGAGGGACAGGCACAGTGCCCACAAAACTCAGAGCGCTCAGCATCTCTGATCTCTTTTTGGTCCCACAACCACTTTATGAGGTGTAGAGTGAATGTTACTTTCCCATTTCAAAGGTAGAAAGCAGGTTTGGGGAGCCATGTCCAAGATCAGCCAGCCAGGTGGTGGCCAAGCCAAGCCAGATGCCAGGATCTGAAATTGACAGATTCCTAGTTTCCCTGATTCCTGCTCCAGTGCTGATTCCACACAGCCAAGTGGCCTCGGATATAGAATTTTCTTCTGGTTGGGGGTGAAGGAGAGAAGGGGATAGGACTCTTGGGATCATCTTTAAAGGGGCATAAGGGAAAAGGGAGGGGGCAGGGGAGATCACTGTACTGGCCTGGAGGGAAAAAAAGATGGGAAATGTTTAACAGTGGACCTACCCACATCCATGGAACCAAGCACATCCATGGCACTGCCCAGAAGGGGCCCTGCAGACACTGTTCTCTGTGTGGTGAAAACCAGCTTCAGTGCTACACATTGGCCTCCTTCTCCGGCTGAACTTAGTGCTCAGCTCTCAAAGCCAAGTTCAGTTCTAGGCACATGAAGGCCCAGACACATCTGTTTATGTTGAAATGCTCTTCAGTTGCCAGGTCCAGGGCTTTCTAAAGAGTTTACTTTGTAAGTAACCCCTACACCCAACGTGGGTCTTGAACTTACAACCTTGACATCGAGAGTTGCATGGTCCAATGACTGAGCCAGCCAGGCGCCCCCCTGGCCTCCAAATCTTGACCAGGTAAGAGCGGAATGTACACAATCCCCAGCCTGGGGGCAAGGCTGCCAGGATGCTCCCACCTGGAGAGGCCAGCAGGCCCACCCCTCCACCATCACCCAGCACTCCGAAGAGCTCTGGTGGGCTGCACTCTATCCAGTGCCATTCAATCAGTTCTGCAGGTTAAGGCCTCCTCCCAGGTCAACCCGTCAATGCCCTCCTCCTTATCACAGTCCTGGTTTGAAACTGACAGATTTTTCATCCCTGATCACATAGCTAGGTTTTGAGTCCATGTCTTTTCTTATTTTTATTTTTTTTAATGTTCACTTATTTTTGAGAGACAGAGAGACAGAGCATGAATGGGAGAGGGGCAGAGAGAGAGGCAGACACAGAATCTGAAGCAGGCTCCAGGCTCTGAGCTGTCAGCACAGAGCCCAATGCGGGGCTCCAACTCGTGAACTGCGAGATCATGACCTCAACCGAAGTTGGACGCTCAACCGACTGAACCACCCAGGCGCCCCCAAGTCCATGTCTTTTTATTGCCCTTGAGATTCCTCTCATCCTGCCTTCTCCCTTCCTCCATTAGCACCTGCCACCATAGCTGTGCCACAGCTCAACTTCACATGCTCGCCCTGAGATGAAAAAGCATGAGGAAATGCTGAGAGGGGGGTCCTCAGCCTGGGCAGAGGGTTGGGGAGGAAGACAATTTTTCTGCCCGTTTTTTTCTTTCAAGATACATAGTAAGATCAAGGGAACGAGAGGCAGAAATATTCTCCTAGCTCGCAGTGTTTTTTTCCAATCCACACACAGTTGTGGGGGGCAGGTAGAAATGACTGGAGCAGGGGGACAGGTGGAAGGAGACATGAGTAACAAGCAGGGATACAGCTCACCCACCCCCATGGGTGCTGGCTCTGCTGGAGGCCAGACCGGGTGGGCAGGTGGTCCTGGCACCTCAAGGAGAGAAGGCATCCTTGGAGCCCTTGGTTTTATGGGCACATCCCGGTCCCACTGGGGGTGTGAACTTGCTTGAGGGGAGAAATGATCCTCTTCCACACAGAAGAAAAAAATAATGACCGATTTTATTTTGGTTGTTGCCCACAACAGGAGTGCAAACAGCCAGAGGTTCAGTGTGGACCCTGCTACACCAAACTGAAAAGTTACTTTCTACTTGTTTCCCTCTTTCCTTCCCACTAATGACTCTAAAAGTCATGAACAGGGTCGGCGGGGCTCTTCACATACATAGGCATGAACTTATTTTACATTTATTGTCAACCACTGCGATCAGCAGGGCAGGCATACCCTCTACCTACTCTCCTCACAGTGTTTCAGAAAACTCGTCTGACCTTGATGCTTCTTCCAAATATCTTCCCATAGGAGAACTTGGTGGGGGTCCTGGGACCGCTGTCTGCATCTTCCAGGAGCAGGGGCCAAGGCCTGTTGGGGTGATTCATTCAGAAGAGACAGTCTGGGGTGACCACCCCTCAGGAGTTAAGGCTCTACCAATTCTGGATCCCCTGGGCTGTAGATGAGGCATCAGGGAAAAGAATGAGGTGTCCCCCTGAACCCCCACTGACCGAGCTGAGTGCTGGTTTGTTCCCAAACTGGTATAAGGCACCAAGTGCTGACCCAGGGCCAGCATCTTCCAGCCTCACCCTTCTGCTTCCCCAACCGGATTTTTATAGGTGATTTTAAGAACAATGTGATGAAGACTTAAAATGTTAATTCTAGGGCCAGAAACAGTATTCTGTCCCAATATGAAGGCTGGCAAGTAAGTCTGGCCCTGGTTACATTTTTAAAATGGTACTTAATTCTTTAAAAGCATTAAAAAAAAAACATTAAATAAAATGCAGCTGGGGAAAGAGGGCTGTTGGCTGTCAGGTGCTTCTTGTTTTTTTCTCCCACGGGAAAGACTTGGCATTTAAACTCTTAGGGAGACAACCTGAAGGCCACATTGCCAGATGCTGGATATTCATCCAGACTTCCCCACCAAGAAACTCACTTTTTCTTGTCACTTGCTGTGCCAGTTGCCTGTGGTGCATGTGAGTGAACCCTTGTTCTTTTGGCTTTTGATCAGCACCATAACACTAATACACCCTAGCTTTCACTTGGACGAACCCCTTTTCCTTGGTAATGACTCTGGAGGACTAGGGACATGTGGTATGTCCCCTGGAGTCACTGCTGGGAGAGCAGGTCTGGTGGAGCTGCCTCAAGATGAAGGTGGAGGTGGTTGGCGGGTGTAGAATGAGGCAGGAGGAAAAAGACTGGAGTGTTGTCCTCTTGAACTGAGAGTGCTGGTTTGTTCCTAGTAAGGCACTGAGTGCTGACTCAGGCTCAGCATCGTCCAGCCTCAGGCACGCATCCAGCAGCGACCCATATGAAGGTTCTGGAAACACTGCCCATCTACATCAACCTGTCATGAGTAAGTTAAGTTCCTGAGAGGAAACAGAAGATTCAGCCCAGCATTTTAAGTAATTAAGAGTAAATGCACAACTCCGTTGGCTCACCAGATAGATCTGTGATGAACCCGGGTAGTAGGGAGCCAGACCCTAGAGGTGCTGGGACTGCTTCCCCTCAGTCCTTCTCAGGTTTCTTCAAGGTGAACATTAGTTACCATCATGAAAGATGTCTGCTCATCTACAAAGGCCCTGATTCAAGAATCTCAAACCCTTCAATGCTTTGCCCTCCCATGGATTCTGTGGGTTGGTTACCAAGGAGGGAGGCACTGACAAGTTAAGTGATAGGCCTAAGGCTTCCTCTGAAGTCAGGGAAGAGGCAGGAATGAGTTTCATGTCTGAATGCCAACCTTAATCTCATCCGACTCACATTCCTTACCACTCTCTCACATGTGGACACAGAAACCAGCAACGTTATTCTCATTTCACAAGTTGCATGAGGCAGCCCCACTCTTGTACTGGGCACTGTAAATGACCCTTCCCCTGGATCTGGGGATGCTCCAGCTGCCTACGTGGGAGACCATTCAATACAACTGTAATCCTCCAGGCGCTGAGCTGTTTACTGTTACAAGATCCTCAACTTGGATCCTGCTTTAGCCTGGACCCTCAGTTGGACCCTCCTGGGTCCAAAGGCTTATATTCAGCCTACTTTAGAGCTAGAGGTCCACACTGGTTCAGAAAGGGCATACTGATCATGAAAAGAAGGTGCGTGTGCACACATGTATGCACACATGTATATGCATGCATCATGGGACGCAGTCTCCTCTTCCATATGTCTTAGTAATAAGGTGGCTTCTCAGGCAGAGGCAGCCAGCACACATGGCCTCCCACAGAAGCCAGGACTCCAGCTTCCTTGTTTAAGCCCCACCTATAAGACCTCAGGGCAGAGGACACAAGGAGTGGGGCTGTCACAAAATGCTACCTGGTGAAGTTTGACAGCAATAGGTGGTCCATATGGGAGTGTAAAAGGTCTTTGTGACCCTGGGCACCTGGTCTAACAGGCTCCTTGGTTTAGTGTATGAGGTGCAGCTCTGGCCCCCTGGGCTGATGTTTCAGTGGGACAAAATCCACCTGAGAGGATGGTTTCTTACCCTCTTCACTAGCATTGCTGGGAGGGGATCTTTTGAGCAGATAACACAGAGAAGGGAGTCTCCTTAAGGGGACTGGCCAGCTCAAAACATTCTCTCCATTTACCATTTTTTACTCTGATTCCTAAGAAGGGTTCAGGAGGGATTTCAGAGACATAAGACACTTCCTTCAGAGTTTCTTGGAAGGAAAGGGGGTATGTGTTTCTGAGGTGCACTTACATAGGGCTTATGTAGCGTTCCTTTCTGTTGCCTGCCAAAACCAGCAGCCATCATTTCCTGCCACCTGGGGCTGCTGTGACCTGTGGTCAAATCCTGCTTGTTTCCAGCTCTAATCAAAGCAAGACCTCTGAGGAGCAAAAGGTGACTGGGATCAGCACAGGTGACTACCAAACTCCAGCCTTTCCCAATAAGCATGTGTCATAGCCACAGAATATTCACTCAAGCCGGTTATAGTTTTTTCTACCTAAGATAGGGTCCTTTCTTCTTTCTGGGATAGCTGGCAATAAAGGCTCTAGGAGCCAGCTTCCAAGGCAGTGACCTCTAGGCCGGGCAAGGCTCACCTCAACACATCTAGTGCCATTTTTTTCTTTCCCTGCTGTCTGTTACTGCTCCAGAGGGAAGCCTTGTGCCTTTGGGATTAGTTCTATGGGTGACAACAAAGTCAGCTATCTCCCGATAGGTCAACACACCAGAGAAGGGGAAAAGAGCTGGAATGTGTCTCCATCTGGATTCTAACCCAAGAGGCTTCTTGTAGTGAAGAAAGAAGAGTTCACCAGGATTATTGCCTTCAATCCTTTGGGGATGGTTCCAGTCTAAAGATGGGTGACATCATCTCTCCAAGACCCTATGCTGAATGTAGATGGGGACACTGACACATCTAAACAATTTAGACCTAAAGGCCGCAGACCCCATGCCACTGGGCTTCCCAGTTAGCTGTATCAAAGGACAGAGGTGAGGCAGGCACAGAAGCAGTGCTGGCAAAGAAGGCTGCCAGGACCATAGGATCACTTGGACTTGAAGAATAGCTTATCACACTAAATTGTTTCAGGCATTTTCTCAAATGATAGCAGTTGGGGGCTGAGCCAGGATAATATGAAGGACTAAAAAAAAAAAAGCACAAACTAAAAAACAAAAAACAAAACAAAGTTGTGTTCTTTAAACAACCTTGTACACACACCCATGCATATGCCAGACATAAATGATGTGCATGGACAGCATCTCCCTAAGAGAGGCAGGTAGTGGGACGTGGAAATGCATCCTGGCTCACTGCCAAATCCAGTAAAATGACCTAAGAAATACTCTGTATTTCCGGACGCCTGGGTGGCTCAGTCGGTTAAGCTTCCGACTTCAGCTCAGGTCATGATCTCACAGTTCGTGAGTTTGAGCCCTGCATCGGGCTCTGTGCTGACAGCCCAGAGCCTAGAGCCTGCTTTGGAATCTGTGTCCCCCTCTGTCTCCACACCACCCCTTGTGGTGTGCTTGTGCTCGGCCTCTCTCTTTCAAAAATGAATAAACAATGAAAAAAATTTAAAAAAAAAAAAGAAATATTCTGTATTTCTTTTAAAAACTTTTATTGCGCATAAAATGGCCCATTCCCCTTCTGCCTAACTGGCAGCTCAGTTATTACCACCTTTCAATTTTTTTCCTTTAAACCTCCTGCCCCACTGAAAAATTTCTTCTTCTGAAAGGATAGTCTATCATTGCTGGTCAAAAGCAACTGGAGGATAGTTTGAGGGCAAAGGCCCAAATATATCACCTGAGCAGGGTTAGAACCCCACATGGAGTCCCTTAGACTCAGGAGTAGGGGTGCCTACAGCCTTCCCTCTAGTGACACTGGACTGGTTGTCCACTGTATTGACCTTGTATTTGGGCTCAAACTCTGGCATTTCATACATATATATACACACACATTGATGTGTGTATATTTATATATATATTCTCTGTCTCCTGCCTTCAAGAGGACTTAAATGTCAGGAAGGGGACCTGCCTGGAGCTGCATGCATTTCCAGAGTTGGAAAACATTTCACGCAGCATGTCACCAGGGTACTAAAATAAACTGCAAACTAGTGGTTATAAAATGGGAGCTTTAAAAAAAAAGGTGCACTACTAGAACCTGAAGTCGCAACACCATTGGGAGTGGAGAACTGGCAAACATTTTGCAGGCTGGTGGATTTTTGAAGCTTCTCTGCAGAGTCTTCAGTCCCCCTTCTATTAACTGCAGGCAGCAGTGTGCTTCGGCAGAGTGCAGAGTGTTAAAAGGCTGACCAGTACTGGCCGGCAGCAAGGGCAGACGGTAACATCTGGTGCTCCTGCTACATTAAGCTACTTACAGCACATCGCTATGGCCGCATCCCTTACCAGCCACTTCGTAAACTGCTTCCTTGTTCTGGGATTAGCAGGAGCCACAAGGGATGCAGGCACAGCTCTCCTGGGGCTTGGCTAGTTAAGGTGGCATTCAAGAGGTGAAGCAGGTTAGGGACAAGGCCGCCTGATGAAGGTCCTGTCTCAAGTCCAATTTTACTGGAAGGTTGAGGTTTAAAGATAGAATCTAGAACACCCACCCCTCCCCTTTTTAAGAAAAGCATAAAAATGGAGATTCTGTCTCATCAGAAAACAGAAAGTGAAGAAGTCAGAGCTGTGACAGCTGCTAGCAGCACATCTGGATTTCCACAGGAGAGAGATGGCAGCCTTCGGACAAAGTGAAGAGTTAAGACAGGTTCTTTGCTCCTTTGTACTAAGAATGAATGTTCAAGTTGAGGCATGGTGTGGGTCCCCCTGGAGGTTCCAAGGTCAGCACGGACACCTGATCTAGGCTGCCTTGAAGAGCTGCCAGGCCTCTGTTCTCTCTACACAGGCCCCTCTCCACCAGAAGTCTTCTGCTGGAGGACCCTCCCAGATGGGCCTGGCCCTGACAGGAATCCTCCCTGGGTGGACCGCATGTCATTGTGTGGCTGGACAAGCCCTGTGCCACCAGATTTTCCCACACTGTGGTTCTATGAGCTGCACAAGGCCAGTCTCTGGTTGAACTAGGAGAAGTGAGCAGTTTGGCTCAAGGAGCTGGTTACATGGTGCTTATTACCCCTGCCTCCCCATGGAGATCTGGGTGCAGAGGAGGTCTGGGGTGGCGTTAACTGTGAGAGACCAACCTAAATTCCAATATGTGCTACAACACTTGCATCTCTGTCTGGTGGGACCTGAGGCTAGGCTGAGGGGAATTCTCATCAGCTAGATGGATTACAGGGTCCCACCATACACTGTCTCAGCCAGCTTGGAAAAGGGCTTACCCCCAAACTTTAATAAATATGCTGTGGGAGGTGAAACCCTGGCACCAAAGCAGAGAAAAAAAACAAAAAAACAAAAAAAAAAACGGGTTCTGCAGAGCCAGGGTTCAATAGAGAGAGGTGAGTGACATCTGTGCCTTTTGACCTGGCCTCAAACAGTGCTGAAATGTACCCCTGACAGATGAATGGTGCAGACACAAAAGTTTGGTACCACAGTAAGAGTGAGCCAGGTGAAGGAGAAGGTACCAGACACAAAGTACAGGAGGGGACAGAAGAGCTACAACCAAGAACCCACACAAGGGTCTCAGCTGCTCCCTAATGCCAACTGGGTCGGCAACACGATGAAGAAGGCTAATAAATAGACAGCTGTAACAGCATTCAGTCAGTTTGGGATGGGACTGTGTAGGACGCAGCAGACACCCCTGTCACTCCTACACCGGGTGCCACGTGATCAGTGTCTCTAGTAAAGATATAAAAATGAAGTTACTTCTTTTCAAGTATTAAAAAAATAAGTTAATTGACAAAAAGGGTCCGAAGCGGCTGAGCGTCTTGCCAGGTTGTCAGCTTCATTTCAATGTGCAAACACAGGAAAAACGTCAAGGAAAAAGATAATCTCCTGCCCCGACGTGAAGCGCTCAACAGTGACAACGCCTGTCTGTCAAGTGGGGGCTTGAAATGTCGGGCCTCATCCTGTCCCCCAAAGTCAGTATTTTCCAGTGTCAAAATTGTCGTGAATTAAAAGCAGAATGCAGCAATCCACAGGCCTCAGGCCAGAGCCAGAGAGAGGCCTGGGACATTTGGCCACCAGGGGTCCAGTGTGTGGTGCGGGGGTGCCGGGGAGCAGATCCCTCCTGGGTCCTCCTTCTTGCATAATGAATTCGGGAGCCAGCCCGCCTTCAGGTCCCCCTGTGATGCCGGCGTAGGCACTGACCTGCTGGCCACTGCCCCCTCCCAGGTTTTGATTCACATCTTGCCTCCTGGGGGGTGTTCTTCATTTCTTTGGTGGTGCTTCAGGGAGCACGAAGACGATGGCCGTCCCTTCTGCTCTGTAGAGGCACACCCTGGAGGCTGTGGTTCTGTCAGAGAGGGGGCAGCTTCTGCCTCTTACCTCCTCCCGTGGAAGGGGCACCAGTCACCGTGCATCCTTGGGGAGCGTGCAGGTTCTCCTTTTCCTGCGTTACGTGTCAAATGCTCTGTGTTCCTCTCTCTCTGGAGCGGGAAGTCAGGGTGGGCCTCTTCCAAGGAGGCTCCGCCACCTCAGATAATCATCCTCGCCTGGGGTTCCCCATAGCACAGACATTTGACCCACTTTTCAAGAGGCACGTAGACATTTCAGTGTAAACTCCCAGGAGGTGCCAGATCTTCTCAGATCTTGCATCCGGGTGGTTTTTGGAAGAACCCAGCTTGGGTCAGGCAGATGCCACAGACCAGCCAGCCAGAGCACGGGTACAACTCAGGACCAGTTCAGGCTGAAGCCTTTAGACAGCATGACGGCCTCCAGGTCTTTGTCCTCCTCTTTTTCCCGGAGCCGCTGCTCCTCTAGCAGGGCCACGAGGGCATCTCTCTGCTCCACCACCTCCAGCATCTCGTTCAAGATCTTCTTCTCCTCTGACAACTCCTCCTCGGTTTTCAGGTGATCTGGGCAGTGGCCAAAGACATTAGGTCTACAGGACCAGGAGGCAGCAGGCCCACACCCAGCTTTCCAGAGCGCGCTTCCCCTCTTACCTTCCACAGCCATCCGCTCCCGAAGTTCCTGCTGCAGTCGGCTCTGCCGGTCCTCAAGTTCCAGCTCCCGGGCACTGGGATTGGGGGCAGGGGGAAGAGGGAGACAGTGACTTGGGGACCATATTTCCCCATCGCCTAAATTAGGAAACAGCTGTGCTCCTGCCGTGACAGGTGCTGAGCTGATAGCCTCCCCCATAGCTGGGTCCCCAATCTCAGGCCACTCACAAAATCATCAGCTCTGACTCGTAGCGCACCATGGCATTTTTCTCTTGCACCAACTTGAACCACTCCTGCATCAGCTTGGGGTCATCTTTCTTGCCCATGCCTGCCAAGAGAGAGGGTACGTCAGGCGCAGAAAATGTCTCCTGTCTACCCCGGCCGGCAGGAGTTATCACACTGGGGCAAATGTGCAAAGAGAGCCGAGCAGGATGCTGCCGGAACACTCCCAAGCCAGGTCCAAAGTTTGCCTACAGACATGGAGGGGGGCCACCATGCCTACCCCCAGAGCCTAATGGAGTCTGTGCTTTCCATCTGTCCTTCCCAGGCCCAGCCCTCACCCCCTCAGTAACCTGGTCACAGCTTATTTGGACCACTCCTGCTCAGTGGTTTAGTTCTTGGTATGTTTTAAGTGCCTTGCCCTCCTTTTTCCCATTCAGCATTTATTTGGTACTTGCTATGTACTAAATCTGCTCTGAGGAAACCAGTCTCATGAATGAGGCAAATGCAAATTTATAAACTGCACTTACCCCTCCTTTTAAATTACCCTCATTAACCCAGCTCTTTTCTGGGCTACTGCCCCTCTCTGGGCCACTGACTGGTACTGATGCTAATCATTTCTTTACATCCCCATCAATGAGGTACCTTTTCTGAACTTCTGGCCCATCAAGTTTCCTGCATTGTATATGTAGTACATCCCAGGATGGCTATCAGGTTTCTCGCCAAGGGCAGAGAAACACCAGCAAACCCTAGAGACTAAATAAGGCAGTACTCTTTGACCCAATTCCAGCAGCAGTTTCTGGGGCTGGTGCTCTACACTAACACATGGCCGATACCTAAATCTCCATCAAGGGCAGCCTGACCCTGCTGGGCTTAACTGAAACAGGAGGACAGAAGGAAGAACCTTCCAAGGAATGAAACCACCCAAGGAGGGAACAAACTCTTTTTCCTTGGAACACAAAGAAGCTCATGGCAAGGGGCACCTTGGTGGATCAGTCGATTACGTAGCTGAGTTTTGATTTCGGCTCAGGTCATGATCTCACAGTTTGTGAGTTTGAGCCCCACGTCAGGCTCTGTGCTGACAGTACAAAGCCCACTTGGGATTCTCTATCTCTGTCTGTCTCTCTGCCTCTCCCCTGCTTGAGCTTGCTCTCTCTCTCTCAAAAACAAATAAACATTAAAAAAAAAAAAAAGCAGTAGCAGCTTGTGGCAATAGTGTGGTCCTGCCTGAAGTAAAATACACATTACATCAGTGGTCTTCAATATTTTTGGATTACAAACCATTCTGAGAATCTCAGGAAATCTAGGGACTCTCTTCATAGAAAAATGCATGTGTACACATCCAGCAATCTTATATAAATTTCAGGGTGTTCATGGGCTTCTTGAAGTCCACCCATGGGCCCCAGGTTAAGAGGCATTGGACTGGGAAATCTTTCAAAGTGCCTTCCATTTTATGACTCACTTGGCTGGATGTCCCATCCCAGTAAAGACCAGACCCAGAAACATATGGAATATACCCTCAGGTGGGACAACTCCCCTGTATCAAACTCCTTTCTGTTTTCCTACATTCTTCCCATCTGACTTCCTTGCACACGGTTCAGAGATAACTCTCTTTCTGCCAGGTTGTTTGCTTGACACACAGGAGACCCCTGCCAGTTAGTCTTTCAATGGGGACCACACTCTGGAGAGGCAGAAGTGAATTGCACTCACACAAGCAGGGTTTAGTGTTTGCACTGTGCCTGGGTGCACATGCAGCTATGCTTCCAAGGTGAAGTCCTGTCCCTGAGTCCTACTCTGAAGGATAGAAGCTCTCTCCTGACCAGTCAAGCCTGCTTCTGTGGAGTGCTGGGGTTTCTGGGGACAAAAGCTCTCCTTACCCGACCCAATAGACTTGGTCCTTAGGCTTTTAAAGCAGCCCACAGCTCAGTTCCATGCATTCCTTTCTGAGCGTCTCTGCACAGTGTGCCCACATGGCCATGGAAGATGGAGCCCTGAGGCATGCAAGCTGTCCAGTGCGGCAAGCTGTGAACGCACTGGGAGGTCTCTCCCTCCTTCCCACCTCCCCATGTGCAAGGACAAAAATTCCACTGGGAGACATCCGAACACTGCTCATGAGCTATGGTAGAGACTGTTCACAGCCGATGAGCAAAGGTATATGGCGGGGTGGGTGAAAGTCAAATGTGAGCGCCATGAAGAGCAGAGTAAGAAGTTAGCAAGGGTTAGTCATGACCACACTCCCCTTTCCCCTTCCCACATGCCTTTTCAACAACAATCTTATCACCACAACAGACTTCAAATCAGACAAACTTAAAAAAAAAAAAAACACAAACCCCCCAGCAAGACCCAGGGTAGAAAGTTTGCATCTAGTGGGGTTTTGTTTTTGTTTTTTTTTTTTTGTTTTTTTTTTTTTTTTCTGGAAAATAACTTGGGGACATCTGACCAGTCTTTGTAAGGACAGTATTCCTCGACGACACCAATAGAAATCTCTGCCACACAGGTAGGAGGTTCCTCACCTGTGTCCCTGGCCCCTCTATCTGCTAGATTTGAGTCTGAAAGGTCCAGCCACGAATACTGGCATAAATCATGGGATGCTCAGCTGCAGCCTGAAAGGCCCCTACCTGGAGGCTCTCTGGCTCCCCTCTGTACCCCAGTCCTCCCCAAGACAGTCAAAGGGATACTGTACCTTGTAAGAAACTGCCACATACTCATAGACTTTTGTAACAAAGCTTTCAAGTGTCAGAGAAAAAGAGAAATAACTGGATTTTGGGTCCCTGTTTGACTAGTGTTGCTATGACCCCTGAGAGGCAGTGGGGATGAGGTTGGGGGAGTTACGTTACCTTCCTGGACACAGCAAGGGCAGAAGGAGAGAGGTCTACGCCGTGGAGTCCCGCCACTGGGCTCAACTTCAAAAAGGACCAAACAAGGAAAAGGAGGAGGAGGAGACGAAGAAAGGCAAAAAGGAAGAGGAGGAGGAGGAAGAGGAGTTTGGAAGTGGAGAGGGACAGGGAGAAGGTGAAATAAAAAACAAGCAGAGGACAAAAAGCATAAGAAGTGAGAAAGGAACAACAGGAGGAAAAGAAAAAAAATACAAGAAATGGAAAAGCAGAAACAAGGGAAACAAAGTCTACAAATGAATTAAGTCCTTTTTTCAGCACGGAAACTGAACAAGAGCAGACCCAGGCATCGGGCATGTGGCTTCAAAAAGGAATGCACGTGTTCCCTTATGATGGTGGGTGGCTCTTGGGGTGAGTGGGATGCTCCTTCTTCCTCTGTTCCTTACTGGGAAGGTGGTGACATCTGGGTATTGGGTTCCCTCCTCAAAAATACCCAAAGCCCCTGGGACTTGTCTGCCTATCTCTGTGGAACAGTTCATGTTAAATATGTGGCCAACACTGCTCCTAAGTTTGCAGGTGATAACCTCAGGTCACCAACCAAACCTGTGTGAAATATTCTAAGATGTCACCACAGACGCATGCACTCCACGTAAAACCAACCCTGGGTAAGTCTAAGGGATTGCCATGCCCACAGAAAGAAGCTCTGAATCTATGGAGGCAGCACCTGACCTTGGGACGGGCTTCCAGGGCTGATATCTGTAATGCTTTGAATTCTGATCCAGGGTGACTTGAGGGAAACAGAACTACACAGGGGCAACTTCTACCAGTCCATCTCACTATCCCCCCATGTACCAGGGAGAGACAACCACCCCCTTTTCTTCTGCCCCTCCATCTCCACAAAAGGTTCCAATGCCACATCTAGGGGAAGGCTGTCATACTTTGGACCGGAAGACCAAAAGGGGTGAGCTGACAGGACATGCCGAAAACTCACAGTAACAATGCTGGTAAGAGTCATGGACGGGGCAACTGAGAGAAGACAGTGTGCAGAGAGACATGTCTAAGACTTAGGGAGACCTGATGGTTACCCAGGAGGAGGGAGGGGAGCCCAGCAAGGGACCATCACAGAACCACCAGGGCACACACAGGAGACACAGGCTCAGAGAAATGGCCTCAGGACTACAGGGAGCAGGGGCAGTTTTAGGATTAGAACAGGGTTTAAGAAATAGACCTGTTTTAGTCAATAAGAGGGCTAAATAGACAAGCTATTGGTTGATGGGCCCTTCTGCTTTGCAAATGCAGGCACCACATTTTCCCTTTCTTTCACGCCCTTCAGTGTTCATCATAGTGCTTTGTGCACAATGAACCTAGTATCAGGTAATACTTCAAAACTAAAGCCAGAGACTTGTTTGTGGGTATGCATGTGTGTCTGCAATGTTGATTACATCCAGGGTTCTAAACAGACATGACTGTGATCAGCTGATGCACTGGGGTTGGGAAGAAAGGCTCCTTTCTCTGCTTATAGCTGATCCACATTCAACCTTCTCTATTTCAAAGTGCAGACTCCCTGTTGGTGCTCAGAATACCTGGATAAATCTCATGACACACAATGTCAATGTAACATTCTCTGTTGCTTCCTGGTACTGATATTATATGCAAACACACCTGTGGTGCAGAGTGGAACAGTGTCCACATTCATTAGCAAGGGACAGTGACTTGATACACAACCAACACAGTTGAGCCCATGTACCTGCATGTATGTTTAAATGTGTTTCTACTTTCTGGATATCACAAATGTAGCTTTTAGTTCTTTTTATGTAGACCACATCCTCATACACCCTTTCCAACACAGATGACAATATGAGGTAACAGGATATTCAGAACAGAAATTAGCAAATGAAATTAGAAAAGGGGACATCAGGTAAAGCAGGTGTTAAAAAAAAGTATAAAAAAAAAAAAAAAAAAAAAGAAGAAGGCATTATCCTAATAACAGAAGGCAGAATGGGAACCCCTGGAAAGGAGCTAGTGGAGCTGACAGGATGCATGGTTATGACTTTCCTCTTCAGACTTTCCTTCATGCTCCAAATTCTAAGTAATAATATACACTACTTTAATAATCAGAAAAAAATGCCCAATAAATACTGCTTTAAAAATAAGAAGGGGAGCCTGGGTGGCTCAGTTGGTTGAACGTCCGACTTCAGCTCAGGTCATGATCTCACGGTCCGTGGGTTTGAGCTCTGCATCAGGCTCTGTGCTGACAGCTTGCTCAGAGTCTGGAGCCTTCTTCGGATTCTGTGTCTCCTTCTCTCTCTGTCCCTCCCCACTTGTGCATAGTCTAACTCTCTCAAAAATAAATAAATGTTAAAAAACAATTAAAAATTGTATGGAAGCCAATTTGGCAATAAATTATATTTAAAAAATAAAAAACCAAGAAGAGAAAAAAAATTTCTTTTTGGTTCTCAAAAAAAAAAAGAGAGAAATCAAGGGGAAAAAACCAGTTAAACAAGGGGAGTTCCACCCAGACTTGAATCTGAAGTGAGCATGCAAGGAAAGCACAGAGGTACTGATTTTGAGTGTAATTTCTTTGCCTTTTTTGGAGATGTGAGAAATAGATGATTTGGTCCACTAGTTCTAAGAGCAAACATATCATCAAGCTTATGGCAAATACGAGTTTTTTAGAAGTTTATTATGGTTAAAGTGCTAGGGTGCTAGGTCTCTGTGTCTTTGTAATGGGTACCGTATGTATCACTTATCAGACTATTTCGGTGTCTCCTGAGGACTGCAGTCATCACCTCTGAGCAAACCCAGAATTTGGTCCTGGTTGGAGGCTTCTCAGCAGCAGGTCTACACTCTCATCCTGGACTACTCTGTCTGCCTTCCAGATGCTGCAGGCTCACCTGCCCCACTTTCACCCTGGCAGCAAATTCAACTTCTTCCTCTGAAGCAGTGCTTTCTTTTGAGAGGTGGCCACCATCAGTGGTGCTCTAGCACCCACTCATCTTGACATCTGGGGGCAGGGATGAGATGGGTCATTGGATTTTGAAAAGTGGCAGAATATCAGATTTAGTGGGATGCATGTAAGAAGCATGAATAGTGCTTTCATTTCCAAACATTCTCACATGTATTGTTTCATTTGAGCCTTACACTGGTCCCAGGTGGCTACCTGGACAGGCATTAGCTTCTCTATTTTCAAGTGAGGGATCTGAGGCTCCGAGTAGTGGCACAGCCTGACTAAACCCTTAATCTTCCTCTCCCATTCTGAAGTAAGAGTTTGCCCTCTTTTTTTGAACATTTTTTTTAATGTTTATTTTTGAGAGGGAGAGAGAGAGAGAGAGACAGAGCAGGGAAGGGGCAGAGAGAGACAGAGACACAGAATTGGAAGCAGGCTCCGGGCTCTAAGCAGAGCTGGATGCGGGGCTCAAACCCACAAGCTGTGAGATCATGACCTGAGCTGAAGTCTGATGCTTAACCAACTGAGTCAGCCAGGTGCCCCAAGAGTTTGCCCTCTTTAAAGGGCCAAGAGGGACGCCTGGGTGGCTCAGTCAGTTAAGCATCTAACTCTTGATTTCGGCTCAAGTCATGATCTCACGGATCGTGGGAAGGAGCCCCATGTTGGGTTCCATGCTGGTAGCATGGGGCCTGCTTGGGATTCTCTCTCTCCGTCTTTCTTTGCCCCTCCCCTGCTCACTTCCTCTCAAAAAAACCCCAAACGTTAAAAAAAATAATAAAGGGCTAACAAAGGCTCTAAGCAAATGTAGCAAATGGCTGCTGGAAGCAGCTGGGAGAAGAGTCACACATAGACCCTACTCAGAATGCCAGACCAGGAAAGCTGGCAATGTCATCCCTTCCTCCCATCATTCTACAGAGGCCCAGACAGGTTAAGTGACTTTGCTGGGCATATGGTGAAGCTAGGACCTGAATCCTAGGTTGCCCGCATTCTCCACACTACCACTTTGCCCTGATCTGTTTGGATACCTCACTCTAGACCCTGTCTCTCACGTGGCCCGGGGCCACTCCAGGAGCAAGTTGGTGGGCCAGTCTCCAGGATTCTTGAACAAAAATAAAGGGGATGTCCAGGTCTGGTATACAGCTGAGAAGCAGCTGTGGGCATCTGCCTCATCCCAGATACTTATTTCTTCCCATGATACAGGCTCCCAGTTCTCATTGTTGGACAAAGGAGCCCTCACCACAGGCTTCAGGGTCTCTACCTGCCTGGTAGACCATGTGGAGACTCTCGTCAGATGGGCTAGGGAGATATCTAGATTCCAGAAGCCCCAGCCTGGGACTAGAATGTTCCAGCCTAGTACTGTGCACCAGAGACATGAGGAAAATGGGCTTTTTATAAGCTGAATCACCACTTGTATTTTCACACAAAAATACAGAATTCTAAATGATCAGCTTACAAACATCATCACCCTTTTACAGGCTCAAAAATTGCACCCCTCCCCCAACATTTTCCCTTTTGATACACCGTAGCTTGTTTCATGTATAAAAATCTGTAAAGTACCCCTGGGTTAGATGACTTCCTTTCCAGCTACATATGTGGAAAATCCTGCAGAAAGTAAGAGATTCTTTTTCACTTCCTTTTGGTCTCTGAACAAGCTCCAGGTGTCACGGATAGGAAACAGGTATGTTTATTTCTCAGTCACATTTCGTGCTTCTATTTTCCTGCTGCAGTAGCTCTGGGCCAGTCTCCGTGGGCCAGCCTGTGCAGCCTTCATCTTGCCTGGGTGGACTTTCACTCATTTCTCAAACTTGTTTTTGGTAGTAATGCTACTATATTTACTGATAACTGAGCCAGCATTGCAGCAATACCTTTGTATACAATTCATCCTACAGATACTACCAGAATGTTGTTCATCTTTTCATAAGGGAACATCAGGGGCATTACCTGTCATGCCCAAGCTCCATCTGCCAGATTAGCCTTGCAGAAAGCCACATGCCCAGGAAGGGGAGAACTTCTTGGTAATTCGGGTATAATGAACAAGGCTTCCATTGATTTTCTTTTGTGTTTTTCAGGTTACATAGCCTGAAGCAAGGGAAGACTGACCAAATGTTTTGTTAACTAAGGTTATACTCAACTGTTCTGACTCCTCAACCCAGGAAACCCATTTGCTCAGTATCAATGCTATGCTTCTGAGAAGAAGTAGCTTTTGCATTGCAAGGCTGAGGTGCTCAATCCCAAACTCAGGGGCAACGACGAACACTTTGGCCCTAAGAGAGAACCAAGTTGGCTAGTTTGCACTGCTGCTGGGTGGTAAGCAAGCATCACGACACGGTGGAAGGTTTCTGGTCTAGCAGGCCCAGTCTACATACACAGACAGGGCTAAGATGTGCCTTGTGTTATAAAAACTCAGTGCAGCATGAATCTCTAGATTGGGGGAAAAAATGAAGCCCTCCTCCAAAAAAGAAAACTAAAAAAGCATGTAAGAATGGAGATCCAAGGTATACACATGCAAACAGACACACACACACACACACACACACACACACACACACACACACTTGGAAATCTCAAGGATTTTAAAGTTCCTAAGCAAAAACAGAGCAAGGCTAATAATGCTCAGACCAAAAGACAAGTAAAAAATGTACCAACATCAAATTAAGGGAAGCCAATGGAACAGAAAGGGAGGGGAGGTGAGAAGGCCTGGGGTGAGCCTTCCTGTGTCTCTGCCCCAACTCACCAGCAACCATGAAAGACCACTTTCCAGGCCTTTCTGTTACATTTTTGAACAATTCATGTTCTTTCAATTTCCCTTTGAGACATACAGATCAAATGGGGAGGTCTTCGAAAACGAGAATTTAGGTATATGTTTTTAATTGAAAGTTCTTTGGAAGAGAAACGGTTTTTATATCTAAAGATTTCCAATCATCTATCTGTTCTAGTGCAAAAAAATGTGGTGGCTGGACCAGTTAGGGAGGGCCTGCTCAGTGTCCTGGGGAAGAAAAAGGAAAGGGAGTGAGGTCACTTGGGGACACTTCCTCTCTGGTACAGGGTTCATTATGTGTCCTTCTAATGGTTTCTTTTGAAACTACAAGATTCAACTATATGAAGAAGAGATCTTTATTCTCTATACTGTGTGGCTCAAAAAGAGACTTTTGATACAGGTTTGGAACTTAATATAGTTAGCTGAGGGCCACTGAAAGACCCTATCCAAGCAATATAGTTTACTAGGCAGAGGACTGGGCAGGGATCAGGAGTGTGGACTTCTGTGGGCAGGATATGGAATTCTTAACACTTGAACACTGCTTGGAGCTTCATCTCACCCACCTGATAAGATTGGTGCTGGGGCCCAGCAATGGGGTTGCCCTGTAGCCTTTTGGTGATGTAAGAGTAGAGAAACAATTAGGCTCTATAATTCAGGCTCCAGATTTCAAAAGGGAAAATTTTCTTCTCAAATAATGAATATTACCAAGTATTCTAAGAATGAAACACCAGCAGAAAGTGAAAAGGGACCTAATTTTTGGCATCTATGTTTTCCTTCTGGAGCCGGGCAGGAACAGGGCCCAGAGGACCCTTTCTGCCAGGGGTACAAATCACTCCCATCAGAATAGATGACTCTTTTTTGCTTCATTGGTAGGACAGTAGCAGCTTCTATGTGGTGAACAGAACCACAAGAGAAGTTTAAATTTAACACAGAAATCATAATGAGCTGGCAAAAGAGGAAGCAATGGTTGATGAGAACCAAGTAGCAGGGGCTATAAGGTATTTGATGGTGGGGTATTTTATAATTCAGAAAATACACTGGGGTTTCTTTTTCCTTTAAAAAAATTTTTTTTAATGTTTTTATTTATTTTTGCGACAGAGAGAGACAGAGCATGAGCAGGGGAAGGGCAGAGAGAGAGGGAGACACAGAATCGGAAGCAGGCTCCAGGCGCTGAGCTGTCAGCACAGAACCCGATGCGGGGCTCGAACCCACAGACTGTGAGATCATGACCTGAGCCGAAGTCAGACGCTTAACCGACTGAGCCACCCAGGCGCCCCGGAATTTCTTTTTTCTACTTATTTCCTTTTTCTCTGAAATTTGATGGAATTCTAAATCTGAGAGGCTAGAAGCTCTCAAGTCAGGGACACAGAACTGAAAATAGCCAACAACATTTTATCACCCAAACATGGGAGTGCAGAAAACAAAATTAGACACACTAGGTAACCAGTGGCAACAGGATCTTGAGCTGGGAGGGAAGGGTGAATATAACTATAAAGGAATGGGTTTTGACAGTTCCTTCTGGGAGATTTTAAATTAAAAAAAATCTTTTTCACACACTGAGATTCGTTTTTAGGATTGACATAAACATCTGCCAGGGCATGTTAGAAGGAGGTAGGAAAGGAGTCAAGGATATTAGACAGGAAATGGGATTTGTTAATTGGAATGCAAGCATCAGCCCTTTTACAGCATCAATGGCCATGAGTATGGAAGTCCCTGAACACACCAGAAGCTCTGGGGCACTGAAGGGATCTGAAGAGGGGTAGGTGTCCATGGGACCCTGGGGACAGAAAACAAGCAGCGACCAGCAGCGACCCAACTGACCCGAGGTCAAGAGCCTGTTTCCTTACCACTCAAGGCTAACAATATGGAATTGTCATACAGTAGAAATCACAGAATTATGTCCTTGGCTTTTAAATGAATGGGCCACGAAGTGACTCTTAAAAGGATGGGATTATGGCAAAAAATGATAGACAATAATCTTTGCCAGTTCTTGTAAGACAACTTCTAGGCAAAGAGCCTGTAAGGGGAGATGAAGAGGTCAGAGGGACCATCCAAGGATGCAGGAACTCCAAGGAGGGGCCCGAGTCTCCCCTGGTTAACCTCAGGATCAGCTGCTTGGCACTCCTCTTAACAAAACTGCCCAAAGTCTAGAAATGAGACTCACGGATTCGTTATTACCCTAATCAAATACAAATGGTAAGCTTTGTATAGTCAAGACATCAAAAATCGTTAATTCCTTTAAGGCAGTGGTTTTCTTGCTTTAGAGGGCATGAGAGTCACCTGGAAGGTTTGTTAAAACACAGATAACCATGCCTCACTTCTAGAGTTTCTGATTCCGAAGGTCTGGGATAGGGCTTGGAAATTTGCATTTCTAGTAAGCTCCCAAGTGATGTTGCTGATGCTGCTGGTCCAGAGACCATACTTTGAGAACTGCTGCCTTAGGCTTTTCCTATCTTCACTGAAAAGAACTGCAAAGTAACTTCCATGACACAGCGAGGAGGGAAGGACATAATTATAGGCATCTGTCAACACAGCCTCAAGGTCAGTGAATTTGGGCAGAAATCACAACTGCATCTTTTTCCATGCACTTGGATCTTTTAGGGGAAATATGAACGCAGCCTAATGAAAATGGGCGAGGCTGAGTTCTTTACACTTTTGGTTCTTGAGTGTGACTGGCAGTGAGATTCCTAGTGGATGTGATACCTACATGTAAGGAATGAGAATGAAATTCAGGGCACAGGTCATACTGGGGAAGGAGAGAGAAAATGTGTGTGTGTGTGTGTGTGTGTGTGTGTGTGCATGTGAATGCATGTGCATGTGGGTTACTACTGTCAAATGACTAAACTATATTAGAGGGACCAGGATGCCGATGTGAGGTTGATGGGGAAGGGTAGGTGAACTTTTATTAAAAAAAATTAAATTAACCCGGGGCAGCAAAGGCTATCTCAAATCTTCCTCTGGATTATTTATGTGCAGGGGATCCAGCATGCTGCTCCATTATGAGCTGGAAAAGGGCCTGTGCTTTTGCCATTTGGTTACCAGGTTGATATCTTCTTGTTGTTTGTGAGCAGAGACTGGGAAGGGCGGGCGGGGAGAGGGTGTCAGCAGGGTTAGTGTCAGCAACAGATGCTGCTATACATACCACCCAGATGCAAGTCGATGAGGTCACTGTAATAAGACTCTCCCCAATAGTCTACAACAAGGAATTGGTGAAGAGAGAGTTACTGGATCACATAACCCTCCTGTGCCCCCATACCCAAAGCAATCAATGACATGAAGCATAAGAAACAGAGATACAGCAAGAAGGCGAGGAGAACAGCTGGAGAGCATGCATCTAAGTACATTACAATACACACGTGCTGTAGCTACATACTTCCTGGTGGTGGAAGGGAGTGCTCACTAAAAACCACAAGTGATACAGTTAATAGCCAATTAGCAATGTGATTGCTGTTTAGACCTCTGATCAGTTAAGACAGAACAGAAGGCCTTGGCTTTGCTGGGAATCCTGCCTCTGCTGGGACTCAACTGCATCTAAGATTTTTAAAAATTCAAGGGCAGATCAGGGGCTACTTACTACCTTTTTACTGAACATTAGAAGCCCCAGGCTGAGACATTGAAGGCAAGATATGAACATCCTAAAAAAGCTCTGCAAGGCCACCAATCCTTAGGTTTAAAGGCAGTCAGAGCTCTCCCAAGAATTCACCTGTGACCCCACTGGTGAGCATATCAAACTCTTTGCAGAACCACTTTCACTGGATAGGTTTGAGATGAAGGAAATCCTGTTTCTTCTGAAATTAGGCCCAACTTCAGCCAGACTTCTTTTTAAAAGCACACAATGAACCGTGACTATTTGCCCTAGGGCTCCTGGAGGTCTGTTGGCCACAGGCACTCCTTGCCGTCCAGCTCCACGTGGCTGTGCAGCACGGATGTGACGTTCTTCACATGCCTGAGATGCAGAGACTGGTCACTGCGGAGGGCCTGAGCTTGGGCGGATGGTCCTCACACTCTCAGAATCATAAACATATGCAGAGTCCAACAAAAGTCAGCTGCTATGTGTTACCCTTTGCCTCCAAATCTCTCAATCTAAATGCTGATCCTGGCAGCCTTTTGTTCTACACGAGGGTTTCCCCTTTAAGAATGGACAAACCAGAAGGCAGAATGTAATCCTGGAATGGTTTTTCAACTCATGCTCAAGGCTGATTCAGTGGTTTAAATTTGAATCACAGTTCCAGAAACAAAAAGGGTTTCTCAGGTGCTCCACACTAGAAATCACATGTGCCCTAGGCTTGAAGGCTCTAAGCCTAACCCTGTGGCCCAAATATATGTCAGCCTTAGACCAGTGGAGATCAACAGGATGGCAGGTCCGTATCAGATCTCTTCTCTGGAAGGGCAGCCTGGCTAACACTCGGACCCCTTCAGACACCTATGGAGGCTTGAGCTCATCAGGCAGGACAGGATGGCAGGCTCAGCCAGCTGTGCACCCTCAGGGAAGGGACGAACTAGCACTGCTGGAAGACTCCAAACTATCATGCTCAACTGAGTCTATCTCCTTAAGGACTCAGCCAGGAGCAACCAGACTAACAACAGGAATGGAATGTAGAAGCAGGAGAGAAAGGACAGCCAATGTTCACAGTTCAGCCTCAAAGATGATCTCTGCCAAGTAGGACCAGGGCCACTGAGATTTCTGACAAGAGGCGAGCCTTGGAAGCAATATGTTTAAAATAAGAAAAAATACGTTTGGAAATACATTCTCATGGTAGGAGTTACTATATCTTGAGAATTTCCCAAATGTACCATGGGGAAATCTCCCAATGGAGCTACCAAAGCCTGTCTTTAAAAACAGGATAAATACGTATTTGGATGAAGGTGTTTTGATAAAGCTTTGCTTACAAGAGTTTGGACTAGAACAATGGTTTTCAAACTGTTCTGTGAAACCCTAGGGTTCTTCAAGTGGTCTTCCAACTAACTGATTCACAAGTACTTTGAACTCCTTTCAAACTTACACAAGACACACCACATTCAAAAGTCTGATATGCCAACTTTAACCCACTGAAGACCATCAACACATCAATCTGTGCTATCAGGCAAACTTGCTTTTGTGAGGCTCTCAGGACCAAGTTTCTTCAGCTCTCTGTGTGCAAGTGTCTGTATCTGCTGAAAATGTGTTAGGGAAGAGGATATCTTACATATTTATTTAAATTCTGGCCTGCAAGTAGAGTACTTATCAACAATAGTACAGGACAGCATCCTGGGGAACCATCACTCAGTGAGACCGAACCTGTCAGAGCAGCTCCTGTCACAGTGCGGTCCTCTAGGAGGATGACATCCATGTTCTGATATCACAGCAGAGTTGGCTTTTGTGTTTACCACATGCCTGGGGGCTTTTCTCTGAGATCTACTCTTTATAAGAAATAAGGAGCTTCTGGGGCGCCTGGGTGGCTCAGTCGGTTAACAATCCGACTTCGGCTCAGCGGGTCATGATCTTGCAGTCAGTGAGTTCGAGCGAGCCCTGTGTTAGGCTCTATGCTGACAGCTCAGAGCCTGGAGCCTGCTTTGGATTCTCTCTCCCCCTCTTTCTGCCCCTCCCCAGCTCACACTCTATTCTGTCTCTCAAAAGTGAATAAATGTTAAAAAAATTTAAAAAAAAAGAAAGAAATAAGGAGCTGCTGTTAGATTTGTTAGTGATTCAACTGTGAAAACAATTCCTACTGCTCCACCTTTAGCTTCTAGCATGGAGGTAATTTCAACTGCACACATCCTGAGACGCCCAAGTGAACTGCTAAAACACTGTCACCATTCACGGCAACTCCCTCTGTGTGTCAGGATGCTGTCTCCACTGGGCCCCAGGGATGGACTGCATGTGGAGGCCTGTTATCACTGGAGGTATTTCCAAACTGGTGCTTATCAACATTCTTTTTGATTTAAACTTAACTTATAATTTGGCTGCTAAAAAACAAGTTTGAAAACCATTGACTTAGATGAAATCCTGGTTGTATATTTTTATGAAAAGATAATTACCTAAATAACTGGAAAGGGGAACTTTGGCAATCTCCCATGCCAAAGGGTAGATTTTTCTATGACCCCTTGGCAGTCAGCAGCTTGAATAACATGGCCTGTTACAGAAATACTGAAGCAATACCACAGACTTGAACTGCATGGGACCTGTTAGGTGCTTTACAGAAACCATCAACCCTGGGGTGGGCCCACTGGAATTTCAGAACCCTGTGAGGAGGAGGCAGAGACTGTCTTCCTTGAGAACTTATGCTAACAATGAAATGGAGAAGCACATGCTGGTTGAGTTATTCTGACTATGTGTTGGAAGATCTATCCCTCACGTTCCATCTTGGCAGAAGTAACCTGTGGGAAAGGATAGGAAGGAATAAAGGTGGGCCAAGGCTCCCTCCTGACATCTTCAGAAGAGAAAGCAGTGATGGTAGGGCTCTGGGAGTCCTGTTACAACTGGTGCAGAGCATCCCTGCTGGGCTCAGGCTAACTCCCTCTGGGTGGGCAGGCCAAGTAAGGCCTCTAAGGAGGCCAAGTAAGCACATGCAGGGCAGGGAGCCAAAACAAAATGGTGGGGGACATCACAGCTTCATTTGGAAGCCTGGAGACCATTTCAGGTGAACCCAAATCTCCACTCCTTGACACAGGGGCCAGTGCTTGCCTCGCAGTCACACGTCCCAGGCTTCTGGCTGACTGGCTGCTCAGTGGTTCAAGCTTTTGCTTTTGGTGGCCCAGGCTTCAAGCAGTAACTCCAGCGTCAGGTAAGGCACAAAACCAAGAACATCACATCCTCATCTTTCTCTCCCATCCCATCTCTTCACCTGAAGGTCATCATTGAATCAACTGGTCAGCTGCAATTTCTAGGCCTTGAAGGGCTTGGAAAGATCCACTTCTGTGTCTGAACCCTGACGCCCCCCCCACATGAACTTTGGACCTACAGAACCCTGTGAATTCATCTTGACATCAGGCACACACTGTGAGGTCAGCTCAGCAAGATCACATGGCAGCCAATGGTCCCATTCCTGACTGCCTGTTACTGGTTCTGCTTCAGTTTACAGAGAGCCCGCCCACCAGGAGATGCACCACCCCTGCCCTTCTGCATTGCTAGAATAAGGAGTTAGGGGTTACCGCAAAGTTAGGTCACCTCCTTTCTTCATCCCCAGCCTCACAACTTGAATGCTGAACCTGGAGGCCTGGGGTCTCTATAAGGAGAGGGAGGTTTCTCCATCCAGACACTGGACCGAGACTCATGGACTCTTGAGAAAGCAGAGATCAGTCACTCCATGCCTGAGTTGGAGCTATAGTTGGGGTTGACCCAGTGGTTTCAAGGTCTTGAACCAACAGGGCTCCTTCCTAGGCCCTTGGGACTAGGGATGACTCAGGTTGTTCCTTGCTTTCTGTGTGCCCAACTGTGCTGAATCCACCTCACAGGCTCCTTGGATGAACGGTGGGGGTGATTGCACTATGTTCCACAGCTCTTCCCTGGGGATGGCAGCCACTGAGCACGTGGTCCTCACAGCCATTTCCCAGTGTCTACTCTGTGCTGGCTTGCCACCATCCCCTGAGCCTGTCCACCCTGCCCTGAGTGACCAGCACACTAGGACACCTGTGTACTCCACACACAGGAGGCAGTGAGGACTCTGTGGGGCACATGCCCTCCTATTCCCTGTGAAGTCTGAGCAGGAGGGAGCCCAGAGAGCTAAAGACTGGAAGTGGCATGTGGGAAGCAGGCTGAGGGCCCTGCTCATGCAGTTCTGTGATGGTTCCTTTTGGTACAGTTTCCCTCATTCCCAGTTATTTTCTTCTAGAGAAAATGATGGGGTGGGAAAGGAGGAGGAAGAGAGGAGGAGGAGGCCCAGTGCTTGCCACCAACAAATGAAGTGGACTGAGAGTTCGTTCTACAGATAAATGGCAAGCCCTCAGACAGGGCGGAAGAACAAGTCCAGGCCTTGGGGCAGTCCCAAACAGAGATGCTTTTCTTTTCCTCTGCTTAGCAGGAAGCCCCAATCTCGGTGATGAAGGCCCCCAGAGAACCCTGCTGGAAAAGAAGCTGAATTCCAGACGAGGTGACACAAAACTAGCCTCCCATGGGGTGGGGCCAGGGGCTTTCCTTTAGGAACAAACCTCCTCACAAAGGAGACCCAGACAATACCTGCTTCACCACGGAGTGCCTTCTCCACAGCAACCCCTCTTTCCTCCAGCTGCCTCTGCTTCTCCTCCACCTGCTCCAGCTGCCGCTGGATAATCTACGGGAAAACAGAACAGTGTAAGTACCCAACTTTCTCTCTCACCTCCTAGCTTTCAGGAAGACAACTAAACTGTACAAACACAAACAGGGAGAAAAACAAATTAGATCCAAAAGTTGGAAAGTAGTCCATGGGCATTATGCCCAGAGTGTGGTGTGATGACCACCTACATCGAATCCCCCTGGGCCTTGTTAACAATGCAGACCAGGGCTTGTCATTAGTAAGCACCACAGTGTGTGGGTGCACATTAAAGGAGCGACCAGCCCTCTGCAGGGCAGTTCAAAGATAGAAGTGGATATAAGCTCCTGCAGGAAGGACTGACATTCTGCAGCCTAAGTAAGACCTTGCTAATAGTGAGGTTGCTAAAGCATTAGCAGGCATTTTTGGAGAGTACTGCAGAAATCTTGTCTCTAAAAGATTAATAAAAAAAAAAAATCTAGAATGGAGCAATACGCCAGAATCTGTTTGGAAGCACACAGTGAGAAGTTTCTCTGTGCTCCATGGGGACTGATAATGGTTACTAGAAGGACATTCAACCCAGCAGCAGCCAATGGTGTATATCTGGAGAATGTCACACAGAAAATGAAATAAAATCCGGGAATCCAATCAATGTAGAGAATGTGGATACAGAATAATGTTCAAGAAAAGGATTAAAAGACTGGTGGTTTTGATGCTTGCTAAACATGGAATTCAAAGGTGTATCTTTGTTGGTATTTGGTTGGTTTGCTGTTAATGTTTCTCATTGTTGTATGAATACAACTATATACATATATGTATATGTATATGTATACGTATGTATATACATGTATGTATATATGTATGTACATATATATATATATATGCACACACACATAATTTCATTAAAAATCTTTTTTTTAACGTCTATTTATTTTTGAGAGAGAGAGACAGAGTGAGAGCTCAAGCAGAGGAGGGGCAGAGGGAGATAAAGAGACACAGAATCCGTAGCAGACTCAGCACTGTCAGCACAAAGCCCGATGTGGGGCTTGAACCCATGAACTGTGAGATCATGACCTGAGCTGAAGTTGGATGCTCAACTGACTGAGCCACCCAGGCAACCCTCATTTTAAAAACCATATTATATTTAGATATCTTCTATACTTTGTATAAAAAATTATTTTTTGTTCCATGAAGAAAATCTAGAATGGTCTAGGATCTGTGAGGCCTGAAGACAGAGGCTGATGCCTGGAGGACAGCTCTGACCTGGAAACCCCAGGCCCATCAGAGGCTGCCAGGTCGTCTCTTGACAACAGCTGACTTTACAATGATTACTCCAGAGCAAGGAATTTAGGAAACTCAAAGCATGGCTCTTCCTTTCCTATGAGTAACTCCACAAAATCAAGGCTTCTACAGTTGCATTGAGCCAGATGCTTGTGGCCTGAGACTTTGGGGCTATTCTCTCAGTTATCAGGGATACCCCGTCTACCTCTGCTCTGTTCTCTTTACCTACCCTCATTGTGGACAAGGACAAGCATGTTAGAGAGGAGGGTGCTCTTTCACACTTGGAATTGTGGCCCCTTTGGGGATTTTACCTGAGCTCGGTGTAGCCGCTTCAGTTCCTCTTGCTTGGCCTGCCTCCTAGCTGCCTTCTGCACACGCCGGGTCAGCTTGGCGTTCAGTTCCTCCTCTGTGTAAGTTCTTGGCTGGAGAGAACGAGAGAGATTTCCTAAGTCAGGCGCAGCAGGCCTGGGACAGGTTTGGGTGCTGGTTGTCAGGGGGCACAGTGAGCACTGTCCCTAGGTTGCAGCTGCCCTTCTGCAGAGTGCCCGTGGGGTGGACAGGGAGCCGTGAGGTGTGTGCAGACTCCCAGGCTGCAGCTCAGCCAGAGGCTTCACTGACACTCATTCTTGCTGGAGCCCTAAATGCTACAGGGTACAGCTAAAGATCTGCAAGTGAGATACTTCCCCACTGTGACAGGGACAGGAGGCTGAGTAGGGACTGACTGAGGGCCACATGCTCCTTTATCACAGAAATCACTTGTTTCCCATGTCAGGATGTCTGGTCTTTTTGAGATTTTCCAGGGGTAAAAATATGGTAATTAGTTCCCCTAAGCCTCCTGCTTCTAGGAGACATATAGGGAAAGGAAAAAGAAAAATCAGGATCCTTTTATTTTCTTATTTAGTATCAAATGCTACTTTCTTCAGATGAGTGATATTTATAAGGTTCTTTAAGAAGTAACATCTGAAGTAGAAAAAATTGGGATGCCTCCATTCTAAGTTTGAGTGAACCCCAAACTAATACAGTCTGAAGGGACATGTGGAGGTGAACATGGACTGACTCCAGGGTCTGCATAGAGGCAGCAGTGGGCCACTGAGAAGGAGGGAGGAAGTGGTCTGGCAGGGCGGTTTCAGCCAGTGCAAGCCCCGAGGAGGCAACAGGCCAAATCCAGGGCAAATCCACAGATGCATCTGCCTGACAACCCCACCTGCAAATGTGGGCACCAAGGGCACAAGGCAGTGTCAGATGCCTGGAGTAAACACTGAGCAACCACCAAGAGGCACATGCTGGGGGCGGGGGGGGGGGGGTCTGCTTCTATTCCTAACATCTTATTTCCTCCAAGGAAAAAAAGAGAGAGAGAGAGACTTTGATAGACTTTAAAAGGTACTTCCAAATTCAACTCAGGAGTATAGTCTCGTAATCTTTATTTTAAGAACTCAAGTGATCATTGAGAGCCAACTGAGCAGGTAAGTCTGAAAGGATCATCATGGTGTTCTAGCACCCTAAGGCATTTCACCTCGCAGGTCACAGAGCTGAGGGCTCGTGAACTCCTGATTCCTGCGGTGCCCAGTCCCAAAGGGGCAGCCCTGGAGTGAAATTACCACATGCACTCCAGCCAGTGAAGAGCAGGGGATCTCACCTTCCTCCATCATGACACAGCTAAAGAAAGTTCTGCTGCCAGTGTTTGCTACTGCTCCATGCATGTGTGAACAGTTAGTGAGGATGTGGCCGGAGGGCCAGGGCTGGGGGCTGCTCCGGGTGGTTAATCACAGACACGCATGCAACAATGACCAGCCATGGGAATGAGACACTACCTTTGATGCATATGATCTCCTGAATGCCAAGGCGTGTGGTACATAAATCAACTTTTAAGGGGATGGCAACAGAAAACAAAACAGAATAGTAATAATAACAATTAAAAAATTAAAACTAGAACACAGAAATGGAGTAAAATCAGTTAGAAGTTTAAAACAAACACACAAGACTAAAGACTTAAAACACGTGATTATTTTTCACAGTGTCACGCAGGACTGCGTAAGTGAGGAACCTGATTACATAGACCCCAGCAGCAGAGTCTCCGTGAACCCGGTTTTGAATAAGGCCTGGGTTCACTTTTATACTGAGAAGACAGCTTCTTCCTCACTATGCCCCAAATCTCTGTTCTCTTTTTACTCTCCCTTGTGTATAATAAACGAAAACTGTTCAAATATATGGTTATATATGCTACTTCTCCTTCAGTATAGCCCATTTGCTTGTGGAAATTCAGACTACTTCTTTCAGCTCAGTGTTATGGTGGGGGGGAGGGGGACAGGTGGTGGGAAATTCCTGTTGCCAGGGACACAGACCACAGATACAGGGCAAACTGACTATAAAACCTGTTCTCTTCCAAAAGGCTCTCTCCTGGCAGTGTTCTTTTTTATTTATTTTAATTAATTAATTTTTTAAATGTTTATTTATTTCTGAGACAGAGACAGAGCATGAGTGGGGGAGGGGCAGAGAGAAAGGGAGACACAGAATCAGAAGCAGGCTCCAGGCTCTGAGCCATCAGCACAGAGCCTGACACGGGGCTCTAACTCACAAACCTTGAGATCATGACCTGAGCTGAAGTTGGTTGCTCAACAGACTGAGCCACCCAGGCACCCCTCTCCTGGCAGTGTTTTTGAACAGGGCCAAGGTGGGTTTCCAGGGGACCACCCAGAAATCCTGAATGGGGGTAGGGGTCATTTCTTGATTATACAGTGTGATAGGGACCTCAAATAGCATAAATAACTGATATTCACCAGATATATGTCAGGCACCTATGTCGGTGAATGCAACCTCTTCACTAAACCTTGAGCAGAGCTGCCCAGAGCTAAGGTTAGTTACATTTGCTCTCTCGTCTTCTCACCAGCCCCAACAAATGGCTAAAAGGCAGTAAAGGAGTAAGGGAGGAGAGAAGAGCCAGGAGCTCTGGATGCTGCTGACGAGAGATTCTGAGAGCTTCAGGATAGACTGTAACCACCTGTTCCCTTGTTGCTTCTCTGTGCATTAGTGTGGACCAGTATAGTGGGACTGCATTTCAAGAGCACAGTGGCTCAGAGCAGAATGGGTCTCCCTCCTAGCTGTGGCACTGAACTTTAAGTGTGTACGTACTGCCTCAGACTGACTCTTCTCTGCCACAAACCAGAGGGAGAGGATGAATCTCATTATAACAACAAGTCCATTAAAAACACAGAAGACACAGATTTTCCCCAAGCAGCAAGGAAACCACTCCACAGGAACTATGTAACCACAACCACAAGGAACAGCACTTAGCATCCGTACCTGTGGCTGGTGTACAAAGTAAAGGGAGTGGGGGCAATCACCTACTGATTTCTGGCAGAAGACAGGTACCAACTTGGCAGGGGCAGCGACTACAGGATTGAAATCATGATGCATCTGTGGTGTGCTGAGAAAATGAGGCCAGCCACAGAGCTGAAGCTTCTGCTATGAAACGCGTTGGCCTGACCCAGCGCAAATGACAGGCCCGTGGCTAGGCCACAGGGATCAAGATGCAGTGCGCCATTTGTATTTAAAGTAAGACTGAGGCAAAGAAAAGAGGTGGACGTGAATTACCTTTGGTTGGTAGGATTACGGGTGATACATATATTTAATCTGTATTATCTTAACTTTTCTACATAAGCATTTTCAATAAAAATAAGTTGTTCTCAGTTCCAGTTGTTTTTCTTTCTTTCTTTCTTTCTTTTTTTTGAAATGAAACAAAACTCAGGTACTTGTTTCACAGATGCCTGACTCAGAGATGGGTCTATGATGCAAGAGGAACCACTTCCCCCAACTGTGTGGGCCCAGTTGCTCGGGTAAGGCATGTCAACAAGATGCTTCTTCCTGAGTCAATCCCAGCCACACTGTCCCTTTAGGTATCCCCTCTCCCTTCACTTCCTGCTCTGAAAATTTTCAAACATAGGAAAAGTTGAAAGAGGACAGTGAACCCCTAGACCCAGATTTGCTAAATGTTAGCATTTTGCTACATATTTGATATATATAATCTTTATACACCTTTAAAAAAATGATTTGTAGGCATTTTTTATGCCTACAAATTCTAGCACATTCTTCTTAAGAACAGATGTTTTCCTATATGACTATAGTACCTTAATGTCTTACAAGGAACCTGGCATCGATGTGATAACATTGCATATCTACACATATTATACCATCCATGATCAAATTCACTTAATTATTCCAAAGTGTCCTGAATGGCTGTTTTTTTTTTGTTTTTGTTTTTTTTTTAATTTTTTTTTTCAACGTTTATTTATTTTTGGGACAGAGAGAGACAGAGCATGAACAGGGGAGGGGCAGAGAGAGAGGGAGACACAGAATCGGAAACAGGCTCCAGGCTCCGAGCCATCAGCCCAGAGCCCGACGCAGGGCTCGAACTCACGGACTGCGAGATCGTGACCTGGCTGAAGTCGGACGCTTAACCGACTGCGCCACCCAGGCGCCCCCTGAATGGCTGTTTTTGTTTGTTTTCCTGCTTTAGCTTCCATCCTTAAAAATACATAGTACCTGCTCTCGCCCAGCCCGACACCACACCATGGTGGGATTCTGGTCAACATGTCCTAGGCTCAGCTTTGTCTTGAGTATTCTTTGCTTAGCCTATAGCAAATGGCTCTGCCTCTGTGGGGCACACATGGAATGTGAAGTCCCCAAGGCCTCTGATTCTGGGGTTCTAGGAGTGGGGTCCATGACTTGTTGTTCATGTAGGAGGGGAAGAGCTACCTATGGGGCCAGTAAGGCCCCAGGAGAGGCTGTTGTCAGTGACATGTATTACCAAGAACATGTCCTTGGCATAGTCAGCTTGGACAGTCTGCCACTCTGCATTCTGCCAGGATTAACTAATAGAGAAACAGTGGAGAGACTGACCACAGATGGGTGTTTCTGACCAACAGGAGACGAAATGGCTGAACGTCTGCATGGAAGCAAAGTGACCTTGGACCTTGGTCCTTCGTGGACCCCCCCAGCCCTCCCTATGGCAGTGCCAGTCCCCAGTGTCAGGACGTGTTGAGGCACCCGTGTACATATCCAGAAGCAACTCTTAGTTCCAATCCCAGGATCAATACCACTGCCTGGGAAAGCACTTGATAGGAGGCACATGAAACCAGGTCTCTGCAGGAGAGAAGGCACACAGGTCCCAACCCTAACTCAGTGCTGTCCGTGCTGGCTCGGCTGGGACAGGTAGAAGTTGGCTCTGCACATGGAGGGCAGGATGAGAGGCCTGGCTGTTTAGGTATACTTCTAGGAGAGTGGATAGGTAAATAGCTGGCATGGCCAAGGGAGACCAACAGACCAATAATGAGAGGAGAACTAAAACATGGGTTTCCTCCAGTTGACCAAGTTGCTAAAAGCTGTATTGAGCTGGGAGCAGGGAGACTGGGAATGGCTGCAGAAGTCATCTTTACTGAACAGGTGTGTGCAGGGCATAGGTCTTCCATGGCAATTGCCTGGAAGTTGATGGAGAGGGCAGACTCAAATCCAAGCCCTGGGGAGCCTTGTAAAGAAGGCACATGATGTTCTGGGGAAATTTTTCATTCAGAAAAGGGAGCTGAAAGTAGCTGGGACAAGAGGGTGAGTGTGTGTCCCAGGGCCAGACAATGGAGATGGAACAGCTTCAACCACTCCTGAGTGCTGCCCAGGCCTTTCTGGATTGTAGTCCGCACCCCATCATTGTCTCTGTGACACAGAGGTTGTGTTAGAACTTCTCTAATCCCTCTCTCTCTTCCACCTTCACTGTATCTACACAGAGCTACAAGAGGCCTTGGAAACCAAAAGATTGAATAAATATCCAACGGGGCTAGTGATGAAGGAGCGCTCCACATTGAGGTTTTACTTTTCAGGAGACTTGAGTGGCCACATCATCTCCTAAGCCTGTAGTAAGAGGGACCAAGTCAGATACATAGTGCCCCACTCAGCACAGAACCCAGGGCAGTTTCCTGGACCAGTTCTTTTATAGCAAAAATTCCTCTCTAATCCACAAACATACAAAGCAGGGGTGATTCAGCCTCTGTCTAGAGATGCCTAAACCGTGTTGTCCCTGTCCAAGCCTCCACCAGAATGTGTGGCACGAACAACCCTTCTCCTGTCACTCTGGGCATTGGTGGATGCTATTCCACATGGGATCTTTGAGGACAAAAGAACAAATGGACAATGCCAGCTGCTTGCTAAAGATCTAGTGACTCTTTGAGTGTGGAATGCCTCTGTCTTCTTCCTAAGAATTAAACAAAGGAACTCTTGCCATTGAAGCAAATAAGCGCCAGCTGTTCACTGAAAAAGCCCAAGAAAAGAGCTCCCTGTATGTGTCTCTTACTTGGAGCTGGGCTGGGCTCAGGAGACAGCTGTGTGTCTACTGGAAGATCAGAGGAGGGTGCTCACTTTCAACCCAGGGCTTGAGATGTGCTTTCCCTCTCTTCCACCTCACCGAAGACCAATTACACAGAGGATGAGAGTCAAGTCCTTGACCCCTTCTGAAGCCCCGTTACGGACGGGGCCTACATACCTCTCGCCTGGACTTCTGGGAGGACCTCTCAAGGATGTCGTCACTGGAGAGGTCAGAATCCTCTGAGAAACTCAACTGGCGCCGCAGCTGCAGCTCTAATGGGATGGAAAGAAGAGGCAAATCGAGGACACCACAGTACTTTCCTGATGTCTACATTCACACAAGCTGCCCAGGGGAGTGGGGTACAGATTTTATTTCTTTCCAGTCTGAGTGGCTCTTAACCCATAGTGGGGAGCCAGGAGCTTGGAGGCTGACACCTGTGCTGGCCGGGGCAGCGCTAACACTGAATAGAGGCCTGCCTGGTTCCTCCCGGCAACGCTGCGCTCTGCCTTGCTCAGAATCAGGCTCTCCTCTGAGGTGGTGTGACTTGAGGAAGTGCACAAACCTCCCGAGTCTCCCTTACTCAGTTTCGAGCCGGGTTTTACCATTAGTCTATCACGCAGAATATGCTGTGTGAGCTCATGGTTCAGTTTCCTTCTCCCTCACCCCGTTAGCATTGCTCCTAAGGACCCTTAGGGAGGCAGCATGAGGAAATGGATCTTAAGAGAAGAACCGATGGCTGAGAACACACACCTTATGCCCTGCCCCAGGAAGGGTCCCTTGGTACTGACGTACCTGTTCTCACGACAGGAGACATCCTGTGTTTGCCAGAGTCCACAGTGGCACCGCTGGAAGGGGTGCTGGAACAGGACTTGTCATCACCCTTCTTCTTCTTGTCCTTCTTATACCCAGAAAAGACTGACTTCCACAAGGACTTGGGTTTGGCGGCTGCTTCCTCCAGGAGGTTTGGGCTGGGCTTCTCTGGGGGCCGGCCCTCACCTTTGGACTTCTTCTCTTTCTTGTTTCTGCGGGGGGAGAAGAGTGACGATCTCTTCTTGCTCTTCCCACTGGAGCCCTCGGATGAGGTGACTGAACCATCTGGGCCCCCTGAGTCCGACGGAGGGGAGAGGACCTCCTCACTAGTGGCTTCATGCTTCAGGGTGGGCTCCCTGGGGCCTTTGAGAACTGGGCGTTTAGGGGACTCGAGGCCAAGTTCTTTGCCCTTGGAGGGAACTGAGGAGGCTTTGCGGGAGGTGCCTCCTGGGGGCCTGGAGGTCCCAGCCGCCATCTCCATCTCCTTCATCCTACTCAGCTGCTTGGCCATAGCGTCTCTCAACGCCTGGCTCTTCACAGACTTCTCCCTGGCTCGCATGCGCTCCTCAGCCAGCTCCTTGGCTTCTGGAGAGACTAAGGGCAGGACCCTCTTCTGTGGCTGGACCCCACTCTCCAGAGTAGGCAACCTACCATTCTCCTTGGTTAGGGGTGGATGGAGGGACCTCTCGGTGCGGGACCAGCAAGAGGGGGGTGTGAAGAACTTCTCCTGCAGACTCGAGTCATCTGTCTTGTCATCATAGGTGTCCTCCACGTCATCAGCAAAGGGGATCTCATCCACACTCTCCACAAACGACTTCCGCACCTCCTCTCGAGGGGGCTGGGCAGGCTCTCGGGGGGCCCTCATAAAGGATGCAGGTGGTGGGGGTGGGATTACTGAGGCCTTGGGCTCGGTCTCCTTATGCTCATAAATCTGATATGGCTTCCTTCGAAGAGTTGCGGGCTCCTCATCCTGGGGTGGGGGTGGGGGTGGGCTTGAAGGAGGAGTGAGCATGGTGGAGTCAGAGGTGTTGAAGCTCTGGCTGCCCAAGGTCTTCATATTGGAGGAGCTCCCATGAAGGCCCAACCCAGAGCTGCTCGACAGGTCTCTCCTCTCCTCATGGGAGCTTTTCAGCTCTCTGTCAGATGGGGACTTGGGGGTTGGCAGTGAGGGCTGGTCGCCATCTGACTTCGGCAGGCCCAGCCTCTTAGGAATAGGTGGAGGTTTTAGAAGCTGGAGCCCCTCACCCTGAGGAGACTTCTCAACTGAATAGGATTTTAGGGACACTGGTTTAAAGGCCGGGGAGGGGAAGCTGGACTCGGACACCTTGCTCCGATCCACGGGTGTGAGTCCAAGGCTACGGCGGATCTCGGCACTCTTCATCCAGAACTCTGCCACCAGGTCATTCCGCTTCAGGGCTTCATCCACAGCAAGAGGGCTGCCCAATCTGTCCTTGGTGTCCCCTTGGGTCTTCAAGGGGAGGGGAGCCAGGGGGATGGGTGTTTTGGCTGGAATGGGCTGGAAGCATATGGGGGACTTGGTGGGGGATGGGACAGTGGCCTCAGAGGAAGGCTGGGGTTGGGAGCAAATGGGGAGCTGGGTAGTGGTGGGGGTAGAGGTGGCCAGCGGTGACAGGTGCTGTGAACTAACTGGGGAGGTAGGTGTCCTGGCTTCTGGCAGAGCCACTGGCTGTGATCGGATAGGAGAGTGCACAGCTCTCTCATCACTGGGCACTTCTTCTTTGGGCTTCTCTTTGGGGAGCAAAGGCTCAGGGAAAAGGCTCTCCTTGGGCAATTTCACCTTGGTAGCAACAGAGGCAAGTGGGATTCGGGCCCCCTACAGAAAAGGAAAACAGAAGCTGCTTAGAAGGTAGTTTGATGGTCAGCAGAGACCCCTTGGGGAGCTCGCTCAAAGGGCCTGTGTTTGTGAAATAAATTCCTCTCTGCCTGTTAAGCTGTTAGTCAAATGGCTCCAGGAGAACCTTTCTCCCCCTTCTATTCTATTTGTTCAATTTTTAAAACCACTCTACTTTGTTGAACAGACTCAGCTTTCAGGGTTTGGTTCACCTCAAACACATTCTATATTCTTTGTGCACTAAAATGGACACTGGCCAAAGCACACTAATGGATCCAGCTCTCACTCCTGACCATCGACCCCAAGAGCTCAAGATCTCTGATGTATGAAAATAGGGACCAACACTTTAAGATTTAAAATAGATATTTTCAAATTTAAATTTTTTAATTTTTTAATTTGAGAGAGAGACCGGGGGGGGGGGGGGGGGGGGCAGAGGAAGAGAGAGAGAATCTTAAGCAGGCTCCATGCTCAGTGCAGAGCCCAATGCAGGGCTTGGTCTCATGAACCCTAGGTTTACAATCTGTGCTGAAACTGAGTCAGATATTCAACCAAGTGAGCCACCCAGGAGCCCCCAAATGGCAATTTTTTATACTCTACACATCATCCTTCCCAGGAAGCTCAAAGATCCAGACATTTCTGCACGAATCCTTATATCATCCCACCCGCGAGTCCCAGTAAACCTCCTGCAGTTTCACAGATGAAATCACCAAATTCATCTTGCTTCTTGGAATCTCAAAGACCAAATCAAGCTAACCCAGGTCTTGAGTTTGGCCTCCCTCCCCGATGTGTCCTCCAGATAGCATTTCCCAAAACATGTTCCACAGGACATACTGCTATGATCTATTTACGTAGCATTCTCCAATGCGTGGTTCACATGCCACTGGTAATCTGGGTGAATACATATATATTTTTAAAGTTTATTTATTTATTTTGAGAGAGAGAGCAAGAACAGTGGTGGGGGAGGGGGAAGAGACAGAGACAGAGAGAGAGAGAGAGAGAGAGAGAGAGAGAGAGAGAGAGAGAATCCCAAGCAGGCTCCATGCTGTCAGCACAGAGCCCAATGTAGGCTGGATCTCACGAACCATGAGATCATGACTTGAGCCAAAGTCAAGAGTCAGATGCTTAATTGACTGAGCCACCCAGGCACCCCTGGATAAGTATTTTAAATTTTAAGTCATACATTCATTTTAACATAACGCTAAGAAACAAATGTATCTATCATATCAAACCAATGATTCCACAACAATTATTGCTTTAATTTACAAATAAAGTTACTTTTAAAATGGCATGGTACATGGACACAACAGAGTGACACGGTGGGAAGACTCAGGTTTGGGATTGGTACAGTGCAGGGTTAGGGAGCTGCTGCCCAGACTGCCTTGTCCTCATGGTGAGGACTAAGCTGGAACCCCAAGGCCACTCCTGTTGTCAGCAGCCCCACTTAGTACAAGATGCAAAAAAAATGGGCTGACACCAAGGGCCTAAGATGAGGGAGTTAATATGTCCACTCAGGATCCTATCAGTTTTGTCCCCCACAGTGAGCGCCGAGTCCTTACCTCTGCCTCAGGGCTGTGGCCTGGGGAGAGCAGACCAGCCTGCTCCTCAGGGGATCGGGGAGGGCTGGGGACTTGGGCGGGACCTGGACAGAACAGACACAGGATTTATAAGAGGAAACAACACCCTGCCCTTCCTGCTGAGGGCTCCTCTCCCAGCCAGCTCTGCAGGGGGGTCACTGTTGGTCAACAGAAAGAAAGTCCTTTCCCAGAGTGTCCCTAGATGCCACCTCTGCTCATTTCAGAAGTATGGGCTTTTTTTCACTTGTGCGATCTGTGTCCAAAGCTTGGAGATGTACCTTCTACCCTTTCATAGCTCCAGAGCACACACAGAAAGGGGCTGTTGGCCAAAGCCATGCGCAGGATCTGTGCAGAGGGAAGGGGGAAAGACAACAACAGGCAGAGCTGTCTGCCATTTGGAGGTTGGTATGCAGTGCACCAGCTCTGCTCCGGCTCTGCTCTGATGACCTGTGTCTTCGGTGCTGCCCCTGTCCTTGCAGGCTCTCCACAGGAATTCTGGAAGCAGTTTCTGCTGAGACAACAGGCTTACCTCTCTCCTGGTGCCCTGGTGTGGTGGCAGGTTGCTCCTCCTCATTTTCCGATACCCTCAGCTCCAGCTCCGCCTCCACTGCTGCCTGGTGCTGCATGCGAAACTCTGTTTCGGCATCTGATGGGATATCATCAGACCAGTGCTGATCTGGCAAAGGGAAGGGACAGAGCAGCCCTTGAGTGAGGCCCTGCTTCTTTACCAGTCTCCAGCTGGCCCCAGAAAGTAGCCGAATCAGTTCATCAACTACAGCACCACTGCTTGATGTCTGGACCTGGTTCTGTGTCCCAGCTAGGCCCTGCCTACTGGTCCCTACTGAGCTTCTGAGACTCAGAGCCTTTATTCTCTGCAACATAGCGCTCTCATCAAAGCCTACAGTGCTCCATTTCCTTTTCAAATACACAAGACGGTACCTGATAGATCACAACAGAAGGAAACATAGTGGGTGTGCCTGTGAAGGGCAGGCCTTACTTCACGGACTCACCACTGGTCTGTTTCCCCCAATACCACGGCGAGGTCTATGCTCCCTTACAGTCTTGCCTGGACTCGTCATTTCTCCCAGGCTAGTCCCTGCCACCCTTTCCCCAACCAACCAGCCTATAATTCTTAAAATACCATCTCTTTTGTAGCTACCTTTCAGAGGCGCACTGAATAAAGGCCCTTTTATAAAGCACCCAATCTGCTCAGTTTCTCAACCACAACTTAATGAATGCAGGCTATGCTGCACGGTGGCTGACAGGGGGAATGACACACATTCAAGTTAGCAGCAGACCAAGGAACACAACCAGGAGACCTAATGGCCACCTCTTTACGTGCCTTGCTTTTGCTTTAATGTATATTATCTTTCCCAAGTTCCAATCGCACAGTGGGGAAGAGAGTGATCAGCACAGTGGAGAGGGGAGGCTCTGGGGTCCCCCATACCATCATCCAGCTCAGCACCAGTGTCCCCTGTGTCCCCATTCTCCGCTGCCTCCCCTTCTATCTCTGCCGGCTCCGAGTCCACATCTTCCTCCAGGTCATTCTCATCAAATGGGACTGTAAAGCAGAAACGTTCAAAGGAAGGAAGAAAAGGACAGGCAGACAGACAGAGACTGCCTGTGCAGGTGGAAGCTGGTGGTGGTCTTCCCAGGGCTGCAGTGTGAAGACCATGAGGAGAGGCGGGGAGATAGACTGTGAAGTGTCTGGATTTGGACCCCAAGGTGGAAGTTGGTCAGCCTTGGGGGAGCTACACACAGTGTGGGTGCTGGTGAGGGCCTGGGGCCCTTCCTGAACACCTGGGACCAGCACTGCTCGATGCCAGCAGGGCCCAGTGGAAAAGGAAGGGCAGCTTCCTCTGGTCACCTCCTCTTCCCCCAAGACTGCTGTTAAGTGCCTCGGTGTGAGAAGGGCAGAGGGGAAACGCTGCCTCTGCAGGCCCAGCAGCAATGATGACTCTTCTGCCAGCACGCCCTGGACCGCTTCACAGGCCATGCGCCATTTACTCCTCACAGTAATCACTCAGAGGGCCTGTGGCAAAGCCGAGGCCAGAGAGTTACGGGATTTACTCATGGTCATATTGCTCCATCCAGCAGCTGCAGTACTGTGTGTAGGCGAAGTCACTGATGGATGAGGGACCAACAAGATGGACCCCTGAGGGCACCCACCTCCCCTTTCAACGGGTAGAGGTGATATCTTTGCTTGGGATAATTTAGAGAAATGTTTTTTTTTAAGGCTTGAAGGAGAGGATGAGGGGATATGTAAAGTTCACTGTCTAGATGCAACACCAGCCCTTCAGTGCTGCAGGACAAGGCAAAGCACTCATCGACTTCTCTTTCCTCAGGAGGAAACAGCCCCTAAACGCGCGCGCGCGCGCGCGCGCACACACACACACACACACACACACACACACACTCAGACCTGTTCCCAACCTCTGCACACTTAGAACTCACACTAACAGTTTGGAGTAAGACAAAGCAATTAGGAAAGCAAGGTGTGCTACTTTATAGGATGCTGTGAGGCCCCAGTGTTACCCAAGACCGACAGGACCCATCTTTCAGGTGTCCTGAGGGTTTCTTCTACGCTCCTAAGCACAGCCACTCTCACATCACTCCTAAAGGTTCCACTTCAGGAAAAGGGGTTACGCTTAGGTTCGTATATACAAGGGCCAGAGGATCAAAGCCCAAGGATGGGCAGGCAGCAGAGGCACTGGCTGTGGCACAGCTCAGATTTTTTAAAAGGCTGTACCACAGTGAGAGGCCGTGTAATGGCTGGGCCCTCTCAAGTCAGTGCTCTCGTCACTGTCCAGTCTCATGAATCTGCATCGCTGGCACCTTAAGGATGTGCAGAGTGAGTGTGGCAGAAATGTCGAGCAGGGATACCAAAGTCTGAATATGACGAAAATCCAGGAAAATCAAGTGACTACCTTTGGAGGCCGGGTGGGGAAGATAGGGAAGGGGCACTTTGAAGATGCTGGGGATGTGTGCTTTCGTGACCTAGTCACAGGAGTTCTTGTTAAAAAAAAATAATTACTGGGGTGCCTGGGTGGCTCATTTGGTTAAGCGTCTGACTCCTGGTTTTGGCTCAGGTCATGAACTCAGTTTGTGGGATTGAGCCCTGTGTTGGGCTCTATGCTGGCAGTGTGGACCCTGCTTGGCATTCTCTCTCCCTCTCTTTCTGCCCTCCCCTGCTTGCATGCACACGTGGTCTCTCTCTCTCTCTTAAAGTAAATGAACATTAAAAGATAATTCCTTAAGCTGTATAATTAGCTTCCCACCCTTTTGTATACTCAGTTTATACAAATAAGGTGATGATTTGCATCTAATTTTGGAGAACCATACAACATAGGTTTAGAATGGACTATGGGGAAAGATGAAAGAATTCCAGAATAAGTTCTAGGCTGGCAAATAGTTAATGTCACACTCCTTCTTTTGAGATACCAGAGCAGCCCATGGAGCTGGTAATGCCAAGATGCTTTCCTGTGATGGTGGCATTTGTTGGGGAAAATATTAGGGGTAAAACTACTCAATTATTTCCAAACATTTAAAACCTCTGCACGATAACTTTGCTGTTGTAGTTCATCAAATACCAGGAAGTGAGATTTCTTAGGAACAAACAAAAGTCTCTGTGCCTTCTCTAACCTGAGCTTCCTATCTGGATAACAAACTCATGGTTTCATGACACCATTTCTGAAGAGGCTGGACAGTTACCTCTCTTCCCCCAGAATCTTTCTCCTCTGGGAGTCATGTCAACCCGGTGGAAACAGAACCTGGGCTCATCCCGTCTGGGCCCACTGTGCCCAACACATATGCTCAAACAGATGTATGAGTGGCTAAGCATCAAGATGGCAATCTGTACTTCTGTTGGACAGTGCGCTGGACGTGGGCACAAAGGAGACCACACTGTTCAAGTCACACTGCCCCAGGTCAGCCTGACCCCAGCCCTGGTCCCTTGGCCCCCATGTGGTTCTCTGACTTGGAGTTGCTGCTAAGAAATGTCTGTTGTAGAGTCAGAAGGGTAACAAGTCTACAGTCCTTGGGAGTACCTTGAAAGGAACAATTGTCACATACATTAAAAAACAAACAAGTGAGAAATATCAATGCAGCAGCAGCAGAGGCTGGAGAAACGCAGCTTGAGGGATGGAATTGGGAGATTAAATCCAGGTTAAGATGGAGTGCAGAGTGCTAGAAGCTGCCACGCTATGGAAGCTGGGAATCACAGACATACTTAGCTTTTGGTTTATTTCAGCTGCCAGCTGGGAAGTCTTGACACCTCAGCCTTGTCCAACCATCCTGGGAGACGTGCTTACATGAGGAGAGATGGCCAGCAGCTTCTGTTCACAGAGCTAAGGTCTGGCCTCAGGCTCAGCTCTCCCTATGGTTCTGTGAAGGTACCTCCTGACTTGTGTGCCTGTGTCCTTTTCTCCTGCTGCGTGTCAGGTCAATGGAACGGGCTGGTAAGAGGCTGGTGGTAAAGATCCATGAGCTCCAATCCTATGCATCCCAGAAGCAACCACAAGGACCATAGTTTTCAACCAGGGGGTAATGCTTCCCTTCTTTAAGTGGTACTGATATTGTGTAGGGCAGTTTTGGTTGTTGCCTTGATGGCCAGGGTGGGAGTAGAGGCTGTATGGCTGATGACATTTTGAGGGCAGAGGCCAAGAAAGTTAAATGTCCTCAATAGAGGGGCGTCTGGGTGGCTCAGTCGATTAAACGTTCGACTTTGGTTCAGGTCATCTCATGGTTTGTAAGTTTGAGCCCCGTGTCGGGCACTGTGCTGATAGCTCAGACCCTAGAGCCTGCTTTGGATTCTGTTTTCCTCTCTCTCTTCCCCTCCTCTGCTTGCACTCTGTCTCTGTCTCTCTCTCAGAGATAAATAAACATTAAAAAAAAAAATTTTTTTTTAATGTCCTACAATGCAAAGAACTGCCTGCCCCTTGTCAAGAACTGCCATCACCCATGCTGAGGAATACCTGTCCAGAAAAGTTTAGGAAGGACAACCAAGGTTTCTCAGCTATCTCTTGGCCTAAGTACTTACAGAAACCCCGCACATCAGTACAAAGACCCAGCGGATGCTACATCAAGTTATACCCAGCCTGTCCCTCTACTGTTAGCAGAACAATCCTATGTTCTCCACTCTTCACTGAGGAGTCTTCCACAAGTCCCCTAGTACTGAATGTCTCCTTCTCTGTACTTTGGTGGGTTTGTGGGCTATTCACCGATTCTTCTACTTTCACACCCAATTGCTACACAATTTAATCTCTACAGACTTTAGAAATCACTGCTAAAGATGTTCCTTTAGCTTTGGCCTTTACTCAACCTTTATTAGTAAAAAACAAGTTTATGTCCTGTCTATGCTATTGCTCTCCTCCGGATCTTCCCTGAAAGGCGTGGGGTGCGTGTCTGGTCCATGCAAGAATGGGCCGCCTGAGTGAGGCATGCATGTGCCCCCCCGCCCCGACTGTGGCATGCACTAGCAGCAGAACCAGAATTCTAGTGTTAAGGTACCAGCAGAGCTGCCGAGAGAGAGTGGTTATGGTGAGTGGGGAGAGAACAAACATCACCAGACTACCTCCGGAGACTGTCTCCAGCCAGGCCTGCACTGCTGCGCGGCGAATGGAGGGAAGGTCAGGCACTGAATTTAAAACAGACGATAGATACAAAGTTACACAGGAATGCGGGTTCCCAGTGAGGAGAGTCGAGGTCATCCTAAAGCCCCAAACAGAAGGGAACCTGACAGATGTTCTAAGCCAGAGGCTTGTCCGGCAGCGATGAGGGGTCAGAGTCCCGCCGTAAGCCTGTATGACGGACGCTCGGGATGAGAAAAGAAGAGAGAAAACAGGGAGGGTCAACAGTGGCTCGAGGCTGCAGAGCTGCCCCATGCTGTAGGCCAGCCAGACGTCCCGGGTCAGTAGGGCCAGTCTCCTCACTCCCGTTGAATGGTTATACTGCTGCAAAAGTAGTTAACAGAAGGTGGTCTTGCCTAGAGGTGAAGATTTGGGGCCAGGGAGGATCAAATGTCCTCGTTAAGGGCTAAATTTCCTGAAGGCAGAGTCCTGCAGGGTGTGTGGCCCCAACAGGCCTGAATGGAAACGTGAAAACGAGTGAGAGACAGAGGTTCATGACAGCAAGGATCCATATTTGGACGATAGGTCTGCTGAGGTCAAAGGTGTGGAGAGTGACACAGCAGCCGCTGCATCCCTCAGCTGTCTCCATTTTTTCCTTTTATTGCTTGTAATCATCTTCACCCTCCTGTGGAGCACAGGCCAGCTCACCTAAAACCTAGAGCTGAATATTATGCTAGCTATTTTTAAAGGCCTCCTTGACATAAATCTCTTAAAACTTCATTTCAGTTCAAAATATACTGCCCCACCCAGTCCTGCCAATGTACATTCACACTCAGACACACCACAGGAGGAAAGCATCAGAACATTTTACCAAGTGGACAGAGTAACCCTGTCTAGCAAAATGGGGCAAGAAAGCAAATTCTTGGTTTTCCCAAGGTCAAGTTCATTTTACTATTTTGTGTCCATGGAGAAAGATCCCATAACCTCTTAACCCATAGAGAACTTTACATATCCTCAAACAAAAGTTCAGGGCAGTGGTCATGATTAACAATACCAGGACAACAAAATGGTTTGTTGGCTTTTACATTTTGATTAAACTGATGGCTTTGGCCCTACCAGAAGGGTCCTCTGTAGCAATGAGAGGGGAAGCAGGGTCAGAGCTGCTCTGAGGGGCATATCGGGCCCTTGGATCTTGAAACAGTTACCTCTAGAAGTGGAGGACTCAGAGGTTGGTACCATTCGCTCCTCCTCCTCTTTCTCTCGAATATGTGTCCAGTGCACATCAGCCTGGATCTCCAAGGGGTCGGCTGGATTTATGATCTGCTGTAGCCTCTGGCTCCCGACTAGTGTACCAGAGTCAGAGGTGGAGGAGATGAGGAAGGGAGAGATGGTGGAGGAAGGAAGCAGAAAATAAACAGTGAAGGGAAGGAGGGGATGAAACATCACAGGAAAGGAAACAGAAAGAAAAATTACTGTATTTGCCAGGATCACTTTGAATCAGAAAGAGGCAAAAATTGAGAATATACACGCGTGCTCACACAGACATGATTTCTACTCGTTCAGCTTGATTTTGTTGTTTCAAGCTTCACTTACACTGTTAATTTCAACGAAGTGAACCATATATCCCGACTCTAAACAGAAAGAATTCTCCTTTCTGATGCTCTTTTCATCTCATCTGCATTTGAGGGACCCAAATGCCAAGTCAGAAAAAAGAGCAGGTCACAACTGGCCTCTGGAGGGCCATCCCCTCTGGGTCACGAGTACTCTGCTGTTAGCCAGCACAGCGTGAGATCCCGAAGGATGCAACACTCTTGCCCCTTCTGAGGATACACAGCATGGTGCTTACCGTCACCTGCCATGTTGACAGCTTCTCCTTTGAGATTTAAGCCAAGTGACAAGTGAGAGATGGGATGGGACAGTGTCATTCTGTCATGAACCACCTAACTCACGCAGGACAGAAATGTACTTTGTTGGTACTTCAGTGTTTATCTTTTGCAGCTAGAGAGAGAGAGAAAAAAATCCCCCTTCCATAATAGGTCTCATGCTGCATGCAGGTCTGCGGCAGGGACACAGCTATGGGGAGAAAATGGAGACAGGGGAGGCAGTGGCTAGGAGAGGAAGCAGAGCTCTATCTTGTAAATTCCCAAGACTTTGGGAGTTCGTGGGCAGGAATAAAACAATACCTCTCTGCTTTTTCTGAGGTCAAAGCCTTTTTCTTACAACTCCATTTGGTGCACCACTGCTCCCCTCTGGACACAAGACCTGCCTTTTCAGCTAAATGAGAAAACACCAGTAGCCCCTTCAGATTATTCCTGCTGTCAGAGCCCAAAGAATATACATGCAGCCTCTGCCCTGTAAGCTCCCTATAACCAGTGCTTGGACCATGCCATACAGTTGGGTTAAAATAAAGGGATAGCCAGCAACTTGGGGGAGGGGACATTTTGGGAGGGAAGATGGCTTTTCAGTAGCAAGAGCAGGTGCCACCTGATCTGAAGGAGTCTGGGATTCCTGATGGGAGCCCACTCTCAACTAACTGGACAGTTTGGCTTTGGCTTCATCACTATCACACAACCTCTTAATTTTTAAGCAATGGGGAATGTGATATGGACAGAAAGTACTAGTAAGATTACCAAATGTGGATGCGGGCACCATCCTGTGTTAAATGTGGGGTGGTAGCCCCGCATGCACTCTCTTGTCGGAACTACTGGTCTCTACGGATTCATTTTTCTAAGGTCAGTTGGCTTTTATGGTGTTGGATGGGGCTGAATCACGGCAAAGTCACCCAATAGCTTGAATGTCACATGACTAAGGAAGGGAAGTCAAAGAGAAAAATGCAGACCCTTTCTTCATCTTCTAAGCCACAAAGAGAAGACAGTGAGTCTTCTCCCTGGATAATGTTCTGCTTCCTGTTAATAAATGTAGCCTTGGGGACTTATTAGCCAGCATGTCCTCCTTTCTCAGAGAAATGTTACAAGACACAATGGAGGAAGGTTCTGGGTACCTGTGCTGATGAAAACACCTGTGCCGGCTCCCCCACTTTTGATAGCTTTGACTGTGACATGATTTTTCAGCATTACAAGAGGCCGAGTCTTCGCTAGATGAGGGGACTTGCAGCAAAGCATACAAGGGGCCTACATGGGGCCACCATCATTAAGACTGCTTCTGGAGTCTTCTTCTCAGACTTCCCCTTGACTCTGCTTGTCTTATATGTTATTTGCTACATGACCATTCCCAAAGGCTGGGCCCAGGGACAGGTGCCCAGCTAGGCATGTGCCAAAGCCTGTCCGCGCAGCTTTATAAAGCACAGATCTTTTAATGTGGGACCTGCTCTTGAAGGCAAATTCTGGATGGCTGCTAGGGAGCCAGGGTAGAAGGTGGGCAAGGGGCAGAGTGGGTACCTTTACATGTACCCGTATCTTCTTCTTTTGACAGATGCTGGAGCCACTGGCTTTGCAGGAGTTCTCTGTCCCAAGGGCAATACTCCCCTTCTACAGCAGGGGGAGCCAGACACCCACAAACACAGCATCAAGAATCCCGCGTGGGGATAAAGAGAAAAGAGAATGGAAGGGAGGAAAGAGAATAGAGAAGAGTTATCTTCAGGTGCAAGGCAATAACATCCTGTCACTGTCTACACAGCCATGGAAGTCCACTGACCAAAAGATACACACACACCAAGGGCTAGGAACAAAGGCCCAGAGCTTGGCTGAATTTGTCGGTATGTGTTTCTGCAGTTAAATCCCATTCCCTGCAGGTTTGGTCTTGACACTAGTTCCAGATCCAGGAAATTAAGTCTGCATGAGGGAAAGCAGGGATAAAGTCTCCTGAAAAGGGCATAGGCTTTGACCCTAAGCTGTGTGTGGGGCTACAAGCCACTGAATGTGTGAATCACCAGATGGAGAAAATGACAAAAACAAAGTACCTTTCCCCTGAATAAGCTGTGAGCACAATCACCACCTCTGACTACTAGGGACCCAGAGGCAGCCCTGGGCCAACCACAGCTCTGCACACACAGCAGTTATGGAGAAAAGAACCCAAGGTGCCAGCTTTCCGGCCTGGCCTCCTGCTCGCACAGACCTTACTTCTCATCATGGGGAGGAGGAAGGGCCAGGGCACCAAGTGCTGCCTCTGTGGGCCCCACCCCAGCCTCTGTCTTTGGAGGGAAGAGCGCAGGAGAACTAGGTCTAGAGAAGCCCCTTAGTGGTCTGAGGAAGAGCCCTGCCTCTGAGCGTTCACACTGGCCCTGGGCACCTTGGGGGCAGGGAGAGGCTGTGCTTCCTTCTTGTCTGCCCTGCCTCGGCAGTGTCTTGGGCTACACAGCTCTCAGGACCAGTTCAGTAATGTAATTGGGAAGAGCTCTGCATCTGGTCAGCACGCGGTCCTTCCTGTGCCAGACTGCGGAATAGGACTGGGCAGCCAAGCACATCGAATTCCAGGAGGAGCAGCAGAGCAATCTAGTGCCAACTCTACGAGGCCCGGGGCTGTCCAGAATCTAATGTGCTCCTCTGACAACGGCTGGGAGGGATTGGTGCTTTAAAGGCCCATGTCCTTCTCTTCCATTCCATGTCCCCTGGAGAGAGAGCACGGCCGTGAATTAACATGGCACCATCGTCAGGGGGATTCAGGTCTCTACCTGCCCTAGTTTCTTCCTCCCCACCCTCCAGACCTCTGTGCAGACAGGGCAGGGAAGGAATGACCCTCTCTCTTACAGAGACAAAAAAGGATGCCCACCAAATTCTTCCTCATCACTCAAGGACACACACAGCCAGAGATGGGGGCAGAACTGAAACATTTCAAGTCCAAGGCAAGAGAACATTTCAGAGCCAACCAGAGTGACTTAATACTGGAACTGATGCTCCGTCTCAGGACACTGGTCCAAACATGTTACTACCTGTCATCGACTGAACCCTGTCTGGTAGGCACCTGGCCCCTCCTCAGTGACAGCAGCTCTGAGCAGAGTGAGATTCAGTGCTCTGCAGCCTCCAAAGCCCAGACTCTGAGTCAGGGAATCCTCTAGGAAGCTAAATTCCCTTTCTTTATTAAAATAAATTTCTTTAACAGAAACTAAAGGAAAAAAAAAACAACAGAAAATGAGGAGAGGAGAATGAGTGACCTAATTTGGTTGGAGTACTTATGCTGTTGACCCTTTGCCTTCCACTTCCAATATCTACTCAGAATGTGCACAAGGGACATTACTTCCACTGCCAATGGCCTCCCCTGCCCCCCAAATCTAAGGCTAGAGAGAGGCAGGAGGGATCGCCCCTGGTGCCGTAGACGGCACATCGGTGTGACTCCAGCCACAGAAGCCTTACTCAGGCATGGAACAGAGTCAGAGTTAAGAGAAGAGATTTTTTTCTGACCTTCACTAGACTCTTCCTCTTCCTCCTCATATTCTTCCTCTTCCTCCTCCTCCTCCTCCTCCTCATACTCTTCCTCTTCCTCCTCTTCATTCCCAGGCTCGTAGCTCTTTGAAGCCTCCAGCTCCTCTTCACTCTTTCCTTTCAGAAGGGCATGGATCCTCACAGCCTCCTTCCAAGGAACACCGCCCAGGTCGGAGGTGGGCAGAGGCTCCTCTTCCTCCTCCTCCTCTTCCTCCATCTCGGACTCAGAACTGCTGTGGGGAAACAACCATACAACCAAAGTGAGGGAATGACAAAAACTGAGAAGGAGATGCTCAAAAGCCATAACCAGAGGCAAAATGTCCCAGCAAAGCAACTGCTGGGCAGAAAAGGAGAGAGGACATGCACAGAGGGGTGTGGTGTGCTTTTCTGCCCAGGTAAGACCCACAAAGGGAAGGAAAGAGAGTGAGTAGACGGCCAGAGGAAATACACATGTACAAGTAAGCCCTACATAAACCCACATGAGCAAACAGCTCAGCCTGGGCGGGGGCAGAGGGGGGGTTTTATTCAATGAACTGCAACTCCACCGAGTCCAGTTTCAGAGGCCCTCAGAGACAGTAGGAGGCACAGACTCATTTTGATATGAACTCAAGACCCTGGGAATCAAGAAAGGAGAGAAAGTCTCCTTTCATCGTGATCTGTCTGGTTTGAGGAACTCAACTCTATTTGACTCAGGTGGGTTGGCAGGCTCTCCTGGGAAACATGGTGAGAAAGAAAAGCTGCCTCCAAGAGGCCTGAATCTTAGCCAGAGACGGGCCGGCAATCAAGGAGTGTGTGCTGGAGGGAAGGCAGCACATTCAATTCCGCAGTGTTCTTTAGTCCCCACAACGTGCCCTGCCCAGAACAGGATACTATGGGGAATACACAGTTAACACGGCAGCAAAGGCACTGTTCACCACAAGGTGAACAGGGACTATGGGGAGAGGGTGAAAACAAATATCCGATCACTGGGGTCATCACCCTGGACAACCAGCCACATTTTCTACCACCATTTCCTTTATGGCACATGGCCTAGCTCAGCTTGAAACAGGAAGCAGCACTACATGCGAGAAGACCCTTGCCGTGACCTGTGCAAGCCAAAACCGTGGATCTCCACCCTCGAGGCCACCACCTGGGAGCATTTCTATCCGCCTTTCCTGCCTGCAGAGTTAAGCAGTCGATAGGTGGTACACAAATAAAAGTGCCCTACAATATAGCTGTAAGGCAGGAAAAAAACCCCAAACATCATTATACAAATGAAGTTTCTCAGACCTGTTTCATGGTCTGATAATTCCCAAAAAGTCTTTTTCAGGAGAGGCTTTGCCCTCAGTGAGAAATGTGTCATTGACTGGGCTAGAGGAAATTTGGCTTTTCCAATCAAGCATGGTCCAGCCTCTGGCATGAGAGAGCCTCAAACCCCAGAAGCATCAGGCATGGGATGGATGTCCAGTCCCATCTTCCTGTGATGGTGGGGGGGGGGGGTGCTCTCTCCCCACCCAGAGTGGGGCTGTGAATGTGGAGAGGGAATCAGTGAATACAGTGTGATAAGGTCAATGACACCTCACTACCAGTGCTATTATTAGTACCTGTGCAGTATAGAATTTACCTAACTCAAAGAGAGGTCTGGCCTTTGTCTTGGCTTCTGGGATGTAAACTCTAAGCCCTTGGAAGGTCTTGTCTGATGGGAATGTGTTTATTTCCGTAGGATCCTTAGGTCATGGTAAGTAGTCTAATAATGTGATTTAGGGTGAGGGCTGGCCACATCAGAAAGACCAACAATTTAGGGTGGGGGCATTGAGTCATGAAGTATTAGCTGGCCTGGAGACTGAGATCAATCACAACATGTTGCTAATCAGTTAATCTGTCAATTGATACCTAGGTAATGGAGCCCCAATAAAACCTCTGAACACCAAGGCCTGGGTGAGTAATACTATATGGGTTTTGTCACACGTTAATACCAAGAAAGTAACACTGTCCTGACTCCGTAGGGAGAGGACAATGGAAGCTCCACATCCGTATGTTCTTGGACTCTGCCCTGTGCACTTCCTTACTTGGCTGATTTCAGTAAGTATCCTTCCCTGTAATTAACCACAACCATGAGTATACACATTTTAGTGAGTTCTGTGTGTCTAACAAATTATTGAACTTGAGTGTGGTTTTGGGAACTCTCAGCCTTTAGTTGGGTCAGTCTGAGGGCAGCCCTGGGGGCTGTATGCCCGCCTACTTCTCAGGTGGCTGATTCTCAGTGTTACACTGGCTCTGCTGCTTACCAGCTGCATGACCATGAGCTGATTATTTATGCTGAGCCTCAGTCTCTGCATCAGTAAGGAGGCAATGTTCACATCTACCTTGTAGAAACGTTGTGAAGATTAGGGATTTTACTGATTTTTATAATGTTTGTGTTATACTCTGGGACTCTCGCTATTCACTTCTTTGTTTACCCATTTACATATTCATTCATTCATTCATTCATTCATTCAATGAGCATTCTTGAGTACTTACTAAATCTCAACCAATGGATACAAAAATAAAAAGAGGCAGCTCCTTACTGTAAGCAGCTCATTTTGGTGAATACTACTTGATTCATTTATTCATCCATTCATCCATCCATCCACCCACCCACTAAAATTTACTGAGCGTCTTTTACTTACAATGCACTTCCTCCACATTGCAGAGAATACAAAGATCCTTATTCTCAAGGGAGATAAAATGCGAACACAGGATGATAAAATAAGGTAGGAAATAACTGTAGTGGAATGAAAGGTTGAGAGGAGGCAGTTTAAGGTGAGTAAACATAAGAATTTGGACCATGGAAAACTTGGCATCTGGATTTTGACTGTTTTTCAGTATTTATTTAGGTATTATTTTCATTTGTTTACTATCTTATTATTTAGCAACAATGTGTATCACTTAACATCTTTCAAACATGAAATAAGGATAAGAATGCCTCCTATGCTCATCTTAAATCTTATGTAAATTTATTCAAACTTCAGGTGGGCAGAAGGCAGGCCAGCTTGTCCTTCCTTCCCAGCCAGGCATACAAGGTAACTCCAGCAGTCGGCAGGCACAGTGGGACTACACTGCCACTGTTTGGGAGAGGTGCCTTCAGCACGGCCCATTCCTTGTACTGTGCCACGTCATGAGGGCAGTGGCACTGTGCATAATGTGAGCAATTAATACTCTGATGAGGGCAATGGGACTCACAGCTATGAGTGTGATACTGGCTAGTTTTACGACAGCTCAAAGACCACGGGAGAATAGCAAGTGAGGCATGGAGCATAAAAGATAGGGTGGAAAGGTCAACCCTTGCCTTTCTTCATAAGCTATTAGCTCTCAGTCTCTTTCTGAAAGGCCTTGATACGTTGTTTCTGGAAATCTGAGACAGGCAAACCAGTCTCCCTCCCTCTGTGAAGGAGAGGGGTGGACAAGCATTGCCAACTATTCCTTTCCAAGCCATCACATCCATGGGAGCTTGGAGCAGTCCCCTGAATCTCACCAGGCTCCTTATGTCGTGCAAGATTCACAGCGTAAACTCAGTACTTCAAGACTCATTTTTACATTTTGTGGCTGTTCCCAGTGCCTGAATTTCTGGGTCTGGCCTTTGAAGAGGCTGGGGGAAGGGTACAGAGAAGGAATCTGTAGTGAGGCAGACCCTCTCACCCCTACTTGGACATCAACCTAGAAACATCTTAAGTGGGAAGATCACTACGCCAGAACAAAAGACAACATAGGGAACAATTTCTCTATCCTTTTGGGAAGACAGCGTGACCTCTCAGTTTATAGCCTCCTAGGAGATGAAGGCCACAAGAAAATATAGTCATCAAGATCAGCATTTGTAACAATGTATTGTTTGATGTAGGTCCACCTCCCCTGGACTGCACTCTCTCTGAGAGCAGGAACAGGTCTGCTTGGCTCACTGAAGTGGTGCTTGTAGTGCCTAGCACAGCCAAGAAAGGCAAGGAAGGATGCACAACCAGAGAAAGCCAGGGTAGGTTGCTACCTAAATTTACAGGTGTCAGATGATACCTCTGATGCCCCTTGGTGAAGTCCATCAGTAGGAGCAGAGCCTTTGAGTTACAATGACACCTTGCAAAAATCCTCCCTGCTGCAATTTATATCTGATCAATGATCTCAAAGCACTTTACCTGAACTCCCTATCAGATGCCATCTTCTCACTGAGGCTATGGTGGGGCCTGATAGGAGGAAGTAAGACCAGCAGGCACATGGACTAGATTCTAAAAAAACAAGATTTGCTCCAGACTTCTATGAGCTCAACAGAGGTTCTGCTGTGCCAGAGAAAGGCCAACGGTGATCATCACAGTAGTGATGGTGAATACTTACTGAGCCCTGGTGAAGTGCCACGTGGCACAAGGCACTTCACATGAATTAGGTCACTCAGTTACACAATAACTCTAGGACTCCAGGATATATTAATATCGTCATTTTTACAAATGAGGCCACTGAAGCTTAAAACGGTTGGATCATTGGTGTGAGAGGTCAGGATTCCCTCCAGTGTCCGCACCTGTCATACCGTGCCCTCTTGGATTGTTCACCAAGAACCCAAGAATTCTTCAGCCACTAGCAGCTGTCAGGGTGGCAAACCCAGGAGCAAGATCATGACCAGTCTCCTGGCTGCCTGGGTCTAACTTCAGAAAGTGGATACTGGAAATCTGGGCAGGTCCTACTGTGAATGAAGCAGGCTGCTATGTCAAACAGCACATTAAGTTCTTAGATGGTTTAAGGGAAAATAGGGAATCATGGCTTTCATTTTTAAATGAATCCACTCATAATCAGAGAGTCCACTCCTAGATCCCACCCTCTCTGACAACTGTGTAAACATTATACCGCTAAGCAGACTGCTGGAGAAGATGTATGTTGTCCAGCAATCATTACATGATGAACATTTTTTTTTTTTAATTTTTTTTTCAACGTTTATTTATTTTTGGGACAGGGAGAGACAGAGCATGAACGGGGGAGGAGCAGAGAGAGAGGGAGACACAGAATCGGAAACAGGCTCCAGGCTCCAGGCTCCAAGCCATCAGCCCAGAGCCCGACGCGGGGCTCGAACTCCCGGACCGCGAGATCGTGACCTGGCTGAAGTCGGACGCTCAACCGACTGCGCCACCCAGGCGCCCCATTACATGATGAACATTTAATCCATGCTAAAAGCAGTATCCTGCTCAGCAATGGCTCACGTTACTGCCTCCACTGGAGAAGGGATAAGGGAGAAGAGAGGGAACGGGAACGGTCAGGAATTTCCACTTATGTTGGTGAGTCTTGAAGGAGGGGCTTTTCCTTGTTGTGTTACTCTGATGGAGAGCAAAGCCCCTTTGGGCTGGCCTGTCATCGACTTTTGGGGAGTCCTCTGTAACCTGGTTGTCCCATCTGGATGGAAAGGATACCTGTTTGCTCTAGTGCTAACTTGTTCTTTAGAGCCAGCAATGTGCAAACAGTTGAGGACTTCAGCAGATGGGTACTGCACAAGCCATCTTCATTGCCTGGGGCAAAGTTTTCCAGACAGGCAATCAGGGAAAAACAAAACTAAAACCATAAAGCCAGTTTTCTTTTGTCTTCAGGCACCTGTTCTGTTCCAGAGAAAAGTAAAAGTACTACTTCCAGGGTTTCCTTTGGAAGATGCTTCCCCTCCCCCTCCCCCAGTCCAAGGAAGGATCAAGGAGCTAATTAGGTCTGGGCCAATAGTCTCTGTGCAAACTAAACCACAAAGCAGCTAAGACTCACCTAGGGGGTTTGTTAACAAACAGGTATTCCTGGTCTCCACCCCAAGCCCACTAAATCAGCTGCTCCAGGGGAGGGTCCAGGAATTACGTTTTTACCACATGTCCCAGGTGGCACTTATTATCAGGGAAATTTAGAGCAGCCATCCTTGGTCTTTAAAGTTTTTTTTTTTTTTTTTAACGTTTATTTATTATTTTTGGGACAGAGAGAGACAGAGCATGAACGGGGGAGGGGCAGAGAGAGAGGGAGACACAGAATCGGAAACAGGCTCCAGGCTCCGAGCCATCAGCCCAGAGCCCGACGCGGGGCTCGAACTCCCGGACCGCGAGATCGTGACCTGGCTGAAGTCGGACGCTTAACCGACTGCGCCACCCAGGCGCCCCCATCCTTGGTCTTTAGACCACAGCATTACCTGGGAACTTTTTAGAAATGCAAATCTTGGGTTCTACCCCAAATGACTGAATAAAAAACAGCCCAGCAATCTTTGGCTTAACAAGCCCTCTGGGTGGTTCTGATGCCAGCAAAGTTTGATCAGCACCGCCCTAGGGCCAAGCCAAACGCAACTTGTGGCACTTAAACCAGCCGTTTAAGGAACCCAATACAAGAATCACTGGCCCTGCCCCTCCTCGTGAGGGATACCCTGTATTGTGCTTAGAGCTACAATGCACTAAGGTGGTGACAGTAGGGGTGGCAATGATTTAGTGCTCCCTGGGCACCATGAACTGTGTCAGTTGTTTTATTTGATTTCATCCTCATAACAAACCAATGAGGTGCAGTGTTCTTTGCAGATGAGAAAACCGAGGCACAGAGAGGCCAAGAAATGTGGCCATAACTACTACGTGGTAGAACAAGGCTTCAAGTACAGGTCTGTTTGACTCCGATGTCATGCTCTGAATTATGATACTGCAATGCTCCCCCAAGCAGACGATGAAGTTAAGAGTTCTTTAAACTTGTCAAAAGTGAGTTCCTGGATTGGACCAGTGAATTTCTTAAAACAGTCATTCCTCATCTCCAAGGAAGGTCTGAGGGCTGAGAATGCACCTAACTCTGCTTGGTGCTGTAGGGAAGATGGAGAAAATACATGATACACTGTCTGCATCTGATCACTGCCCTCAGGGAAATAAGACAAAATCTGTGGCTCCTCCCTCTGAGCAATTCGGTTTAAGAGACCGTTTTTTCACTCTGCAAAGAGCTAATGCCACTTGTTGCTGTCGAGTTTGAGACACAGGCACCATTTGGGGCACCTGGCTGGCTCAGTCGGAAGACCATGTGACTCTTGGTCTCGAGGTCATGAGTTTGAGCCCCATGCTATGTGTAGAGATTGCTTAAGTAATAAATAAATAAACTTAAAAAAAAAAAAGAGGCAGACACCATTTGATGCAGACTGATTTCATATTCTTCTATCCTGCCCTTCCTATTGCACCCTGCTACATGTGCCACGGTGTAGCTTTCCTGAAATGTCCTTGCTACATACTGCTGCCTCGTTCCCTGTTAGTTTACAAATCACAGTGGAGGAAAAATCACAATGGCAGAAAAGCTGGCTGACCACACTCACCCTGAGGCTAAGCTATTAGGTCTGCAGAGTGGGCTCTCCCTCATCGACACAGAGCAGGAACACATGCTCTGTGGATGTTCTGCGTAGAGATGTAGTTGTGTGTGTATGTGGTGTGTGTGTATGTGTGTATGTGGTGATGGCTTCTGAAATGCAGGTACCCAGGGGGAGGCTGCCCAACAATGCACATTAATGCTGTCTCTGAGGCCAGCCCAAGAAGCAGTTGATCCAAAGTATGTGTGAGGTGGTGGAATGCAGCTGTAAGTAGCTCTGCCCAGCAGACACCCTAAGAACATTCCTGGAACTTAAAAAAAAAAAAAAAAAAAAAAAAAAAAAAGCACTGCTTTCTTTAACCGCACACATTCCCTTCCTTACTCATGGCAACAAAGAAGCATCCTGCTGGTGTCTCAATGATAAGGCAAAGCCTCCACTAGTCTGGGAGACAGAGTAAGGGCTCCCCAGAAGCCCTGCAGGACAGTCTGACCAACAGTGACTTTACTCCAGCTTTTATCTTATTCCCTTTCCATGTCCTTGATAATCTTCATGGAGCATTCTGAGTTCTGTACTGACCCTGGTAGACCTGGGCCATAGTGAAAACGAGGCCCTGGGGTTAAGACAGTGGACTCAGGCAGTTCTGTGGGGGCTGGAGGGCACAAGTCCTCCTCAGGCATCATTCAGTTACACTTAATTAAAACATCGGGATGGCCAAGCACAAAATCACTGGAGGAAGTCTGGAGAGGTGATGTGGCTTCCCCAAGACTGCAGGGTGAACTGGTGTCCTCACAGAAGCCCCTAATTCCAACCCTGAAGCTTCTTCTACTGAACCACCTGCCCCTCAACAGCACACTGCTTTAGGTTTCTGTTGTTCCCATGTGGAAGTCCTTTCTCTTCCAGTAAATTTGCAAACAACACCTGAGGGCAGGACCTGGGACTATTATTTATTTTTTTTTCCTGTTACCTTTTCAATGAAAGACAAAGTGTTAAGGCCATGGTAGGTGTTCAAGAACTACCTGGGTGGCGCAGTCGGTTAAGCGTCCGACTTCAGCCAGGTCACGATCTCGCGGTCCGTGAGTTCGAACCCTGCGTCAGGCTCTGGACTGATGGCTCGGAGCCTGGAGCCTGTTTCCGATTCTGTGTCTCCCTCTCTCTCTGCCCCTCCCCCATTCATGCTCTGTCTCTCTCTGTCCCAAAAATAAATTTAAAAAATGTTGAGAAAAAAAATTAAAAAAAAAAAGAACTACTTACTGAATTTCTGCATTAAGTCTGGTGGGTTGTGTTCTTACCAGCTAACAAGATGACAAGAGGGAACTGCATGGAAAGGGGGAGATCAGCAGGGAGAACAGGAAGAATCCTGGACTGGGATCCAGGAAACCTGAGTTTGAACCTCAGTCAATCCTTGATCCTAATATTAGTCCCCATGTGTTTCCTTAACCACAGAGTGGTAAGATAAACATTCTCGTCTACTTTGCAGGATTCCTGTGAGGATGACCAAGTGAGGTGATGGATACAGAAGTCCTTTGTAAATACTCCAGCGCCATGCAAAGTAGTAGTAAAGGCAACCACCATCGACATGCACTTACATGTGCCACATACTGTTTTAAACCCTTTATACTATTTAATCCTCACACCAATTCTGTGAGGAAAGTACTCGTATTGCCTTCATTTCACAGATGAGGGAACAGAGGCATAGGGAGGTTGCTTAACTTGCCTAGTGTCACACAGCTGGTAGGTGGCACCGATAGTCTGGCTCAGATCCCATGCCAAGGGCATGGTGCTGCCTCTCCCCACAAGCAGGACAGTATATTCATCTGGGGAAGAGGCTGCTAGGGCAAGCCATGGGCATGTTGCAGCACACAAGAAAGCGGGGCCGGAGCTCCCGGGCACAGGCTGACCTGCTGGCCACGTCCTCCTCTGCGCCTTTGTCCAGCACGCTGCTCAGGTTGTGCTCAGCCTGCGTCTCCTCGGGCACCTCCTCCAGCTCCTCTGCCTGTTTCACAGACAGGCGGTAGTTCTCCAGCTCAATCCTTTCAGGAGTACCCCTGAGTCTCTTAGCAATGCTAGGCTCTTCCAGGCCATTCACACTTGAACCTGCAAGACAAGCAAAGCAGCAAAGTTCTAGGACAAGTGAAGGGAAATGAATACATGCGGTGGGGGACAGAGAAAGTGCACGGAGGGAGGGGGCACTGACAAGGATATCTAAGCGACCAAGGGAGCCACCACTCATTTCAGTGAAAGGAGGGACAGGCCCTCCATGAAGGCCAGGGACCCAGACAAGGAACAGCCTGAAAGTCAGTAAGGTCACAGAGGCCAGGAAAGGACTGTGGGCTGGGAGTGGCAGCCCTTCCCTGAGCAGGAGAAACAAAAGTCAGCCCCTAAAGGGGGGGCGCAGGCTCAGTCTCCTCTGTCATCCCTGAACCCAAGCCCAGTGGAGGGAAGAGTGGTGGTGACTGTGGGGGAGGGGGTAAAAAGGACTTGGGCTAGATGCTAAGGAAGTGCTTTTCACTGATCCAGCCCCTCTAAAGTAGCTTTCATGGAGAAGGTGAGTCTTGCCAGCTGCCCCCCACCCTAATGATCCAGGACCCAGTCAAGGCTCATGCCCTGCATCTGGCCAACCTGCAGAGATGTCTAGGCCAGCTGCCTGCAGGACCTCTCACACTATGGAAGTGTCTGTCCTGTCACGGTTAGATTCATGGTAAACATTTCCTATTTAACAAGAACACATAGGTGATGCTGTGCCCCTTCTGCTGCACAGTTAGGAGGAATATTGTCAGGTTGCCTCATTCTTGGTGATACCAGCTTGACTGCTTGGGTATGGTGGTGCCCAACCATCTTTCTGCTGTAAAGAGAGGATTTCCCCCTTTGTAATTAATGAGTAATCCATGGGGTCATAATGTAGAAACCATGGGACTATCCTGTTCCACTACACTTTCATCCAGTGGTTTTTGTACCAATCCATTGATGAGTGGTGATTTAAAAATTTTTATCATTCCTTCTCCACTGTCATTCTTTGTAAAGAACTTTTCCCATTTCTCTGAGTACCACCATGACTCATGGATTTTGAAAAACTTAAATGTTGTATTTGACTACTATGTTTTCTTACTCTCCTTTAACCTAGAAGTTTCCCTGTTTCCCCCATTATTATTCTTTTTCATGTACCTTTTTATCTCAAATTTGGTCAGAAGAAGCCCACCATATTTATTCTTTAATGTCTTCACTGTAATGTGAAGCTTAGAGTCAGACAATGTCTGTAAGCTTAGAGTCAGACAAATCCAGGCTAGACACCTGACTCCATGAGTGACAAGCTGAAGGATCTCAGGAAAATTATGTAACTACTGAGAGTGCATTTTCTGATCTATAAATGAGGACAACCCTTAGCTCCTTTGATTATTATGAATGTGGAATGAAATTATATACATATATATACAAGTATGTGTACATATGCCAAACCTGTGTGCACTCCAAACCTATTGTCTTCCTCTTCTGCTTAAACCCAGCACATGGGCAGGATTCAGCAAATATGAGTTAAGTGATGTAACTGATGCCCAGTAACATTCTTAGCACCAGTTTGTGTTGTATCCATTTGCTCTGGATTATGAACAACAGTTACTTGACAAAGATGGGAAGGGAATTCTGGGCAGAGGGAACAGCAATAGCTAAGGTACACTGACATGCAATGGCAGCTTGGTATTACTAGACTTTCTGGTGGCAGTGTACTTGAAATGGTAGTGAAGAGAAAGAGACTGGGGTGAGAACAGAGCATGCACGGCCTTCGGTGCCATTCTAAGATGTAAGAGATAACACTGGGTTTTGGTAGGCAACATCATACCAACCCAGTGTTGAGTGACAGGTGGCTTATCAGGTGAAGGCCAGAACCTCTGTAATGAAGGACTAAAGTAAAGGGGTAGGAATATTGAATTAGTAATATCTGTGACATAACAGGTGTGCAGAAAATCTTCTGGAAGACTGGCACTTTTGTTGTGTACAATGTTCTCAACCTCTCTGTAATATCATTAGAAAGAACATTTTATGAATACAGGTAGTCACAGAATAAAGTCTGAGTGCATCTATTGGATTATCAGGTTCTTCCACCAAATAGCATCTTTCAAATTTACTAGAGAATCTTTACTGAAAAGCAAAACCCAGGGCACGTTCATCTATAAATTCAGGTAAATGTCTAATGATGGAGTCAGAGCATGAATCCTTGGGCTCACTAGGGCCCTGTGCAACGCCCACCTGTCCTAGTCTTTGCAACTCCAGTTGGGGCATTTTATACATCCCTGGCCCATTGCCCAAAGTATAAGCTATAATGCTGGATCAAAGCATCTGGACGATTAGGAAATATGTGGGCTTCAGGTAATAGAAAAAAGAGACAGGGAGCACAGCAGGTGGATGCTGCCTCAGCATCCTTCAAACCAACCCCCCTATCCCTGGCCCCTGGAGTGCACAGGCTCCAACTGCACTGGTTCATCATTTCCAAACATCAGTCTTCCTGTCCTCTGTTGCTCCTTCCCTTCATCAAAACCCAACATGATAAACATGGGAAGGCTAAGGATCCCCTGACTATAATATCATCTGATTCTTTCCTTCTCATCATGTATTTTTGACAAATGTCCTTAAAACAGAACGCAGACAAGAAAGTGAAATACATGTGAAGCCACTACCCAAGTATAAAGTTTTGGGGAACTCCATAGATAGAGAATAAAAATCAGTATTTCTTTTAGCTAGGGAACAAAAAAATAGAATAAGAACTACCACTTCAGGGAAACAAACAACCAACACTCATCAATTCAGATCCAAGCAATTTCAAGGTAGAGTGAACAAACACACTAATGCAGAGAAACACTCAATACGTGATGTCTGTTTTTAGTGGGTAAAAACCATACTCTGTGCCAGAAATTCTACCAGAACCTTGAGCAACAAAGCAGACTAAAACACTCTCTACTCTTAAAGATCTGTGGGCTAGTCACAGAAGAGACAGTCCTGCCCAGGAATCATTTCAGTATGATGTGTCAAGTATCATGGCTTATGCATGCATGTGGTGCTATGTGCATACATAAAAGGGCAACTCTACCCAGAGAAGTCAAGAAGATGTTCTGGAGGAATATGGAGGTTGCCTAGCCAGCTTTAAAAAAAAATTCCCTAAGGGGCGCCTGGGTGGCTTAGTCGGTTAAGCGTCTGACTTCAGTTCAGGTCATTATCTCGCAGTTTGTGAGTTAGAGCCCCGTGTTGGACTCTGTACTGACAGCTCAGAGCCTGGAGCCTGCTTCAGATTCTGTGTCTCCCTCTCTCTCTCTGCTCCTCCCCCACTCACACTCTGTCTCTCTCTCTCAAAAATAAGTAACATTAAAAAAAGAATTTTGTAAGGGAGGTAATAGCTGGAAATGAGGTATCTGAAATTCAATTCAGAGACATTAAGCAACCTGCCCAAGGTCACACAGCCAGTGAGCAGTGCAGCCAAGATTTGAATCCAAGGAGGACAGCATTACTTCAGAAGACTACCATGGCTGTCCCTAGGCCTATGATGTGAAGAAAAGAAAAGGAAGGAGTGTTTCCACAGAGTCCTATTCTGCTTTCCCCCTTGGGACTCTTCACCATTCTCTCCTCCCCACTACAGTTTTCAAGAGGAAGGGCACAGAACTTCATGAGAGCATCTTAGAGCACAGAATCTGGCATCTGGAAGGACATTCCATCCTCCTTGAAGAATTTCTATAAGCTCTGGAGTCCTCAAAATGCTATGGGGAATTAAAAAAAAAAAAAAGAAATCAACAAAATTAGCATGGTTGGTTCTCTGTGCTAAAGCAAGGGGCTCTCTTCTAGATTAACCAGATGGGGATGATAAACTAAGATCTCAAAGGAAGTAACAGTGGAGGAGACCTGGGCAGTGGCTATAACACTGTGACAAACACAGAACTTCTCCCTCATCCCCTGGATCCTCCCTCTCTCAACAACAGAAGAGCTCGAGGGAGCAAAGACTGTAGGAGAGCAGATGTAAAAATAGCTGACAGATGCTGGTTTGGCAAGTCACTGTGTAACCAGTGGGGTCAGGCTGGCTGGCCCAGGCCCACCTGGCCTCTCCACTTCACATGCCTCAGTGCAAGAGCAACTATACCAGGGACTTTCCAGCTAAAAGTGGATGAGAGATTTGGAATAATTTCTAAGGCTGAGTCTTCACTAAGTCAGGGCAGGCAGATCTCGGGTCATTGGAGGCCAATTCCAGCTTCACACATACCAAAAGGAAACAGCTCCCAGAATCTGGGTCGCATCCTAAATAGGAAAAAGGCACTGGGCCTGACCTAACGGCTCTGTTTTGGAACAGTCACTGCCTGCATGAGCTCCATACATCATCCTGAAAGAAATATTTTTCCTAACAGGACAACCTGCTCTCAGCTGATGTGCCACAGCTGCCAAAAGTCTTTATTTGTGTCTGTCTGATTCCTGAAGGGACACGAGGGATGTACATGACACTCTCGAGGCGGGCCTTCCCAGTCCTCAGCAGGCAGCAGCGCCATTCCCCCTTTTCCTCCTGCAGTGGCAGCAATGCCCTATTACGAGGTGGAGCCAGATGCATAGGACACTGCAGGACTTTGGGCAACTGTGAAGGGTATCACCTAAGAGACTGGAGCAACTGAGGGGATGCTCTCCTTCTGCCCATATTCACTTCTGGCCTGTTTCCCCATTCCTTTTCCTTTCCTATAAGCTTGGGAAAGCTTGAATGAAATCTGAAAGTCTAAAAAGGACTTAGGAAAGGCACAGTAAATTGAGATTGATAATTGATTTTCATCATATTCCCCATATTTAGAAGGAGAATGGATGCTATGGTTCATTCATTCAAGCATACACTCAACAAATATTTATTGAAAAGCTACTTCTAGCCAGGCACTGTGCTAGGTGTTCAGGCACACCAGCGGACAACACGGGCAAGATCTCTGCCCTTGGGGAGCCTGCACTCTGATGGACTATGGGTGTCACATATCTGTTAAGAGAAAGCAATGACTCAAGGTGTCAAAAGGTTTCAACTGTGGTCATGTTCTAATAAAATGGCCCTGTGATTTGCAATGATTAGTATCATTTGAGGAAAAAAGTACTCTTGCCATTTTGATATACAGAGATTTTTCTCTTAAGGATGCTCTCTCTTATCAAAAGTTACTGGATATTTTTGTTGCAACTTCTTTTTTTAAAGAAGGTCAACTAATTTCAGATGGCCTTCTCACACATTCATCCAAAGCCTTGCCTGTCCACAATCCTGCACAAAGGAAAGCACCAAGTCATGAATTAGGTCTGAGCTATAAGGTCTCAAGGAGGTGTTAAGGAAAATAAAGTTTCCTGAAGAAAATTACCAGGCTGGCAGTACAAATCTAAATTCGTGAACCCAGTGCAAAATCTGTCACAGTGACTTTTATGTTACCTGATTGTTCACTGGTCTCAGAAACATTCACAAAATCACCCTGGGAGATTAGGGTGTCCCTCCTCACACAGAACCCCAACCCTTATAAGGCTACAGGGGGAATTTGTGTCTTAATTTTGTTTTCTCCCTGCTCTTGTTGAAAATGATACAGAAACTACACTCTCTCACGTTTCCTCATATACTGGGAAATAAGGATGAAACCATCTGAAGTGGTGGCTGGTCTAAAATAGAACCACCGTCCAGCCCAGAGAGTTTCTCTCTGTGGGACAAAGCCTGGGTCTTGGGCCCTGCTTCCTTTTGGAATGTATTAGGCTGCAGCTGGACCCCAATGACTTGAGCAGGGCTGGTCATAACGCAGTAAATAATCACCGTGGGTATTAATCCACTCTTTCCATCATGCTTTGAGCTCAAGTTCCCATATGAGTTGTTGGCTTAGTAGCCTGAGAAGCAGGCAGAGCACATACCATGCAAATTGAGTGCCATTTTGGCTTTCACCTGCCTTAGGGACTTCCTCACTGCTCTAGTCAAGCTGGACAATGTGATCTGGTATCTGTGGGAGAAGGACTTTGGCCTGTGTTTAGGATTAGGATGTCACTCCCAGCCTAGAACCCAATCTAGGGAGGAAAGATTTATTAGGGCTAGATAAAAGGCCCTACAGTTTGTAAAAGGCCTTTCTTTGCTTATTATAAGGTGCCTGGGACCACAAATTTGGGCTCTCCCCCTCTTTAGCTCCTCAGTTCATTTGCCTTAGTAGACTCTGCTTGACTGGGCTCACATTTTTACACCTTTTACAGAGATTTCTCATTCTCTGCACTAAGCACTTTGCAAGCATTGCAGCTGTACATGGAAAAGGACCCTCTTGCTTTGGAGACCAAAGAAAGAAGTTTCCAAGCCACTGTTAGGGCTAGGTGGCTTTTGCCCCTCTACCATCTAGCCCCCAAGAGACTCTACTATGGCTTCCTACTAGCAAAGAATCTGCTTCTGAAGCAGGTGATGAAGGAATAAAGACAACTACCTGTGTCAGGCACCGTGACAGGTATGCTACACACACTGGCCAGTGACTGTCACAACACTCTTGTCAAAACTATTATTACTATTATTACACTGAGGGTCCTGAGTCTCTGTGATGTTAAGTAATATGCCCAAAGGTTCAAATGAGGCAGATCCAAGACTAAACCCAGGGCTGTGTTACTCTGCAGCTTGGGCTCCTTCCATTAAACTATGCAGGGTAGAATTGTTAACAGCCCCTTACTCATGAACTATTTATTCTTCAATTGGGGTAACTATATTTTTATGTGGTCACAGAGAAAAGTAGGTTATGTGGATTCAAGGGGAAGCTCAGTTGCTCTGGAGACATTTAATTACCAAGAGTTGGGAAATTCTGTGCTAAATATTACATGACAGAAGCCAAGAAGGGAAAAACCCAACAGGGATCAAATCAGAACAGTGTCAGAAAATAAAACACCTGCATGGGAACGGGGGCTCATGCACACTGGAATGCTGTCTCTCAGGAATGCCGAGGGCACTTGCCCTCCCTTCATCAGGGTACTGAGGGGCCCTTTCTCCACCACAGCTCTTTGCTCTTCATCTGTGTGATTCCATGGAACTTTTACCCTTAAGTCTGTTTTCTAATGTTAAATTATTCTTCCTGTTATTATTACAGTATCTCCCAAAGGTGCCTTTTGGCAGATGGAAGTCCTGGTACACGTCATTATATGTGGCCAAGGCAAAAAGGTTTGTTTTAAGGTATATACCTGACTCTTCCTTACAAAAATTCTTACCAGTGTATCATATAGCTCTCTTGATAATATATTTTTCATGTGTTGTACTGTCTCACAGATAAAACTCAACTTGATCCTTAATAGTCAACTGGGTCACCCTACTAAAATAGCTACCTCTTTGGTGTTGGAAGTTGTGAGCATTTCTAAAGCACAGGGGTCTGGTTGTGTTTTCTCTTAAGTCTCATGAGAGCTGTGCTCTAGCTAATATTCTACCTTCCTTATCTGGCTGTCCACTTTCACATACCTGAGGGTGAAATATCAGAAGGGGGTAACTGTTGTGCAATGGGCCTTGAGCAAACTATTTTCACGTATTAGTTTATGTATATGCCTCACCACCCAGGAGATTCTGTACATTTGACTATATATAATCCATCAAATCAATCCAATGTGGAGCTGATCTCCGAAATCATAAAAGGCAGGTAAAGAGAAGGATGGTTCAACAAGGTAAGTCAAGACCATCCCTTCTCTTCTACTTCTGCCTATTGCTGCCTAATTCTGCCTACTGGATCCACCTCTGTCCTCTTGAAGGGCTCTTTCATGCATCTATCTCCTGTTCATGGGGCTGAATGTACCCCCAAACCAGAGGCTCTCCTAGGGAGTGGAATTATTCCAGTCATCTTTGTGTTTCTGGTGCCGACTGTTGTGTCAATAATGTGTTTTGAATAAATGACCAAGGTAAAAGTTCTAACCCTGTATCTAAACTAGAATATCAATTCACTATAATTTTAAGAAGTTAGTTGAACATACTATGGTCTCAGTTTCCTCATCTTACATTTTTTTTTTAACATCCATTTATTATTGAGAGACAGAGACAGAGCATGAGCATGGGAGGGGCAGAGAGAGGAGGAGACATAGAATCTGAGCTGTCAGCACAGAGCCTGATGCAGGGCTCAAACTCACAAACTGCAAGATCGTGACCTGAGCTGAAGTAGGATGCTTAACTGACTGAGCCACCCAGGCACCCCTCAGTTTCCTCATCTTAATGCAGAAACTTTAAGGCCTCTGTGGAGAGCCCCGAGAACAAATGGGAGATACCACCCTGTGAAAAGGGTAAGTGTACCAAGACAGCAGCTGTTCCCTTAGCACCTGGGAAAGAGAAATTCCTATGAAGTTGCCAAGGTCTTAGAAGACCTTGCATTAAGACTCTGAAAAGAGACTATCTCAAATAATCTGATGTCCAAAAGTAATGACTTCATTCATTTCACAGTAGAGAGTGGGTTAGTTCTAGCAGCAGCTTAGAACTGCTTCTAGTAAGACCAGACCCAATAACAGGCCAAAAAAGAGAGGTGCAAAGGCAGAGAAGTCTGCATGCAAGGCACTCCAAGCTGATGCGCTTTTCTCAAGATGCCAGGTTTAAACTCCAATCCCTCCTACTCTACTCCAGAGCAGAGTGCCAGTGGCACTTCAGTCAAGAGTGTATCCAAACCTGGCTCTCAGGTGGCTGACACATGGCCAGTTGCTCAGCCAAGAAAGTGATTTTCAACTTCTCAGGGCTTTACCCATAATCAGACTATCAATAAGGACAAACCCACATCTCCATGAAAGCCTCTTCGAAATAGGTTCTCTCTTAAAGACACAAAATCTCAAACAGCCATCCCTTATCTAGCCAAAGATATATTTTTGGAAAGGAACTAAAATCCCGTCCAGCAATGTCTACAACTACCACTTGATACTCATATTTACAACGGTTACATCTTTGTTTTCATCTGTTAGAAGGTCACGGAGACTGCCCTGGAGAAGAAACAACAGTGCTGGGGACAGAGGCTCTAGAAGGCTGATGGAATGGGGCACACTGACCTGCACTCGGAGAGTCCTTGCTAACGAATGACGCTGTAGCATTGGCAGCAGGTGGGGGCTATGGTCCTCTGGGCCCCCATAAAGTGCCCATCCATACACTGATTCCAAAAGAAAAAATCAGACCCTTCCCTCCTGCAAATGGGTCATGAGGTGGCACTGAGGACTACAGGGGATGGCGGTTGTGGGTCAAGCCAGCAGAGATGCAGACAGTCCCTAGGACCATGTGTAACCCTAATTCTGCCTAGGATAAGGCTAACTGACACCTGCTCAGGCCTGACTTTTGGGTTAGGTGTTAACAATTTACTTTAATGTCAACCCTATCTACGATTGTTTTCACTTTCTTTTTTTTTTTTTAATTTTTTTTTTCAACATTTATTTTTATTTTTGGGACAGAGAGAGACAGAGCATGAACGGGGGAGGGGCAGAGAGAGAGGGAGACACAGAATCCGAAACAGGCTCCAGGCTCTGAGCTGTCAGCCCAGAGCCCGACGCGGGGCTCAAACTCACGGACCGCGAGATCGTGACCTGGCTGAAGTCGGACGCTTAACCGACTGCGCCACCCAGGCGCCCCTGTTTTCACTTTCATTACTATGGTGAAAACTCCCTAGGGTATCATGGAATTAGTATGTGATTTCACATCCCATCCATGCAGGCCGAGAAAAAAGCAATGCCAAATTTAGCCAAGCACTTGCAGAGACTTAACAATGCTTCAAAAGAGCTGGCATTCGGTGCATGCAGGCCAACTCACCCCAGACCATTCCCCTAAAGACTAAAGAGAGCCAAACCCTTCTTACTGTTCTGTTCCCCTAATCTTTCCCCCCAGTCAGATCTCCCCTTCCCCTAAACCTCTGCTGGTTAGAACATATCCCAATGGGCCTTCTTGTCCTAACCCCACAGGACACACAGACCAGAGCGGAAGACCATCAGCCAGTCAGTAGAAACAGTCCTAATTCATTTTCTCACTCCAATTATTCCAGAATTTTCTGGAATTCCTACGAATGATAATATGTGATATTCCTATAAAGCTTTTAAATAAACAAGTTTCCATACATTTTAGCTTATTTGCTTTTTACAACAACCTTATGAAATAGAGAGGAGCAGGCTCTATTTTTTTTTCATTTTATAATTTCATATGTTAGGCTCCGAGAAGGTAATGACCAAAGATGACAAGGATAATAGGCTGCAGACTTGGAACTCAAATTAGAATCTTTTGTTATCAAGATCTATGCTTGTTCCATTTAGACCCAGCCCATTTCTCTGAGGCTGTGGTCTTCCCAGAAGGGTAAGCACATTCTGAGGGTGCAGGGACAATTAATTCACTGGAAAAAACACTTAGACCTTCATTCTTTACAAGTTTTTTTTTTTTTTTTAATGTTTATTTTTGAGAGAGAGAGAAGCGGAGTGTGAGCAGGGGAGGGGCAGAGAGAGAGGGAGACACAGAATCTGAAGCAGGCTCCAGGCTCTGAGCTGTCAGTGCAGAGCCTGACGTGGGGCTTGAACTCACGAACCGTGAGATCATGACCTGAGTTGAAGTCAGACGCTTAACTGACTGAGCCACACAGGCACCCCTAGACCTTCATTCTTAATTTATTTTTTCCCTGCCTTCTAAAATGTTTTGTAAATGCCCAATAGCAAATGCAATGTTAGTGGGGTACTGGCATGTACATAAGTATACATATTTTGGAATGTAGGTGTTCATAATTTTCACAGGGGGAGGCAGAAAAACTTAGAGATACTCCTGTAAGGCTCCAACATGGTCCTGTATCACCTTCATTATTCTCACACTCTTTCCTGATCTCCTACTGGGAACAATAAAATTGAGGTTAACTGCATATCAATGTCATGCCATTTCTGACTTTTTCCCTCAGGTATGATTTGGCAATAGCTGGAGACAGTTCTGGTTGTCATAGTCTGGGGAGGGGGGTGTACTGACATCTAATGGGTAGAGGCCAGGGATATTGCCAAATATCCTACAATGCACAGGACAGTCTCCACAACAAAGAGTTATCCAGCCCAAAATGTCAACAGTGATGAGCTGGAGAAGCACTGGCCTAGAATTTTTTTTTTTTTTTTCAACGTTTATTTATTTTTGGGACAGAGAGAGACAGAGCATGAATGGGGGAGGGGCAGAGAGAGAGGGAGACACAGAATCGGAAACAGGCTCCAGGCTCCGAGCCATCAGCCCAGAGCCTGATGCGGGGCTCGAACTCACGGACCGCAAGATCGTGACCTGGCTGAAGTCGGACGCTTAACCGACTGCGCCACCCAGGCGCCCCCAAGCCTAGAATTTATATCAAACTATTTCTAATCTCTCACCAACAGGCCACCAGTCCACCAAATATTCTTACTGTGGTTTGACTGGACTGGGTGCATTAAGAACAAAGAGTAGTGAGCTCATGAATCTTCATCTCTGCTGCCAAGGTAAGACATCTTGACCAACGGAAATGCAATATATGAATGGCCAACTGAAAACTGCCATGCTGAACAGACAGCTCTTGGCTTGCTGCCCACAGAGAGGAAATCTAGGGAAGATGTTCAGATTGCTGAGTGAGGAGCTAGTTCTCATGCACACACTGAGCAGATGTACAAGTCGTTGCATGAGACACCGGGACTTTCATCACCCTATGAAACACCTCCACTTACAAAAGATGACCTTGCTCACCCTCAGCAATGCCACTCAAGGACAACTTACCCATACCCCCATACTGTCCACACTTATCTTACGTGCGAGCCCCACGATTAGGCCAAAGTAGGAATTAAAGGAGACTTCTCCTTTCACTCACTTTTAGCTAGAATAGTCTGTGACAGACACATTATGGCAGGACCTCTCAGTAAACCGGGGAGAAAACTAGGCTTGAAGACACAATGTGGCAAAACGTTATCTTCTTTCTCTTTTTCCACTTTCCAAAAACATCTTATCTGTGAGCTCTAGGAGCTCCCTATCCTGTCATGCCTTTCCAAAGCTGTGTCCAAATGTGTTCAGGACACTTCTTGAAATCAGTTCTGTGCCTGCACCAAATTTTAACCAACAGGGCAAAACCAAAATTGTTCACCCAGAATGATATGTATATTTAGTCCAAAGATTTAAAAGTCAGTCATTTGACATGTGAGTTGAGTCCAAAGTAGCCCAAACTTGTGCAGGTAAGAACATCCATGTTTCTCTGACATCACAGGTGACTCTATTCAAACTGTCGGTACAAAAGAGGCATAGAATCATCTCTCTCTTCCCTCATACCCAAACTCTACCGAGGGCCAGGGCAAGGTAATTTCCTATGAGGACTCTGAATGATAGCTGTAAAAGCAGTAAGAATGAAAATGTCAGTTCAACCATCCGGGAGTGTTTTAAAGAAGTATAATAAAATGAGATAGTAGAGCCAGAGGATAAGCAAAGATTTATAAGTTAGAAACACTGGGGTCCAGGGAACAACAACAATAAACATCTCCCCCCACCCCCGCCAAACATAATTCCGTCTCCTCCAGGTTGTCAGCAAGGTATGTTCCCATTTGGAGGGACATACGCCTGTTATGGGCTTATTCGTGCTAATACAACTTTAGGCTTGATTTTATCTGTAATGAGCAAAGACAGCTGACATGGAGAAAACAAAGAAGGAGTCCATTTCATATTATTTACAGTCAATTCAGTGATTATTATTCTCTTCCTCAATTTTTGATGTTTTCCCCCCCTCACACCTCAGTGATAAAACCTTTCTCTCTTTAATATAGTATCTTCCCAAAGGCACACTCCTAGCCCTGGGATCACGCCCAGGAAACTGGAGGATGTATATCTCTCAGAAATAATCCAAATGCACACTCATTAATTTATATAGCACATTCACACATGTTTACAAAAATCTTATTTGCGGAGCTACACATAGTGTTTTTCCCTTTTACCAAGTACTGACAAGGTGAGGTTACAGAAAACAGATGAAGGGAAGCTGTATGGCATAGTGTGTAAACAATGCTCTTGGATCTTCTGCATGGATTCTATCCTGACTCTGTATCGACTGTTTATGTGGCCTTGACCAAGTCTGTTCGACTTCTGTGTGCCTATTTCCTCATCTGTAATATAATACTTCCCTCACAGGCTACTGTGAGGATCACATGAATGCTATACATAAAACTCCTAGACAATGCTTAGTACATATAAGTGCTAGGTTATTATCGGTTATTATTACTACTATGTGTCTTCCTACATTATTTTCTATGAGTTAGTACATAGACTATAGTAAATTAACCAGTATTCATCACATGGGGGAAACAATAGGAGTTAGCTTCAAGTTTTAATCTCTTATTTTTATTTGAGTTAAAGACTTTCGCAGAGAAGGGGCTCCCTTGATTATAAATACAGACAGCTCTCTGGTGCAATATTTTCAGCAGCATGAAGGATGGTTGCTAGCTATCAGCAATAGAGCAAAGCCTTTAAGACTCTGGCTGTTAACTCCTACATACTATCAATTCCCCGTTACCCCAGATGCCCAGTGCTGCCTACTTCTACAAAGCCCTTCACTGAGATTTGGATAGCCCTGGAGCCACCTTCCCTGCACCCTGTGTCCCAATGTTACTAGGGTTTTGTACCAATGCTAATTCCCCAAGAAAGGTGAACCAGCTAAAAGACAGGGAAGTAGCTGGTTTAGAGTAATTCACATTACAGTAACTCTAGGAGAGAATTTTTACTTTTAAAAGAAGAACCTACTAACTCAAGTAAGTCTTTTGTTGGTAAAATGGTGGGAGGGAAACTTTATAGTTGGTGTCTCTCTTAGTTCTAAAAACAGAGAAACAATAAATAAGCTGTTGGGGCACTTGGGTGGCTCAGTTGGTTAAGCATCTGACTCTTGATTTTGGCTCAGGTCATGATCTCATGGTTCGTGAGTTTGAGCCCCACATCCCATGTCAGGCTCCAGGCCCTGCACTGACATTGAGGAACCTGCTTGGGATTCTCTCTCTGCCCCTCTCTATCACTTGTGCATGCATGTACTCCCACACTCTCACTCCCTCTCAAAATAAGTAAATAAACTTAAAAAAAAAGAATGAATAAGCTGTTATAATCCTATTATAATCAATATCAGCTAGTCACTGGTTATCGGGTTGAGCTCAGCCTAAGAAACCCCCTATGAGTTAACTTTTAGAGACAAACTCTTCTCCCTAAGGTTCCAGATAGAGTCTACTTAATCATACTTTTTAGTTTCAGGTTTGCTTTCTGAGCAGCTACCACATGTTAAGAGGATTACCCTCTCTAGAATGTACTTTCATAGTATTCCTGGCTTTATTATAACCTTGAAAGAACATGAGAACTGAATGAAAACATATTTATTTAGGCCTTTGCCAGTGAAACCGCTCTGGTTTTGTCCTATGTTTGCTGAGGAAACCAAAACTCACTGAGGTCCTGAGTTTTCTGGTGCCTTATGTCCTTGCCTGGTAGTGGCGGTCTTTAGTAACTGAACTTGGGGCCCTTACCCTTTTAGCTGAGTTCATCTTTTTCAGGGACTTGGCTTTAGTAGAGGCCCAGTAATACTAGGACACAGGGTGCAGGGAAGGGAGCTTTTGAAGCTTAGAGAGGCAGAGAGCCCTGGGTGTAAAGTTCTTCTGGTAACAGGTGACTTACTATGAAATAATTACTAAAGGCCTACAATCCCAGGCAAGCACCTAAAAGAAAACAGTGACAAAATGGAAATAATCCTGATATTTTACAAAAATACAGAATAAGGAATTCAATCACTTAATAGGCACATTTGGAACAGTTTCATATGATTAATGTACAATCACAACAAGCTAGGTAAGAAAGAATAGAGGTGAAGAAAACATACGAGGCCAATAGAAATTCTGACTCAGTTGTAAAAATTTTTCTACTAATTATCCTAGGATGGCCCCAGGAGACTCTGTTCTATAGCAAGGCAGAGCTGGCGCGCTGGACTCCCTTTCTGTTGAAATGTGTTCTAAAACTCCCCCTTTTATGCCAATGAGGGGCCCCTGTGAGGGGTGTGAGCCTTCTTCATATTTTGGGAGCTCTCGGACTATACTTGTGCGTACAGGTTGGGAGGAAAAGAACAACATCAAAGCAAGGCAAGGTCGAGTTTAGTTAGCTTGAGTTAGGGTTTGGGCGCTGGCAGTGACTCAACCTTTTGCCCATTGTCCTTCCTGGAGGCCCATAAAAATGCCTCAGAAATAATTCAAAATGTTCATAAACTACGCAAAGCTACGTGGAAGCTGACCCACAGGAAGTAAAAAAGGAAACAGTGTGCATGTGGCTAGTGAAACCTGGAAGTAATTGAAGGAGAGTCACTTCTGCTGGAGCCCCGCCTCTCTTCTCAGGCATATGGAAGGTGTTTCTGCGCAAAAGCCTACCCCGTCCAGAATGTAAGTGTTGAAGAGACAAGGAGCAATTGTGAAGAAAGAGCTATCAGGAGCCAACACACACAGCCGAGAATTATGGGCAGTGATGAGACAGAGAGAGGAACACAGCCCCATGGCCTAACCTAGGCAGGGAGTGCCAATTTGACTTCCCTCCCTCTCATTTCATTATGACTAATCTACTTGTTGGCACTTGCTGGATGCTTGGCTGGGTGTGAGTTTCAAAGTAAGGACTGGTTTTGGAGTCTCCATGAGGTTTTGGAGCCTTGAGAAAGGGACTGGGATTCAGGGAGGATTCTTCCTGAAATCTCTGTCTGGCTGCTATATTTAAGACAGGCCCACATGGGCATTTTTCTTCTATTTGTACGTCAAGGGGGACACTTGTGGGACCTGGGTCTGACATGGCATCATTTTGCCCTATTTTTCAGTATGAAAATAGAGTGGCCCATTTTCATTGCCTGTACTGCTTCCACATCTACACCAGAGGATCCCTCATAGGGAGTATCTAAATTAGGGACATCTTCAGGGAATTTATGAGAAAAAAGAGAATGGATTTCAAGAAGTTTCAGAAAGAAACTGAGACCCAAAGGGAATTATTCAGGGTCTTCACAATGGGTGGCACGGAATCACATCAGGTGTCAACATCTTCTTGTTAGATGCCTTAGGACACTGTTCTGAACAATGTTGGCTCTCCTCCCCTTTATTACTGGGGCATGGAAAAGGCAACAGAGCCAAAGGTCAAAAATTTGAAAATTATATACATATATTTATCCTTACTGATTCTTAGTCAATTTATTAATTGTTGCTTATTGCATCCCTCACATCCCAATTCTTTTTCTCCCAGCCTTTTTCAGGCACCAGGATAGGGACTGACTCATTTCAAAGAAAGGGGAACAACAGATCATAGACTTGGAGGTGGGGGTGGGAATGAGCAGGCCAAGAGAGGCCACTCAAACTCTCTGTGGGGATAAATTCTGAACCAGCCATGCTCTGAGGATTACAAACAACGGTGTTCTGACAGAACTTTAGGCTCCCTGACAGGGCAGTCTGGTAATCTAGAATGCCAGGAGAACCCAGCACTGTGCTTCTCTACTCTGTGGGTTAACCTAAGAACTCTAGGTCCTAAGCAGACTGCTTCAGAGTAGAGGAGGCCAGGAAGGCCTTTTTAACAACAGACACCCAATTCTCTAGAGCCCAGTGGGAGCAGACTTGGTGCTGAGTGCTCCCTCACCAGCTGCCCTCTTTTGGCCCAATTTAGCACCAAAGGTGGGCTGTGCCACTGTGGTCCGTATGCCAACACTGCATAAGAGGCCATCACTGCTATGGTCACAGCAGTGTGTGTGAGAAGGGCCCAGGTTCATTTCTCCAGGCTTGAGAGTGAGTGGCCAAGCAGAACTGGATATCCTAGCTTAGTGTCTAGGCCACAGCAAAGACAGAATGAGAGAGACATCAGCTGGGAAGAACAGAACAAGAACCTTCAAAGTCACCAGGAGTGAGGTCACTGTGCCTTAGGCAAAAGCCTCAAAGCCGAGGAGAGAAACATAACTACCCCAGTTCCCTATAGCAGTCTGCTAGAGTCAGGAACAGGAAAGGCAGGCACCTGGCTCTGTGTCTCCATGGCAGACATGGGCTCAGTGTGTGTTTCTATCCCTCCATCTGCTCTAGTCCTCAAGTCCCTCATGCTGGCTGACTGGATGTGGGGCACAGGTGGTGTCTTTCCGCTCTTTTCTATCTGCAGCTGCTACAGAACAAAATGTCTTCCACATCCCCCATGAATAGAGGCCCTTCTGTTAACGACAATCTATATTTTAGGTGTAAACAGCCCATTTCCCCATTTTAATACATCTACACTCTCTCCTGATCCCACCCCAGAACTGATAGTCCTGAGGCACAATGGCTTTCAGGCCCACTCCTGAGACCTGAAAAGCTAATCCCTTTCCCACCCTCCAAACAGGAAAAAGGGAAGGAAAAGAAAAACTCAGAAACCTGAAGATTGTTTGGAATTTATTCTCTTAAATAAGAATGGTAACATTCGTTAAAAAAAAATTAAAAGCACAACACCTTAGTTTCACAGCAACGGCAAAAACAAAGTTACACAATGAAATTAAAAAACTCACAAAGAAACACACCAAAAACTCACATCACAGATTAAAAACAAGGGCAAAAATAAAGGCTTTAGGGAAGGCCAGAAGCGGACAGGTGATGCATTCCTTGGCACAGTTCGTCCTCCCTTGCTCTGGCATCTCTGTACCACTGCCATGGGAACCTGGCTTGCTGCCATCCCCCCACCTCCACCCCAAGCCGAATGGCCCATGAAAAAGGGAACCCCTTAATTCACTGATCAGGACTTCAAGGCCATGCTGCAGCCCCTTTAGGAGGGACTGAAAACAGTCCACTGCCCGAAAGACACCAAACACCGAGACAATAGGGAAGCTACAATAACTAACCCAATGTAACTGATACACAAGCCTAGAAGCAAAACAGAGGTAAGGTGGGGGGTTTGGTCTTCTGTGGCATTTTGCAAGCAACAGAACCCCTGCTTTCCTAGTCTGCTCCCAAATCAACTTTCCGAGGTTGGGAGTGTGTGCTGCTCATTTTCTGAGACATCCACGCCCCGCCCCCCCCCCCAAAGTCTCCACCTCCACAGGTGTGCTGGTTGCTCTATTCCCATAAATCCTGACCCTAACTCTAACCCAGGCCAGTGGCATGGTTCCCCAGTGTAAAAAAGCTCTCTTGATTTCCAGAACCAAGGAACAAGAAGCTTCAGAAACAGCTTCATTATTATTATTATTATTATTATTATTAGTTAGGACACAATATATAAATATCTACTTGTATATATGAAATTAAATCTACATAAATATACATGTGTATGTGTATAAATATTTACACATCAACATCAAACTAAGACTTGTGGGGGAGGGCTGGGGAGTTCAGCTGGACTGTAAGATTCTCTTTGCTCTACTAAGAAGTTACCCAGAAACGCCTACAAGGGAAGGGAGCCTGGGAAGCAGTGAGATTTCCTAACTTTGTCCTGACAGGCAGGAACCCCAGGAGTGCATGGAATCCCTCATACTGCATGGCTATTCTAGCCGGTGTGGGAAGTGCCTGCATTTCCTAATGGCCCATGTGGCATCCAAACTATGGAATCTAATGGTGATCATGCAAGGGTTGTCTAGGGACAGGGAGCAGGCACCCGCCACTTGCAATCTGCTAGGCAGCTTTTAAAATTAACACTATCTTTTCCATCCCATCTCTGTGGCCTGTACTAGAAGAAAAAAGCTCTTCTCTTAACTTATGATTCCCATAGCCTTTATGATTCATTTTTGATTGTCTTCTATATGCTATGAACTGTAAAGGGAATTCCTCTCACAAAGAAAGGATCCAAAAAACCTGCAGCTGAGGGTCTTGTATTCAAGGGGAAGATAACTCATTTAGGGTTTTTCTTTCTCTACCTGTTGTTGTCCCACTTTTTCTTAAAGTCAGGGCAGGTGCTAGGAGGCCAGGGTAAGAAAATCTGTGCCAGGTCCACTAATCTATTCAGTGTAAGAAGCTTAGAAACAAAGCATTTACAGATGTGGGGAACAGAAAAGAGGGTTTCTATGTTAAAAGCACATTATAAACAATAGCACTGTAAACAATGTCCTCCTCCAAACACTAAATTAGCAGCAGTTACAGATTAGGTTACCAGAGAAAGACAACACTGCAAAGCAGGCTGAAAGCAGGTTCTCTTAACTTGTGGGTGGTTTGGTTTTTTGGTAACGGCAGTAATTTTGGCATAACGGGAAAAGAACATAAGGGAAAAGAGGGTAATGCCACATATACAGAGGTGGCACAGGGCAAAAGCACAGCAGGTCAAGTGCCAGTCATAGCTTTTTCAGCTCTGCTTCCTGGGAGATGGGAATCTAGGAGGATGGTTTATTTATACACAGTGGAATCAAGTTCATTCATTTATAGTCTTTTCTTGTCTAGCGTGCAGGAGAGGAGATGTACCATGGGTCTGGGTTAATGACTGTTACTCATGACACATATTCTGGAACCCTGAAATACCTGAGTTTTTCTGAAGCTTTTCAAAAGGAAATTCTAGTTAAGCTTTAGTTTGAGATTTAAAGAAAGATATCCCTATCAAAGGAAAAAAAGAAATCTACTTCATGCCAACTCTAAACTACCACCCATAATTCCGTTCCTTTTCTACAGAGGCTAGCAAAGATCAGACACCTCCTAGGGGAAGTGCTGGAGCTCTGGAGCACGTTCAGACTCAGAGCTGTAACTTCCAAAAGCCCGAGTCTCCAGGGGCATCAGCCCCAAGCTCTAGTGTTCCCACTGCCCTACAGAGTACCTTAAAGTGGGGGGACAGTGCCTGCCTCATTCATTTTAGGAGCTCACGTGGTGATTCCTTTGGGATGCCACATCTTGAACCCCTTGTGCTAGAACATGTAAGTCATGTTCAGAATCAAGAACCACAGGGGCTGAGACATCCTCGGGGCTTTGATTTTTTTTTCGCATTGCCAACTCTCATCTCCTTGCTTTGTAGAATATTCTTTTCCTTCTCTATGGAAGCTTTAATTCATTAGAACTGCTAAAAACCTGAGATCCATTATGCTTCCACACTAGACAGTAAGAATGGCAAAGTGAACCACATGGGAAAGTGAACAAACTTGGCTTGTTCAGAAATGACCTGAACTTCATTGTGTTTCTTTTTGAAGAATGTTCTCCACTCGATACCCCAAAACCAAGTTCATTTCCTTGAGCTGTTTTACCGAATAGCCAAGTTCCTTGGAAAGTCCATCTCTGCTGGACGAGGCCCAGACTGATGAGGTGGAGCTCTCACTTGGTCAAGTGCATATTCTAGGGCTCAGAGCTGACCTCTCTGTCTAGATCCCTTTGGTAATTTTTCTCTGCCAGCACTTCCCTCTGGTGCTCTGAGAGTGTCAATTGCAAAAGGCTGCCAGCATTTCAGGGGAAAGACAAATTATAAAGGGTTTCAAGGCTATAGAAGGTTTCAAAGTCATTCGTGGCTTAAACATTCCTATAAAATGTTGGTCCAATTGGCAGGGCACTTAAAAAGCTTCCCTGGATTATAATAAGGGCATACATAGGAGGAGAGGCCGAATTTTACCTAGCTCAGCTGGGGTTTGCAGGGTCTCGGCTTCCAAATCCCTGCCCTCTCTGGGTATATTCTCCCTTTCTCCAGTTCTTAAGGGAGCAACTCTGAAAATCTCTCATTTGAAAGTGGAGTGGATAATCCTTCTCTTTTCCAATTTGGAAATTTCACTACCAACTCCTTCTCCATAGTTCCTAGCATTAGCTGATAATCTTTAGTTTTTATATGGTAATTTTCATGAGTTTGTAAATGGCTGCTTGAGATATATCTGCTGTGAAAGACAGAAAAAGTGTGAGATATAGAAACACGGCCCTGTTGACTTCCTGTCTCACCTACACAATGACCCTGGGCTGTGTCTAGTCTGGGGCTGTAATGAGGGCATTAGGACCACTCCACAGTTTGTGGTACACATCTCACAGGCTGGCTTGACATATAGCAAAGAGACTCAATTTTAAGGGTCAATTTTAAACTACAATTCCTCACAACAAACCTAATGTCCACGAGCCATGAGCTAAAACCAGAATAAATGTGTTTTTTAGAGGTAGGGATAGTGTCATTCATCTCCTGACATAAGGAAATGATTAGTTGAAATGGAACAAATTAGGGTTTGGTTCCATTAGAAGTTCAAATGCCCCAAAGTGATCAGGACAGGGCATGTCCTTTAGTGGGTTACAGGTCAAATAGAAGAGCCATGTCAGCTTATCTAGATACCTAAGTAGGGAGTGGGATGCAAAAATTTCAAGTTTGGGTGAACATAAATCCAGATCATGGGGTCTTATTGCAATTCCATGCTCTGTCAAAGAAGTCCAAGACAAGAAGGCCCTGTGACTCTAGATTCTCACTCGGGTCAGTGATAAAAGCAGCCTATTCAGAATTCCTGTTTACCTGGATGGGGCCTAGACCAACCACCCCAGTGTGTCTGATCGGTGTGGGCAGGCCCCAGGGCTATAGCAACAGTACTTTGAGATTCTGAATAGACATTACTAAAGCTTGGGTGATCCCGCTTACTAGATGGTGCCCCTACTGGCTCACGGTCTGCCAATGAAACTCCCCTCTGATTTGTACCAGCACCTCCGACAGGCCATAGAGAAAGGGGACTCCAAATGCAAGCAGCTGGCACATGAAAAAGGAGTCCAAAGGGTTTTGGGTCACTTGATGCCCAATCGAAGAAATGTTGCTTTGGAGGTGCTGGCTCATCCCCTTGGCCTTGTCACAGAGGCCAAGAGAGTGACGCGCCACCCAGCCAAACAAGGAAGTGAGGCTACCTGGGGTTCTCTCAGCAGGGCTGGCAACGGCGCTGGCCCGTCCATTTGTGTCCACAGTGGGGCCATCCTGCAGGGGTTCTCTGGCCTCCTAGGAAAGTCCGCAAGAAAAAGAAGAGTGACTGACTGAAGCACTCAAATCTCAGGAGGCGGTGACACCTGCCTGGCTGATTTACTGCGCTCACCTGTCAATCCAGGCTGTATGTCTCACAGTATTAAAAAAAAACAGGACATATTTCATGTAGAAATCACCAAGAGTCAAAATCTAGGTCTACCCTGGAATACCTTTCCTTTCCCCACAAGTGCCACTACAGTCAACAAAAACCTCTCAAGGATGTGTTAGCCTGCATGCTGACAAGGTAATATCATGTAGCAAAGGGAATACCTGGTTTATCTTGATAAAGACAGGTGGAGAAGCTAGTTACTCTCATTAAAAAAAAAAAAAAAGAAGGAAAAAAGGTACTTAGTAAAGTAATTCACAGAAATAAAGAAAGTGCAGATTATTTACAGCCACGTTCCTTTTCAGGGTGTCCGTCTCTCAGAAAGATGTTTATTTACAATGACAAAAGTCTTTTATATGAGTGAGCAGGAGGGAGGGTCTAATATAGTCTCTCAAATCCAACTCTGGTGGTGTGTGGAACATTACCTTAGTGAAATGCAACATTAGATTATACTTGAAGAGTTGGTTTCCTTCCCAAATGGACTGCGACCATCTCTCAGGCCATTCCCACCCAAAGGAAAGGCAATTTAGTGGCCTTTCAGCAGGCCCTGCTGGCCACACCTTCACCTGTCACTGTGCAGAAATGTGCCTGCTGCTTCTCCCCCACTTACACATAGATTACCATTACCTTGCCAGACAGAGGAGCCACTGCCGGTCTCTTCCTCTGTGCGGAGCCAGAGAGTCGATAACAGTAGTGTGGTTTGCAGTAGAATTTACCTGTGCAGAAGAGGCAGGAGAAAAGAAGTGAGCAAGACTCTTAATTCTGAACTTGACTCCCTCGTCTTAGCACACTCCTATCTCTCTCCTCTAGCCACAGGGTGCTGTCACCACTGCCCAGGGTTCTTGTCCAAGGAAGCCAAGCCCTCCCTATAAACTTTGATTTCAGCCCTCCTCTCCCTTTTGCCCGAAGGGGGAGGGGGTTTCTTTTGGATATGTGAAGGCCATTGAGCGATCACCCAATCAGCGCCCAGAGCAAAGACGTGAAGCCTGCATGGCAGGGCCAGCAAACAAAGTGGCAGTGTGTGTAGAACAAAGATGTGGTCACATGGAAAGCTGGGAGTAACATTTCTGGGGAAACCAGAATGAACATAAGCGCAGGGTGGAGGCGTGAAGACTGCAGGGGGTGGGGCGGCATTGAGCACTGGCTTTGACAGGACCCCCTCTGCTGCTCCCCTCTCCCACAACTATCCACAAGCCAGCCTTATGACCCCTTAGTGGGTGGGATCAGCATTAAAAACCAATACAAAATGAAACCAAACAATCCTGCAATGGACTATGAATAGAATGAAGCACAACAAAATGCATTAAAGTGCACAGTGGCATACTTAGAGTTAAGTATCAGTCCTTACAGCTTTTAGTTGTGTTTATAGGTGTTTACTGGGTCCTAAACATTTTCTTTTGCAGGTGTGGCCCAAAATTTGAAAAACAGATCCTGGCTTTTCCCATGACACCGGTAGTGGGAGTCAGTCACAAAAGGTCATTTTTTTTTTAAACCTTCCCTTACTCCCACTTAAAAAAAATTTTTTTTTTTCAACGTTTATTTATTTTGGGGACAGAGAGAGACAGAGCATGAACGGGGGAGGGGCAGAGAGAGAGGAAGACACAGAATCGGAAACAGGCTCCAGGCTCTGAGCCATCAGCCCAGAGCCCGACGCGGGGCTCGAACTCCCGGACCGCGAGATCGTGACCTGGCTGAAGTCGGACGCTTAACCGACTGCGCCACCCAGGCGCCCCACCTTACTCCCACTTTAAAAGAGCCAAGGCTTTTGAAAATTAAAGGACAGACCATACTATAGCAACTGTTGAAACAGGAGTAATCCCACTTATCCTTTTCATTTGCAAAGGGTACTCCTCTGACAAAACAAACTTTTCTGCTCTCAAAGTTAACATAAGAGAACCTAACCAGAAAAACAATAAAAAAGAGCAATGAAAACTAAGAGCCAGCTTTTTGAAACAATAAACCAAATGGACAAACCTTTACTATACTATACTATACTATACTATACTATACTATACTATACTTTACTTTACTTTACTATACTAATTCAGAAAAACAGAAGACTCAAAAAAAAATCAGAAATGAAAGAGGAGACATTACAACTGATACCATAGAAATAGGATCATGAGAAGCTACTATGTATAATTATACACCAAAAAGCTGGATAACCTAGAAGAAATGAACAAAGACCGAAAAATATATATCATACCAAGACTGAATCAGGAAGAAAGAGAAAATCTAAACAGACCAATACTGAGCAAGGAGACTGAATCAGTAATCAAAACTCTCCCCAAACATAAAAGTCCAGGAGCAGATAGTGAATTCCACTAAACATTTATTTATTTTAATTTTTTATTAAAAAATTTTTTTAAATGTTTATTTTTCAGAGAGAGGAGAGAGTGAGCGAGCATGTGTGCGTGCACCTGAGTCAGGAGGGGCAGAGACAGAAGGAGACACAGAATCCCAGCCAGGCTCCAGGCTCTGAGCTATCAGCACAAAGCCTGCCACGGGGCCACTAACCATGAGATCACGACCTGGGGCCACTAACCATGAGATCACGACCTGAGCCCAAGTCGGACGCTCAACTGACTGAGCCATCCAGGGAGGCGCCCCCCACCTCCCCCGCCCAATATTTATAGAAGAATTAACAGCAATCCTTCTCAAACTATTCCAAAAAACTAAACAGGAAGGAAATACCCCCCAAATTATTTTATGAGGCTAGCATTACTCTGATACCAAAGCCAGATAAGTATACTACAAGAAAATTACAGACCAATAACCCTGATGAATACAAATGCAAAATTCTCAACACAATATTTGCAAACCCAATTCAACAAAACAACAAAGTGGGATTATCCCTGGGATGCAAGGATGGTTCAACATACACAAATCAATAAATGTGATACACCACACAAACAAAGTGAAAGATAAAAATCATATGATCTCAATAGATGCAGAAAAAGCATTTGACAAAATATAACACCCTTTCATGATAAAAACATCAACAAATTGGGTATAGAAGGAACATACCTCAATACAAGAAACATCATATACAACAAAACCACAGTCAATATCATTTCAAAGGTAAAAGGTTGAAAACTTTTTCTCTAAGATGAGGAACACAAGGATGCCCACTCTCACCACTCCTATTCAAGAAAGTACTAGTCCTAGCCAGAGTAATCAGGTAAGAGGAAGAAATAAAAGGCATCCAAATAAGAAAGGAAGAAATAAAAGTGTCTTTGTTTGCAGATGGTGATCTTACATATAGAAAATCCTAGACTAGATTCTACTGCCAGAGCTAATCAACAAATTAAGTAAAATTGCAAGATACAAAATCAACAATACACAGAAATTGTTTCTTTTTTTTAAAGTTTATTTACTTATTTTGAGAGAGAGAGGGAGAGAGAAAGAGTAAGCAGGGGACAAGCAGAGGGAGGGAGAGAATCCTAAGCAGGCTCCACACTGTCTGCACAGAGCCTGACACAGGGTTCGATCTCACAACCTGTGAGATCATGACCTGAGCTGAAATCAAGAGACAGGTGCTTAACTGAATGAGCCACGAAGGCACCCTGAAAGCAACTGTTTCTATACATTAACAACAAAACATCTGAAAAAGTAAAGAAAACAATCCTATTCACACTAGCATCAAAAACAACAAAATACTCGGGGCGCCTGGGTGGCGCAGTCAGTTAAGCGTCCGACTTCAGCCAGGTCATGATCTCGCGGTCCATGAGTTCGAGCCCCGTGTCAGGCTCTGGGCTGATGGCTCGGAGGCTGGAGCCTGTTTCCGATTCTGTGTCTCCCTCTCTCTCTGCCCCTCCCCCGTTCATGCTCTGTCTCTCTCTGTCCCAAAAATAAATAAAAAACGTTGAAAAAAAAATTAAAAACAAAACAAAACAAAACAAAAAACAACAAAATACTTAGGAATAAATCTAATTAAGGAAGTGAAAGACCAATACACTGAAAACTACAAGACTTTGATAAAAGAAATTTAAGAAGACACAAACAAGGGGAGCCTGAGTGGCTCAGTCAAGCGTCCGACTCTTGGTTCCAGCTCAGGTCATGATCTCGTGGTTCGTGAGTTTGAGCATTGTGTTAGGCTCTGCACTGACAGCACAGAGCCTGCTTTGGATTCTCTCTCTCTCTCTCCTTCTCTCTGCCCCTCCCCTGCTCTTGCTCTTGTTCTCTAAATAAATAAATAGATAAATAAAAGACAATAAAAAAGACACAAAGGGAAAGATATTAATGAATTAATATTGTTAAAATGTCCATATTACCCAAACCATCTATAGATCCAATGCAATTTCTATCACAATTCCAATGGCATTTTTCACAGAAATAGAAAAAAAAAAAAACACCTGTAATTTGAATGGAGCCACAAGAGACACTGAATAGCTAAAGCAATCCCGAGAAAGAAGAACAAAGCCAGAGGCATCATACTTCTTGATTTCAAACTCTATCACAAAGCTACAGTAATCAACATAGTATATGGTACTGGAACAGACCAATGGAACAGAATCAAGAACCCAGAAATAAACACCACATATACAGACAACTAATATTTGAGAAGGGAGCCAAGCATATTTGATGGGGAAAGGACAGCTCTTCCCAACAGTGATGGGAAAACTGGATAACCACATGCAGAAAAATGAAATTGACCCGTCTTATACCACTCACAAAAATGAACTTGCAATGGATTAAAAACTTAAGTGTAAGGCCTCGAACCACAAAACTCCTATATGAAAACAGGGGAAAAACTCCTTGACAGTGGTCTTGGCAGTGATTTCCTAGATATGACAGCAAAAGCACAAGCAACGGAAGCAAAAACTACAGAAGTGAGATGACATCAAAGTCAAAAGTGCCTGCACAGTAAGAGAAACAATCAACAAAATGAAAAAGCAATACTTCTCCCTACAGAATGGGGAAAATATTTGCAAATCATGTATCTGACAAGGGGTTAATATCCAAATATATAAAGAACTCATACAACTCAACAGCAAAAAAGCTAACAACCTGATTAAAAAATGGGCAGAAGAACTGAAGAGACAGTTTTCCAAAAAAGATATGCAAATGGACAGCAGGTAGATGAAAAGGTGCTCAATATTACTAGTCATTAGGGAAATGCAAATCAAAACCACAGGATATCCCCTCACACCAGTTATAATGCTACCATCAAAAAGAGAAGAATTAAGTGTTGGTAAGGGTACGAGGAAAAAGGAACCCTGATGAATTTCTGGTGGGAATGTAAATTGGCGCAGCTACTTTGGAAAACAGTGTGGCTGTCCCTCAATAAATTAAAAATAGAACTGCCATATGGTCCAAAAATTCCACTCCTGGGTATATATTCAAAGAAACGGAAAATCAGGATCTTGTACAGTTTCTGCACTTCCATGTTCACTGCAGCATTACTCACAATAGCCAAGATATGGAAACAACCTTAAATGTCTGTCAATGAATGAATGGATAAAAAAGATGTGGTATATATACACAAGACAGTATTAGTCAGCTATGAGAAAGAAGGAAATCCTGCCATTTGTAATAACTTAGATGGACCTTGAAGGCACTTTGCTAAGTGAAGTAAGTCAGATAGTGAAAGACAAAAACTGTATAATCTCACTTATATGTGGAATCTAAAAAAAGACAAACTCAGGAGATAGCACAATGGTGGTTACCAGCGGTTAAGGGGTGGGGAACATGAGGAGATACTGGTCAAAGAGTACAAACTTTCAGTTACAAGATTAACAAGCTTGGGGAATCTAATGTACAGCATGGCGATTATAGCTAACCATGCTGTATTATATGCTTGAATGCTGCTAAGAGAATGGACCTTAAAAGTTCTTACCACAAAAAAAATTAGTAACTATGTGATAGGATGAAGGAGGTACCTAACACTATGATGATAATCATTTTACAATTTATAAAAGTATAAATCAACACACTGTACACCTTAAACTTATATAATGTTATGCGTCAATTATATCTCAATAAAGCTAAGAAAAAAAGGGGAGGACCTAAAAGTCAAAGGAAATAAAAATGAGATGGACTTCTTTCTTTTTTCCCCTTTACTTGGTGCTCTGATTACATCTTTCTTCTTTTCCTTCAAAGTAACTGATTTCTCTGTACTTTTACCTGTACCCTGCTTCTCAACACGAAATCTTTTAGAAAAACATAGTTTATGGACTTTTATAAGTCAAATAATATTCATATACATAATATGTTTTCTGAAACAGAATTTCCCACTACCTTTTGGCACTTAACCAGAACTCAGAAACACTACATCTATTGTCAGGAACACTGATAGCCAAAGGACCAACAATCTCACTGCTTTTTTCTCTATGAGGGGAGATGAATCATGGGTTGTTTTTTTCAGCTTGGACAATCTGTAATAAACCATTTAACTTTTGTGAATTTTGGCTAAGAGAGAAAATGTAATTAGGAAAAGACAAAACTATTAGTCCTTGGATCGTATACTACTTTTTTGTCTGTTCTGTATTTTAATCTTCTTTATGGAACACTTCCCTCCTCCACGTGATTTTGATGGGCTATCAACCATGAGGCCTAAAATTATCCACCACAAAAATAAATATATGACCTATATAGGCCAATCATAATATCCCCTTTCCTTCTAGCCCACTGCAGGATATAGCATGTGGCTAAGTCAGGCTAACCAGAGCCATTCTTGGCGATTCTCAGGGATAGTGAGGAAGGGCAGCCCTTCTCTGAGACTGCTATCTAGAAAGAAGATATAAATCTAATGCTTCAACTTTAATCTGACTTGAGTTTCTATTACTTGTTACCAAGTCTTATTTTATTACAGTATCAGAAAACTACAGTTATAGGGGTGCCTGGGTGGCTCAGTCGGTTAAGAGTCCAACTTTGCCTCAGGTCATGATCTTGCAGCTCCTGAGTTTGAGCCCTGCGTGGGGCTCTGTGCCGACAGCTAGGAGCCTGGAGCTTGCTTTGGATTCTGAGTCTCCCTCTCTCTCTGCCCCTTCTCAGCTCACATTCTGTCTCTGTCTCTGTCTCAAAAATAAATAAATGTAAGAAAAAAAAAAAGAAAACTACAGTTATAGTCACTTTCACTCCTTTCTTGTATTTTTTCCCCTGCATTAGTTTGTTTTTTTCTACAAAGTAGAATCCTAGATTTTAAAATACAGCTCAGTAGGCTAACCTCCAGGGAATCCTCATTGAATTCTGCTACGGTATTCTATTTTAATAAAGAAAAGAGGCTTAGGTTTCAAAACAAGTCCCACAAGCCTAACCAAAAGGTAATTATCAAGAAAATTCCAGAAACTTGTTTTCTCTATAAATGCAGTACAATGTGATAGAAGGAATATGAGCTCTGAAGTCAGATCTCAGTTTAAATACTGTCTCAACGACTCAATAGGCATGTAAACTATTTAGCATTTTGAAACGTTTCTTCATGTAGAATATGAAGATAATACTCATAGGGTGAGATAAGTAAATGAGAGACCACATTATGTGTTATAGGTGCTCAATTAATGTCTTCTGCCTCAAACTCTTTCCACATTCAACTTGGTGGTACTTTTTGCTTCTTAGATTAATAACAAAAAGAGCTAATTATTTTTAATTATTATTTTATTATTTTTAAATACAATTTATTGTCAAATTTGTTTCCATACAACACCCAGTGCTCATCCCAACAAGTGCCCTCCTCCATGCCCATCACCCACTTTACCTTCTTCCCCACCCCCCGTCAACCCTCAGTTTGTTCTCAGTCCTTAAGAGTCTCTCTTATGGTTTGCCTCTCTCCCTCTCTGTAACTTTTTTCTTCCCCTTTCCCTCTACCATGGTCTTCTGTTAAGTTTCTAAAGATCCACATACGAGTGAAAACATATGGTATCTGTCTTTCTCTGCCTGACTTATTTCACTTAGCATAATACCCTCCAGTTCCCTCCACATTGCTGCAAATGGCCAGATTTCATTCTCTCATTGCCAAGTAGTATTCCATTGTAAATATAAACCACATCTTCTTTATCCATTTGTCAGTTGATGGACATTTAGTCTCAAAAAGAGCTAATTTTTATGTAACATTTACCACGTGCCAGATATGTATTATAACGTCTACCAATTAATTTAATCCTCAGAACTCAATAAGGTAGATATTATTATCCACCTTTTTCTAGTTGAGGCACAGAAGCGTTAAGCAACCTGCCCAAAGTGTCCCCTACTCAGTAAATCTCACAGAGGACTTGAACCTACTAGTAAGCTTGACTCCAAGACCTATACCTTTAGTCACTACACTATGATGCCTGTCTCAATTAGTGAATACAACCACGCTAATGTTATAAACTACCCACAAATTATGGTTGATTCAGTCAAGCCACTGATTTTAGATGATCTAAATAAATGAAATCTTGATAATTAACTATGGGAAAGACTAGAAAAAGAAATTGGAGGAAACAGATGGCTAAAGGACAAGCTTAAGCCAAAATGGGGCCATGCATTTATTCATTCAAAAACTTACTGAGTGCCATTATAGGACAGGTACAAATCTAAACACTGAGAATGTTCCAGTCAAGAAGACAGACTAGTCTCTGCTCGGATGGAGCAGATGATATGTGAATAAGTACCAAGCAGTGATGAGTACTAGAGATCAGGAGGTCTGAAAAATGCCCCTCTGAGGGGAGAATATGTGAGTGAAGAAGTGAATGACAAAAAGCCCACCCTGTAAAGATTAGGGGGAAGTGTATTCCAGGAGAGGAGACAGTGCCAACTCCTAAGGTAAGCAGTGGCCTAATCATGTTTATGAAATGGAAAGAGACCAGTGTGGCAGGAGTATAGTGAGCTAGGGACAGGAAATGCAGGCTGGGGTAGACATGCAAAGCTCTCAGCCCCAGCAGATTCTATTTGTACTACAGCGGACCATAAGAGTACAAATCAGGAGGTTGCAAAAATCCGATTTACATCTTTTAAGATTCCTCGGTTGCTTTGTGGAAGCAGACTATAGGGGGCAATGGTGGAGGCAGGGAGATCAGTAGTCCAGGTGGAAGATGCAGAGTGCGGTCAGGGTGGTACTTGCAGAGATGGAGAGCAGTGGACTATTTTAGGCTTGTTGCTACCAATGGAGGCCCTTCACAAAACACCTTAGCCAGTAGGGTGTTTTCTCTCCTTGAGGCGACAGGGAATGACCTGATGTACTGTCTGATTTAGAGTCCTTGTCTTAAGAGTTGGCAGCAGTTGAAAATAAGCGAGTATTTGGGAAGAGAAAGAAGATCTTAGTTTTCGGGTAAACTGCATCCTTTTAAAAGAGCTGAAGGGAAGACTAATTAGGGACAAGGGTAAAAAAAGGTGGATGTTTCTCTAAAGTGTAAGATTCTCAGTTCACCTGTGTGGAGCTGACATGGGCCCAGAGTCACTAATCCCAGGAGGCCAACCTGGAAGGGATCCCAGAGGTCATTTAGTGCAAACCAGTACTTACTAGTTGTGTGAACTTGAACAAGCATTTACAACTTCTCTGAATTCACTTTCCTGATGTATATAAAATTGCAATAATAAAACTAGTTCTGTATAGGGTTGTTGTGAAGGCAGAATGACACGGTACATGTTAAAGAGCCCAGCATAGTGTGGGGGTTATTTCTTTCCTCCTACAAATGAGCTATGACTTTCCTGTCTTTTTCTTATCTGAGGGCCTTCAGTTAGATTTCTGAGTCACATGGTAATGTGGATGAACAACAGGCTAAAACTTCAGGAGCCCCAAAATTCCATTCTTTTCTCCAGTTCACTTGTCTTTTGTCGTGGGGCTGAGCTGATGAAAAGTTTATCTGGGTTAGAATTTGGGGAGCTTGTTTGGATCCACTGTCCTCCCCACCCCAGTGTCAACAACAAAGCACCAACCAGCCTCGTCTGTGCCCAGTGTCACAGTCATTTCCACCTGAGCTCCTGTCATTCTCTTGCCTAGTATGCCATCTCTTCCTCTACTTGGCCATTTCATACTTCTCTCTCAGAGTCTCACCTAAGGTCAGTTAAGTCATTCCTAAAGGCTACTGAGCTTCATTGATTTCTTCTTCCTCTAAACTTCTACAAAGTTAAAATCTGTATGTCGTCTGTTAGCCCTTAATCATATACTCTTCATTGTTGTTGTTGCTCCATGTGCCCTGGTCTTATCATGCCCACCAGAATGTAAGCTCCTTGAGGAACATTTTACATTTCATCTGTATCCTCAAGAGAATGTGGCAAAGACAAGTACACAACAATCTATGGGCAAAAGTATTTGTAAATCAATTAATTGGCTGGACCTTGAGCAATCTTCTTTCTAGCCAGACTTCAGTAAAAGGCTAACTAAAATAACCCCAGCATCAAGGACAGTTAAAAGACACTGGATGGGCTCCATCTGCCAATCCCTACCCTTAGAAATCAGAGGCGTTACAGAAAGAGCAGGTGTGTAGGAATGGTGGAACAGAAAATTTGATACCTAAGAATATACTTTAGTTATTTAGTCAACTGTCTTAACTCTTCCCTGACTGGGTGGTGCTTTTTACTAAAGTTAAGGACCAGCTACCCCATAATGGTTAGAGTTAGCTTTTCTCAGTTCAGTACTTTGGCTGCTTTGTTGCTACTTCTGACAGAGCTGCCTATTTATTCATTATTAGCAGAGCCTGGATGACTAAAGTGACCACTTCCTAATGGTGGTGTCCCTCTCCTATGTGACATCACCTTACCATCTCCTCAGTCAAAAATTACCTACCAATATAATGGACATACCATAGTGTGATTTATAAGACATATATATGTAGTCATTCAGATAACCAAATATATTTCTCATGTATATTCGGTCTTCATCCAGTTTCTGACTCAGCTCCAAACGCTTGAAATTCCCCAAGTATTGACAGAGATAAAAGTATCTTTGGCTGTAACAATTAATGTGACTTTTGGATCCCACCCAAGGGCAGGGGCTGTTGCCAGGAGGACCAACCATGTGATTTGAGGGTTGGACTTCCAGGATACCTCTCAACCCCTCAAGGGAGATGGGCTGGAGACTGAATCAAACAATGGCCAATGACTTGGTCAAACATGACTACACAATGAAGCCTCCATAAAAACCCAAGATGGGGCGCCTGGGTGGCGCAGTCGGTTAAGCGTCCGACTTCAGCCAGGTCATGATCTCGCGGTCCATGAGTTCGAGCCCCGCGTCAGGCTCTGGGCTGATGGCTCGGAGCCTGGAGCCTGTTTCCGATTCTGTGTCTCCCTCTCTCTCTGCCCCTCCCCCGTTCATGCTCTGTCTCTCTCTGTCCCAAAAACAAAATAAACGTTGAAAAAAAAAAAAATTAAAAAAAAAAACCCAAGAGGATGGGGTTCAGAGAATTTCCAAGTTGGCAAACATATAGAGATGTGGGGAAAGTGGTGCCCCTGGAGACGGCATGGAAGCTCTATGCCCTTTCCCTAGACCTTGCCCTATGTATCTCTTCATGTGGCTGTTGATTTGTTATCTTTTACCATATCCTTTAATAAACTGGTATGTAAGTGTTTTCCTGAGTTCTGTGAGCCACTCTAGCAAATGAGAAGAACCTAAGAAGGAGGTCGTTGGAACCCCCAATCTGTAGCTGGTGGTCAGAAGCACAGGTAATAGCCTGGGGCTTATGACTAGTGTCTAAAGTAGGGGGCAAGGGACAGTATTACTGGCCTGAGCCCTTAACGTGTGGAATCTGATGCTATCTCTGGGTCGAGTAGTTAGTGTCAGAATTGAGCTGAATTCTTAGACACCCTGCTGATGTTGGAGAATTACTTGGTATTGGGGCGGGGGTAGGGGACTCCACCACCCTGCCCCCACATTGGATTTGGGTCCAGGAATCCAAAAAGAGAGCACATAATGCCACCTCTATGAGGACTCCCATTAATCTAGATCTTTTCATTACTTTTGAATCAGTAAGCCTGCCTTTCAAGACATTCCTTCAGCATTCCATAGGAATGAGTGTAGTAGTCAGTTACTTTAAGGAGTTTTAAAGAGTCTTTAGATGGCAGGCATGCCAGTCTGCCTCTGTCTATTGGGCTTTATTAATTGTTTGCATAATTCTCCACCTTATGCTCCATTAACGTCGTTCTATTTATAAAAGCAACAAACATTACAAAAGGCCAGGGCTTGGACACTGTAGTAAATTAGATTTAGATCCTGTGCTACAAACTCTCAATTCATCAGAGAAACGGTGATGCTAGAGAGAGGTGGGCATAATTCGGTCATCCTCAGGAAGCAAAAGTCTCAGAACCCCAAGGGCGTGAAATCTAGTTTCAATTTGCTGTTATTGACCAGAGGCAAGAAATGTGACTTCCATAGGCCTGTCATTTCCCCTTCTCTAAAGTAAAGACAAAAATACCTTATTCTCTTTGTGTCCCTTTTATCTTAAGATCCCACCCTGAGGTAAGAAAGCAAGTGTCTGTGAAGCCAGGGAAGTGATTTACATTAACGCATGCCATTCTCATTAGCGTCATTACTGAGTAATGCTGTGCTACAGCTTGGTGACTTTAGGGAAATATTTATAAGAAAGAGTCTTAGAGAAAAAATAAGGAGTAGAGGGAGATGGATGGGAAGGGTTAGGAGAGGCAGAAAAAATGTATATATAAGAATGCAGTAAGAGCCCTAAGGTCAGCTCACGTGGAAAAAAGTGCCCCTAAGCTCAGTTTCTAAGTATGGCCTCAAGTGCAAATAGACTCACCATCCTCGATGTCGTAGGCGTAAGCCGAGAGGCGCAGGGTAGTGGCGCAGTACTCGCATTTGAAGCAGCTCCGATGGAAGAACTTGCCCTCAGCACTCAGTCTCTCCATCACGTAGACCCGCTTCTGACAGAAGTAGCACGTGTCGCTGCCTCCTAAGTTCTGTGGGAACTCCTTCTTTATCGAGCCCTGTAATGGGGGATGGTGGAAGATCTGTCAGAGCCAACACTTCTTAGACTCACCTCCTGGAGGTGCACGACCCTCTCCATATGTGAAACTAACCCTCACTAAGCAATTTTGTTTTGAGACAGACTACGATGGCTCACTTTATTATTGGCTCTCCCGAAGAACAATGGCACTAGTGCAGTGACTGTCACATGTGCCCTCTATGTAGCAATCGGCATTAGCTGGGTTCTGAATCGATGTTAATCAACACCCAAGAGGAATCCCCAGTTGGTTTTACACAATTTCATAACAAACCAAATTATTTTGACAGAATTGTGTTTTGAAGGTAGCATAAAAATACCTACTCAGAGTTCACGTCGTTCTACATGAATGTGGGCCTCTAGGACTCCAGAGCAAACAATCACTTTTACAGATACTAAGTATGTTTTTCCACACAACATTCTAAACAGCCAGTCAGTCCTAGAAATTCAGTTACAAACTTCAGATATCTTTAAAAAAAGTTACCGCATGGCATATATTAGGTATATATGTTACTAAGCTACTTAGAATAAACCAGGTTTATTTACCACAGCTGTGCTATATCTAGACAGACGGTGCCCTTAATATATCTCTTACCAGTTCCTTCTTGTCTAGAAGGGTTTTGGGCTGTTCTTTCCTTTGAAGCTGATTGGCTATCTGCTCAGCCAATGAGCTCACTCCGCCAGTGTACATCTTTATATACTTCTATTGGTTGGAGATTATAAAATGACCAGAATGATGGAAAATGAGAAGGAAAAAAAAAATAAATTAAGAAGACAGGGGGAAAAAAATCTTTGAAAGGTATAAAATGAATACAAGGTGCAGCAGCAAACCATGCCAACACAGTGCCCACAAGCAGGGAAACTTGGTGGTCAGAAAAATGGGTGTCAACGTCCACACAGAGGTATCAGCAGAGGTAAGAGTAATGCCTGCAGGAATAATTAAACTCAGTAAGGGAGAACTTAGTCTTCCATGTCTTTTCGGAGCATACAGTTCAGGGAGGTGGAAAGACAGGATGGATACAAATATAGAACAGAGTAAGAAGGGCCTATACCCTAGTGACTCAAATTACATACAAAGAATTCAAGAGGAATAACTCCCACCCACACGGCACATGTCCAGATTAACATTATGTTTCAAGTTGGGTCTAGGAGAGGGCTTGGCAAGTTATTTCACCATTTAGAAAAAAAACTAAGCTTGGGGTGCCAGGGTGGCTCAGTTGGTTAAGCGTCTGACTTCGGCTCAGGTCATGATCTCGTGGTTTGTGGGTTTGAGCCCTGCGTTGGGCTCTGTGCTGACAGCTCAGAGCCTGGAGCCTGCTTTGGATTCTGTCTCCCTCTCTCTCTCTGCCTCTCCACCACTTGCACTCTGCCTCTCTCTCTCTCAAAAACAAATAAACATAAAAGACATAAAAAAGAAAGAAAGAAAGAAAGAAAGAAAGAAAAGAAGAAAGAAAGAAAGAAAGAAAGAAAGAAAGAAAGAAAGAAAGAAAGAAAGAAAGAAAGAAAGAAACTAAGCTCACACTTGCAAGGCTGATTCTCCACTTGGGTAAAAGATGCCAATAGCCTAGTATTACTCGTGATGATCACCTTCCTCCTATTAATGCTTCACTCATAACCCCCGTCATATGCATCAAATATTTCTGAGCTTTATCTGGAAGAATCCTTCTCAGCCCATTCTCCCTGTTAATATTTATCTGTTCTACCCAGGCACTAAGGCCAAAGTGTTCTAGACTGGGCAGGGCATCTTAAACACAGCTGCAGGAGGCTAACACCTGGAGCCATGCAGACAAGTTGCTTAGTTTAGTCTTGGGAAGTCAGGAAGTCAGGAAGTCTTGGGAAGTTTCTAGTCCAAGAGGGATTATTTTTTCATAGGTTGGAAAAAGAAAAGAAAAAAAAAATCCAACCAATTCAATCCTCTTTCTAGCAATGTTGAAGAAGTAACAAACAAAACTACAAAATTTCAATTGTAAGCCTTCCTGCTAGGCAGCCTAGCTTTGAGCCTGTCCCAAGGACTGAGGTCAAAGTCTTGCTGACAGTCCTTTAGAGACTCCCAAGGTCACCCTTCCATGTGGAGATGGCCAGGACACCTAGTGTGCATGACTCTCCTCTCATAAACTGTGTGGAATAAGAGAACTGCCTAATGAGTTTGGGGAGCCCTGTAATTCTGACTGAGAAAAACACTCCAGGAGCAGTTGTCTTGGGGATGTCCACAACCCTGTCAGGAAGTGGTTTGAATGGACAACACACAAAGCCAGGTGTGAGAGAATCACTGGCCTGAGCAATGGCGTGCCGTGGGCTGAGAAGGGACAAACAAGAGAAGTGCTCCAGGGGTGGGGGGACAGGGGGAACTAGCTCTATGTGAACACGAGAATAACAGAAGCACAGATGAGCAAACAATTCTCCAAGGTTCAGTTGGAACTGAGGAGTCAATTCTATTTTTCAATTTAAAATAAGGAGATTTCCAAGGATTGGTGCCATTTGTTCATTAACTCCACAGCTTATATCCATTAATGGTTGAGAAAAACAAGTGGCTCTAAGATCTAAACCTTCTTTAGATTAGAGCTGTTAGGGAAACTTACTCCTGGAACAGACTGACACCAGGCAGAGCTGAGCAGGTCACTTAACAGCTGACACCGAGGGTGCAGAAAGTAAGTGAGGGTGTAGGCCAGATGCCACCCCTGAGGTTGGGACACTGAGCAAGCTCTGGATCCTCACTGCTCGGCCAGGACCCTTCCCTCCCACCAGAAACTGGCATCCTCAGCAAATACAGCCCAGGGCTGCCTGCGTGCAAAGGCATTTGTCACATTCAGTTCTCAGCAATGCGGTAATAATGACAAGCATCCCCCCAAGAGAGGTGGAAACTCAAGTTCTATTTTCTTCTGGCATGAATAGCAGATGGTATCCTTCTCCCCACTCTTAAGAAACAGTCTAAATGTGGCAATTGCTGGACTTATACTTTTGCTGCCACACATGCATATGTTTCCACACACGTACCACACAGACTGCTCAAGGACAGGAAACATAAACAGAAAGGGCAAAAGGATCCGCCAACCTCTCTCTAAACTACTCTATAGCTGGATCAGTTCCACTGTGGGAAATAGCAGGGTTCAGTCCTCAAGTGATTACAATGCAAGAGGCACCCACAATACTGCATATTCACCACTCCATTTAAGAGATTTAATTACACTATTGTTCATATTTTTTAATACATATCCATACGAAGACATTTGGAATTTAAAAAGTTAATGGCTGAAAAATGTTTGTTGTTATTTTATATAGTTGAAATATAATAGAAGTGGGTTTACTGTGACAGAATTTGTTACAATGAAAGCTAGCAGCCTCTTTAACTTTGGTGTATGCCTACAGACCTCACATGCACAACCGACAGACAACACACACACACACACACACACACACACACACACACACACACACACACGTGGATTCCCACAGAAGACAGGCCAAAGTTAAGAGCTCTGCAACCTCCCTCGGGCCTGATGACATTTGTGTAGGTGAACTGAGGACGACAGGCTGGAGAGCAAAGAGCTTTGCCAAGTTCCAGGCTGTGCTACCTGTCGGAGAGAGTCAGAAGAGGGAGAGGCGGGGCGGTTGGAGGAGCGAAGACTAAGAGAAAGCTCCCACTGGTCAACAAAAAATCGGCGAGAAGGTTCAGGCTCTGGCTACAAAATACAAGATGGAGAAAAAAAAAAATCAAAGGAAATGTTAAATAAAAAGTTACATACTGACCTGAATGTAAGGAATTTGGGAGTTTTAGACCTTTACCTAAGTAACTAATGCAGTAAAGAGACATTCTTAGTTCCCAAAGGTGTGAATGGCTCATTCAAAGCTTCCATTTTACTTTCAGCTCGCTCACCCTTGCCTCATGCTTACAGTGAAGCTCGCTCTGGAACATGGTCACTGTAGACATGAGCCGTCTCTGAAAGCCTTGCCTTCTCTTGCTGGGTGGTTTTACTCCATCCACCCCAAGTGGATAATGCTGCCTGCCAGCCAGGAGGAGACAGAGGCCAGGGGCTGTGTCCTGCTCACACACCCACTTTATGTCCTCTGTAGAGACCCTCACAGACTTGAGCTGGGAATTCTCCTAGGCAGAAGGAGACTGTACCACCTCATCACTCCACTGGCCTTACAAACAGCAAACAATAGCAATAGCAAATCTAGAATGAAGTTTACTCCTCCATAAAGGCCAGAAATGTGGCTTTGCCTCTTCCTATTGCTAGTGCTCAGAGAAACTCTGCCTGCCAAGGAGCCAGCCAAATCCCAGCAATGATCAGGAGAAAAGATCCCAAGTCCTCTGCACTGCATGCAGCATGTGTTGCAAAAGTAAGCTGGCATCTTCCTTGGTGGTGGGCCCATGCAGCCAGGATCTGTCCAGTCCCCAGAGAGGGAGAAGGGGCCTGAGAGCTCTGGCAAGTGATAACTGCTCAGTTTCCTACAAGGTTCAGGATGAAATACTTGCAGGGTGGAGGGAAGAACTGTCATGGTAAGAGAAGCTCTCTGCCCCTCTAGCTCCAAGCAGATCCATCACACCCCCAATTTAGTCCCTCACTAAATTCACAGCTTTGAGCGGTGATAAAGTGGAGTGTAACCATCCCTGCTCCAGATTCTCAGCCAGCTCACTGGCCCTCAGCTCAGCACTTGGGGCAGGCTCAGAAACACAGGCCCAAGGGGGAGATCTCTGTAGAAGAGTATCACCCACCTGAGAGAAATAAGAGAGAAGGCAACTCTCCCAGGGATGGCAAAGCAGTGAAACTAATGGGAAGACTCGGGGGTGGGGGTGGGGGTGGGGGGTGGATAGGAGCAGGTGAGTGCACAGGCAAGATTATGGAATAGTGGACAGAAAATCCTGGAAGAGCACACATACAGTAACCCTTATAAGTATCTAGACCGGACCCCTGCAGTGAAGAATCTGGAAACCAATACATTGGGAAAATGAAAGAAAATTCCCTGCAAACCTTCTTGCTTCCTGAGCTCAAAATCCTACCTTTCTTCTGGGGGCACTGTAGCCCTAGACTTTTGACAATTTCTCCCTGCCCATCTCTCCTTTTATTTTACACACTTCCCTCTATTCTTCTTCGCTTAGGCACTGCTTCATTAAAAATCATCAGGGTCTCATTAACTATGCATTCCCTGAAATGTAGGGCTTGCCCTTCTTTGTGAAAATACCTACTTTTCTTTTTGAGGGGAATACAGCCTGGGAAGAAGGAAGAAAGAGGCTGGGCACACAGTGCTCATGGTAGGAAGCAGCCCCAACAGAAGTGAAGAAAGCAGAGCTGGGCCATGCGTGAGGAGATGAAATAGACACCCTCCTTCCACTTCGGCCCGGGTCTCTCTCCCTAAGCCAGCACCGATCCACGCATGGTCCTGGCAGCACAGATTGCCTGCTTCTTGCTTGGTGACGGGGTGTAAGAATACAGCACTAGCTTCCTTCGCAGTGACTGTATTTCTCAGAGAGCAAAGGCAGAAGGAGAGGTAAAAATAAAAGAAAAAAGGCCCATGTGAAATTAACAGTTACAGAGGATTCTTCACTCTTGCTGCAGAGCTTAACTCACTCAGGGATCAGGTTTAAGGGTAACAGTAACAACCAAAAGTTTCAGAAAATAAGCAGGCTTTTAAAAATGGGCATCTCGGGGCGCCTGGGTGGCGCAGTCGGTTAAGTGTCCGACTTCAGCCAGGTCACGATCTCGCGGTCCGTGAGTTTGAGCCCCGCGTCAGGCTCTGGGCTGATGGCTCAGAGCCTGGAGCCTGTTTCCGATTCTGTGTCTCCCTCTCTCTCTGCCCCTCCCCCGTTCATGCTCTGTCTCTCTCTGTCCCAAAAATAAATAAACATTGAAAAAAAAATTAAAAAAAAAAAATGGGCATCTCTGCTATTCATCAAATTATATGATGGCCAGGTATAATCACTAGATCCCCCTTCAGTTTTTCAGAAGAGACCCACTAAAGCTTTTCATTACACACCCTTGTCACCACCTTCCTTCCCCTCCATCAGTTCTTCATACTTGAAAAATCCCCACACCAGTAAGAGCTTTGGTTCTCTCATTATTTCTACCTCAAGATCCCCGAATGTCCAAAGATACAAGCAAATCCCACCCACTTACTGATCTCTGTGCTGGGCAGATGAATGCTCTCCTGTGAATGCTATTTACATGGGTCAACAAGGTTAAGCAACAAGAATTCTTGCTCTTGGCTGAGTGACAAGAGTGTGCACAAAGCAAGGGGAGAGGGGACCATCCCCACCTTCCCTCTGCCCCACCACCACAGCGTGCCCCGTCCGTTTGGCTCTCAGCATCCCATGCCATGATTCATGCTCTTTTACCCTCTCATGGTGGGGACTCTGCTTGCCACGGCTGTCAGCATCAAGATCCCTGTACGTCTGTTAATAACAAAGTAGAGACTTAAGCTCCATCCAAATGTTCTATGTGGACCTACTAAGTGACAGTGCCAGATATTCAGAATTCATTTCAACACATATCCCCTGCCCCTGACAGATCCCCACCCCAGGAAACCACAATCCCATCTAAATCAAATCCCATGATCCCAGGACAACCTTCTGTCTAGCACTCTGTCCATCTGGCCTCCAGTGAGGTCAGCCACACAAATAAAGAACTATGGTTAGTACAAAAGTGGAACAAACATATTTCTTTCACACAGTGGCACAAGATCAGAGGCATTAAATGGAAGGTTTAAAATGAGAAGCTGGTTAGGAGGGTGAAAGGGTGAAGCTTTCCACAACAAGATATTAGAAAGGAAAGGTGGGGAGATGGAAACTGCCTGGAACAAATGGCCGTTAAACAGTCCAGAGGAAACTCCAGGATGGGGAGTGGTCCCTGAATAGGCATATGGGACCAAAGCATCATTTATTAAAGGAAGAAGTGGATGACGACTGGAAGCATCTTCAGTCAACAGATAGGAATATGTACATGATAGGCATGGAAATCCTGAAGACAGGCATATGGCTGCCTCTACGGACCCAAGGAAACAACTATCAGCAATTGTGTGGGAAAAGGGAAGGCCACTCTCATCACTCTTTGGATTACTGGTGAGGATTCAGCCTATGGCCTTGTACTGGTGGAAGAACTAATCCAAAGCCTCTAATGTGGCCCACAAACATAATGGTCTCCACAGGCAGGATGAGGCCACAGGTTGGGTTCCAGAGTCACACCACCCACATTCAATTCCTGGCTCCATTACTTACTGTGTGAACTTGTACAAAGTACTTGGCCTCCCTACCCTATGCCTCAGTCTCATCTGCAACATGGAGATGATAATAGTACCTGCCGTAGGGTTACTGGGAGAACTGATGGAGGTAACACAACAAGAACTGAGAATGCTGCCTGGGACTAAGTGTTAGTTATTATGTAGAGACAAGGCATAGGGTAATTACTCAGTCTACAATGGCTGAATTCTTAGGCCCAGGGACACAGTGTGGCCCTTTAACAATCAGACACATTACTCAGGGTCCCCTTTTAAATAGGCCACTTAGTTGAGAAAATGTCTTTCCATAGATCCTGCCTTTAAAATTAGTATTTTATTTTATAGAAATATCCTATTTCTATAAATTCTATAAATTCTATCAATTTCTATTCTATAAATATACTTTATTAATGTATGCTTATTATCCTCTTTAATCATGTCTGTGGTTAACTGCTCTATAATGCATTTTCAAATGGTCTGCCTAGAGTGTGAGTGGGGCAGATGGGAAGGACAGGTGTTTGCTGGCATAAGCTGGATAAGTGAGAGGCAGGGCTCTCAAAACCAGAAGGAACCAAACTCGTAATATAGTGAGGCCCTATAAAAAGCTTCCAAAAGCCCATCCTAATTATATCTCCATGGGCAGCAAGACAAAAGTGGCTGCTTTAAATGAGGTTATATAAAAATGTGTTGTTCCCCAGGGCTTTTTGGACCTTGTATCTGTGACAAATATAGTTAAAGTTTTAGTCTTGCATAGTTGTTCTCCTATGATGTGGGACTAGATTAAACCAGGGTTTGAATATATTAAGTGTTATCCTGAGGTCTAATTGGAAATTGTTCATCTGTAGCAAAAAAGGTGCTTCTGCTACAAATGATCTTTCTGTTTTTTGATTGTTATTTCTGAAAAGAGGGAGTTCTGATTTGGTCTCTACCCTAGCCACCTACACAGGCAGGCAGGAAGACACAGACGAGGACCACGGAGCATGCAAAGAAGATCACCTGCTGGCTGCCAGGCGCCCGACAGGGAGGTGGAGAAGGGGGAGGAGAGAGTGTGATCACTTTTTTGGGGCAGGTCCGAGAACACTCCTTTTCCCGTCGCTTTTACACCAACAGACACAAACAGAGAGAACATTGGTGAAACAGGAGCCATGTTTTGGCTGGTTCTAGAAAGACTAAAGGGCATCTGCCAAAACCATCCCTCCCTTGCCTCTCCATCCTCAACAGCAATCACTGTATGGTTAGGGAGGATGGCTTGTCACAGTCGATCGTTGGCCTCTGGGTCACACTTGCGCTGTTTGGTAAGTACAGACCACATGGGTAATCTCCGCAGCTGGCCTTGGGGTCAGAACTTGCAGTGTAACACTTTCTAAATGCCAGGGATCAAGGGTATATTCTTTGTGAGTTTTATCAGAGAAGCTGAGGACAGAAGAAATGGGCTTGGACGTAAGTAGAGAGAAAGGGCACACAGGCCAAATAGCACAAGGGGAGCATGAAGACTGTCTCCTGATGGCTCAGTCACCTCTTCACCCACCAGCAGCAAAGCAGCACTCTCCTTGAGGGCTCACCCAAGACAAAACCCTGCCATGGCTTCCCTCTTCTCAGTCCCCTCACTCACGCTCAAAAGGTTCTGGAAAACTACCAAGGAAATACAAGAAAGTACAGGAAACAGAATATAAAACTTAAATATCTTTCACTAACCGAACACCACACATATCCATGGATTATTTCCCCATTTTGCCCCTCTCCATTGTACTCCCTTCCTATGAATCTATGATTTAGAGAACTCTTTGGTACTTAGGGAACAATGACTTATTTCTAGGCCAGAGGAATCCTCCATTTCCTCATGACCAGTATGACCATGTGGGGCAGCACACAGGTGAAGTATGGGAGGGAAAGAAGAGGTTGTGAGGCCAGGGGAAAGAGCCCCATCATCTATTCCAACTTCACATGATGACTTACTTCCAAACGAAGGCTGGTTGCCTGCAGGATGCATTTCTGAGATCAAAAGGTAGAAGGGTGGGGAAGGAAGGGCCAAAGTGTTTACACAGGAAGGTAAAAAAGAGAAGTCACTGGCAAGCAAAATTGTTATTCATTTTTCCTCTTCCATACCATGACCTAAGTGAAAACTGATCCTTGTGCCAACTCAGCCACCATGGCTGTGCTTGCCACACCCTCCTGCCTCAATCCAAACCTCTTCAAGAAAAACAAAAAGTGAGTCATGGTAAGGTATTGCCAGTCAACCCCTCAATCCTAAAGGGAGAGAAACAAGGTTGCAGACAGGATGAGTCAGAAGCAGAGGGCCAGTGGAGCACACCACTGAAGTTCTTCTGTTCCCACATTTCTGGAGCATGTGGCACTGCCTGCCAAGGTTCTCTTTTAGGAGATAAATTTACAAGGCCAAGACTCATGATGCCACCCCTGATTAGTGCTGAGAAAAAATTACATGTAACTGTGAGTTGCAGTTCTTTCACAGCCAAGTAAACTCACGTTCCCAACTCCATAGAACAATGATCTAACAGGATTTTCATTGTTCATGGTTTTTCACTTACCAAGATCTACCCAGATACCCTTTCCACTGTAATCTCTGGTACCCACTCCATAGAACCCAGGTTTGACTTCAATGGCTCTATTCTGCTACCCAAAGAGCCTGGCAATATTCTGCTTCATTGACTGTAATCATATATTACCCAGATGACAACCTAGCTATATGTCTCCATGTAGCACCCCATACAAGGTTAGAGGTCACCAGATGTTTCACAAACAGATCCACAAACACCAAGCTCTTGTCTTGATGCCCCTTTGGTACAGTTCCATCAGGTGATGAGCTGATGTACCAGTCTTCACCAGGACAGGGGCCTCAGCTGAGCGAGTCTCCTCGGGTCACACTTAATACCTCTGAGACCTCCCAGGAAGCCAACTCAAAGCTGCTCTGGGCACATGCCTTTTAAAGTCATCAGTTCATCCATCTACACATGTTACTACTGACTTCCCTTCTGTTTTGCTCCTTGCACCTCAGAGGACCTTTCTGGACATTGTCAGAATCTAGAGTTTGGGGGAACCTAGTTTAGAGTTCACTTTCCCCTTCAGCAGATCCTCAACTAAATATTACCTTTCAAATCATACAGCCACGTAGACTTCAAGGCAAAGGGTAAGAAAATAAAATGGAATTTCTAATGAACTTTGTTTATTTGTTTTCCTAGGCATAGAGAAAGAAGCAGGCTGGGGTCTGTTGTGAGTCTGGACATTGCTCCCTAGCTTCCATTTCAGACTCATGGGCCCTGCATTTAATGTGGCATATTATTAAAAAAGAGGTTAGAAAGGTAACTTTTGCCCTGAATATAATTCAAATAAAACCCACCTGCCACTCCCTAGCACCTCCCAGCAATACCTGGCACTCTGCAGCACAAGAGGAAATTGAGGGTTAGCTCACCTGACCTCTCAGAATCTTAGTCCTAAATGATATCAAACCATAAGACAGAGAATCCAGGCTGCACTCAGTAGAGCAGGAACTTGCTCAACTGTGACTTGGGAGAAAGAAAATACAGTAGAGGCCCCAATCTTTCTGATGGGCTTCCTATTATCAGCCAGGTGCAACTCCCCACCCCCTTCTTTCTGTCCTATCCTATACTGCTAATGAGCAGCTAGGAGATCCTGTAAAAACTTCATTGAAAATTTCAAAGAGTATTTTAAATGGAGACAAAACACCTAGAAAATGCCCACCATCATCTTTGTTGAAGGTCTGAAACAAATAAAAATCATAGTTTGAGACTATTTCTCGGCTAACATTTTCCTATTTAACATGAAAGGCTCTACTGCCCCAATTCTCAGCCTTGCTGAATTCAGGATTCTCCCTGCAGTGGTTACAAGGACACATGTAAGCAAAATGTCAACTTGGGACAAAGGTAATAATGGTAAAACTGTAGAAGCTAAGGTAGCTAAACTACTTCCCACATAGCTTTAGCAAGTTTCAACACCAAATTAACCACCTACCCTTTTAAGTGATTTCTCAAATCCCAACAAGTTAAACAAATCATGCAATACAATCAGTAGGGTCTGTTAAACTTCCCCCCACAGTTGCTACTCAAAAGAGTACAGAAGTTTCCTGTCCTTGAGAGCTAGGATTCTAAAGTGTAGGAGGCCTCAGCTGTGGCTGGTTCAGAGGGAGGAGTGGGGTTGGAAGGCCCAGGGAAGCAGCACCCATTCTGGTCCCTGGGCAGCAGCTTTACCTGTTTCCACTGGGGGGTGGGAGCAGGGCGACCCTGCTCAGGTAGGCAGCAGGACGGCTGGCTGACCCCACGCTCTTGTGTCGGCTGTGACACACAGGTCAAGTATGGGTGGGGGACAGGACATGGAGACAAAACAAAATAAAATACATTAAGGTAGGAGAAGACACAAAAAAGATACTCATGCATGGCAGACAGACACATATCTATGAGCTGGGAGTGGGGGGAGACACGGAATTAATTCTTAGAAAGTTACACTTATAACAAAAACAAGATACCCTACCCCCGCAAACCAAAAGCAAATGCAAAAGGAAAAAAAAGAGGCAATCCAAAGCTGGAATTTTCATTATCCTCTTCCTTAGCTCAAAGCTCTGAGCCTAAACTACTAATTCAGGTTTGGAAAACTAATCTTTCCACTCAAAATGAGGAAAACAACCTTCTCTTAAGGGCAAACTTCCTCTCATGGAGAGCATTCCAGCCTTCCCAAAATGGGGCAGATCCTGCAGTTGCCAGGCAACCTCAGATGTTTACCAATGAATATTATCATCTTCTCTATGAGCCATGACACGCATGATTGGAGTGTGAAGATTAATAACCAAAGGCTAAATGTGAGAAGTTAATTATGGCCAGACTCCAAGCAAAGTCAGTAGCCCCCTCAACCCTGGTCAATTGGAACAATGGCTGATATATATGGAAAAGATGAAGAAAGAGAGTAAAAGAATAAAAAGAATGGGGTCCCTTTCCTCTGGATGTTCTCTCAGGTCATTAGGGAGTTTTACAAGAAATTTTTTGTGTAAATCTCAGAATCCCAGCACCTCCTCTTGTAAGACATCTTTGTGACTTTCAGACAAGCAAGAGGGAGACAAGACATAACAAAGACACCTCAAGTTAAATGCTCCTGTCTAGCACTCTCTGGTTTGACTTATGGGAATGAAAGTTAATTTCTACGATGACTCTTTAAAATGTTCATAACTCTTGAGGATAGCCTAGGAAAACCATTTGCAGCACACAAAAGAAGATCTACCACAAGAATGTTTATTACCTCTGTACTTTATCATGAAAGATGAGAAACAATGAAAACATCCAACACCAGAGAAGAGTTAAGAAAAGCATGGCACAACATGGGAATATGCCCAAAGTTATGTGAACAATGCATAACAGGAAGTGTATATTAAGAATGACCTCAACTATGGAAACAAAAATGACTAGAAAGAAACAACAAAATGTTGACAGAATTAGAGGTGTCTTGATTACCTTTATTATAGTTTTCAGCATTTTCCTCAATAAACATCCACCTCTTTCATAATTCAAATATGTTTGCATGTATATGAACATATAAACAAGTATAGATATATACAGAAATTTAAAACCCCTCTGGATTTTTTTGTCACAGACACCTCACACCTGAATGGTGAGGATAAAGCAGTCCTGAAAGCACACAAGGAGCTTATAAAACACTTTTTCTCTGCTGCAGTCAGACAAGGGGAAAACCAGACACCAGTCTCGAGTGCATGAACACTCGGCTGAGACACACCCCATCCCATTTCACTTGACTGAGAAGATCCCTCCTTCCTATGTGGTCAGACCAAGTGTGGATGGGTGAGATGTAACATGGGGTTTACCTGTTTCCTCATGCCAGTGGACTGTGGAGGTGCATTCTCTTCAAATTTGGCCAGCAGCTGGGTTGCCATGTATTTCACTTTGTTCTGATTGCCAAGGGCCACATCCATCCTCCTGTCTGTCAGAGTGCTCACCAGTGTGGGCCTTCCTCCTCTGTAGCCCCGGGGTGCTTCCTCCTGATAAACACCAACACCCAAAACCTGGCCTCTGTTACATAAGCCCCCCCGCCACAGATGCCCTTCCCTCAAAGAAGAAGGGTGACCAGTGCCTGGCAAGGTGGCTGGTATTTTTGCTTTAGGTTAAGCTTAACAGCTTCCCTTAAGGTTCTAATCTCAAGATGCCATCAGGAAGACTTTGGTGCATGGGGCAGTATAAAGAGGTACTTGGACTTTTGCTGGTATTGCTGTATCTCAGAAAAGTCACTGCCCTCTGCCAAATATGTAATTCTAAAGGGACAGGAAAGCACCAGAGCACACGTGTCTGCTCCCTTGGATGTTCTCCAAAACATTAAACAAAGGCAGAAGCCCAATGAAAAAGCATCTGCCCACAAAAATTCTCATAAAAAATGAATATGAGGGACGCCTGGGTGGCTCAGTCGGTTAAGTATCTGACTTCAGCTCAGGTCATGATCTCGTGGTTTGTGAGTTCAAGCCCTGCGTCGGACTCTGGGCTGACAGCTCAGAGCCTGGAGCCTGCTTCAGATTCTGCATCTCCTCCTCTCTCTGTCCCTCCCATGCTCATGCTCTGTCTCTCTCTGTCTCTCAATAATAAATAAATGTTAAAAAAAAAAAAAAGAATATGAAAAGATCTAGCAATATCAATTTGGAAATTAAGGATTTAAGCCAAAAAGGGCAATTTGATCATTCTAGCAAATCCCAGATAATTCTTACCTCTTCCGATTGACTGGTCTTTCTCCTCTTTCCAGCACCATCCGAGTCCTTTTCCTTTTTATCCTATACCAAGAGAGGAGGGACACTGCATTATCCTAGGCACTATAACTTGCCTTTAGGTTTGCAGTAGGTCAAAAACCTCTTCCATTTTACCTTGGGAGAACGTTTCCGAGAGATGGTCTGCCCAAGTTTGCTTAGGAAGGAGATGGGAGATTTGGTGCTAGCTATAAGGACTGCTTTCTCCTCAGCATTCAGGTCCAAGGCATCTGTGAACAGGAAGCAATGTTTGAGGACAGCCCTGGAGGGGGCTTCAAAGTACTGACCAGGAATACCTCCTTGCAGGTGGCTCAAAGAACCTCAGAAAATTCTAAAGGCTCATCTGCTCTGACAAAACCAAGGAGAACTCAGCAGGAAATTCCACAAAGGAAATGCACACTTAGGTGTGGATGTTGAGCTTTTTCTTTTCCATCCATGTAAACAGAACCAACTTTTTCTTTCAATCCACTTCGGTCAAAAAAACCCTCCATTTTTGCTTTTCAAAAGTTGGAATCTGCCTATGATTGTTAGTTACAATTGACTGCTAAAGCCTCACCTTTGTGATAAAAATTTCAAGGTGGAGGGAGAAAGGGAGGAAGGGTATGTGGTTTAGGGTCACTGGTTTTGATTATGCATTTAGCTGCACATAAAGGCAGGGCTCTCCCTAAATAGGTATACTGATGCTACAGTGTGGATTTCTGCTGTAAGAACTGCATATTTTATCAGAAAAAGCCACGGACATCTCTATGAGTAAGTGGACTGGAAGACATTGGAGAACCACCAACTCTGTGGATTCTAATGTTTTATTAATAATGCTAATAATTTTTTAAATAATTGAAACGAATAATATACTGCAGGTATTTGTTAAGTCCTTTTGTCTGCCTAACATTCTCCTTAGCATATCACAATTTTATGTTATACATACATAAAATCCAGTTTGCAGATGGGAAAACTGAGGCACAGGGAAATTTAGTAACTTGCCTAAGGTCAAACAGGTCAAAGAACTGGGAAATAAGCCCAGGTCGGGTACCATGGTGAACACTCTAAAGCATTATACTACACTTACACCAAGGGACAATAAATGACAACAGGGACATTTTTTTGTAGTACAGTACTCTGGTAGACTGAGGCAGCAGGCTAAGGGCCAAACAAAGACTTTGGAAAGCACTAAAAGGTAGGAGAAGAGAAAGAAGCCATAGAAGCAACAGTTACAGAAGAAAGAGAATGAGGCAAACAAGTACAGGACCACAGAAGCCAACGAGCAGAGAGAACTTCAAGAAAAAGGGCATCACTCCATTGTTCTGAATAATGCAGAAAAGCCAAGTGCATGAGATGCAAAATGAGAAAAGAATACAGATTTGGTGATTTTTCATGACTGTGGAGAACAGTTTTGGCAGAGCAGTAAAAACAGAAGCCGGGTTGCAAAGTGTTATAAAGTTTAAGCCTTAGGAGGCTGAGGCCTTAAGTATAAACCACTTTTTCAAAAAGGCTGGTTCTGAAACGGTGTGAGAAAGTAGTAGAGTCAGGGAAAACATTTTGCATAGGAATGACTTTTGTGTATTTATAGGTTTAGAGAGAGAGATGTGGGAAAAGAAAGAATGGTTGAGAACACACTAGCAGAGAAGGAAAAATTAATGGAACAAAGTTCCAGGGACTTATCCAGAAAGCCAACTAGGAATAACAGAGTAAGTACAGGTTTGCTTTTGGTGGTAATGATGAAGGACATGGTTGGAAGGAAAGACAGAAAAGCCAGGCAACAACAGAGAAGAAATGGAAGATCTCCATACCAGTGTCTGCCAGCCCTTACCACTGGAGGGGAGTGAGTCCTTGAACATCTCGTAGAACTGAGTCAGGTACATCACCATAGTCAGCTTGTCAGGCTCCCCCACTGAGGCCATTTCTTTGCCTGTCATGATGGGAGAGATGCCCAGTTCTTTCTCAGCAATATCAAAGGCCAGCTGGTTATTCTTCTCCACATTTTGCTCATCCAAAGAGTCAAAATCTCTAAGAAATGGGATGAGAAAAACATATCAAGAAGGCTTGCTTGTCTTCACACCAGAATACACAGTATCAATGGAGTCATCACCATTTCTTAGTCTTTTAGCTGAAATCCAGGGTGCAATCTGAGGGCCAAACTATTGATCTCACCTTTTAGTCTCCTTTTTACTAAGAAAATGAAAATCATCCTCAAGAAGAAATGATTAAAAATCTACTTAGAAAGGAAAAAAGAGTGGAAAAGATGAAGAACTACTCTCATTTTTCCAGTAACATAAATTTCTTAAAGGGTAAGCTCAAGAAGAGGAACTATCTTTAACATGTATTCTCTTGTATGTTGCATGTCATCTGTACATATTAAATTAATGCTCAATAATGATAAAAATCCTATTTGGATCAGACTGCTTCTAACGGCCTAGGATTATCACTTGCTGTGTCATTAGGACCAGACAAGCTGTTGATGTACTAACTCAGCTCTGGTAAATCTTACTCAGCCTTCTACTCGAAGGGAAATTCCAAAACCTTCCTCAAAAGATTTTTCCATTGCTAAATTTCTTGAGTTTTCCCAAGTATTTAGATTAACCAACACTTCCCACTGGATTTCAAGCTTCTTGCCATTCAATCAAGTAAAGACTGATAGCATTCTTCTTTAAGAGGTGATTTCAGATCAACTGGGCAGGGCTTATTTTGTGTTAACCTACTACTGACTTCCATAGCAAGTTTTTCATTTTTCTAAATGCCTTCTCTCTATAGATTAAGCCTATTAAACCATAGAGGCCTCATCCTGAATGAAGTCATCATAGTCTAAACTGTGCCAAATTACCTACTCGCTGCTTTGTGTTCTATTACAAGGAAATTCCCTAGACCTTCTGGAGGCAGCCTTTGGTTTGTTCTAACAAGAATGCGTCCCCTCCCTCTACCATCCCCCTCCACCTCACCTGCTAGGTTCCCTTCAGTTACTTTTGCCTCCGTTTCCTTTTCTTTGGTTCCTTCCCTTTGGAAGAGAACTGATTGACCTGAACCTTCTTCTAAAGCCTTCTGTATCATTCATCACAATCCTTCTCAAGCTAGTCTCTCTTCCTCTCCTGCCCTTTTTTGGTGGGGATGAAAAAGCCCTACTTTCACTTACCATTTACCAACCTCTGCATTAGCTAAGGGATAGGAACACTAGAGGTCACTTAAGTTTATCCAAGCAAATCAGAAACCTCCATTCCTAAACCACACTACATAAGGCTATTTTTACCAGCTCTTGCCTCATTAATTTATAACCTATTATAAACAGAAACTATGTTTCTTATGTTTCCTTAAGCAATCATTAAAACAAAGCAAATGCACAAATTTGGGCCCTAATGATAAAAGGATAGGAAGCCAAAATAATTCAACATGCTCTGCTTCTGTTTTTGGATCTTCTTGTTTGGCTTCCATGGGGTAAATCTGAGTGCACCAGTCACTGCAATTGACTTGGGGTCATCCTATTATACTGATTCTGCATTTAGGTGAGTAAAGAATGGCCAAAAGGGAAGATGTTACCGATAGAAGTGGGTATGGTGGCCTGAATCTTATGGACTGGACAGAGTATGTTTGTAAAAGGTGCAATTCTTAACAAAGAGATAATACCAATGAACCATGATAAATCGGGTGAGTGTTCATTGTTTTCTGTTTTGTTAGTAGGGACATATTTGCCTTCCGCCAGCCAAATGTTCTAGTGAGGTTTTCCTTATGCCCAACAGCATTTGCGAGACAGCTGGCTCAAAAGAAGAGTTCAACCAGGGGCCAATGAACAGAATTTTCCTTTGTGTGATGTAAACAGGTCCAGGTGGGTGTTAAAACCAGTTTTTGACGTTCTGAGTGCTGTGATTTTAAAATCTCACCTGGATTCAGCTACATGATGCTTGACATACAGTTTTAAATATAACTAAATCAAAATTAATCACTGCTTTCTAGAGTAGCTTGCTACGTAACTCATTGTAGAAAAAAGTACAACATTTGGCTATTTGATAGCAAAATACTCTGAGGTGCTTAGGGAATACAAAATAAAACACAAAGTTTGTCACAACTTACATCAGATCAGGGCGGTATCTATGGATGATCGCACACAGAGCCAGTCCACTTTTCCAGGACATGGTGAGATCTGTCACATTTACCCCTGCATAGCCATCTGTCTGCCTTTGGCACCAACCCAGTAGTTTGCTTGAACGAGCTACAGACTCTAAAACAATAAAAAAAAATATCAGAAGTGTGGTCACCTGGTAGCATTGATAGAGGATCCTCTTTGCAATACCTATACCTAATTTGAACAGTTACTAAAGGTTGGGACAAAAGAGCTGTCACGGTTTTTCAAAAGTCAGAAGCTATGTAACTGGTATCATGACAGTAGAATTTTAGGTAGGTAAGAAACTACCAATTTACCCAGACTCTGAGGTCAATGCCAGTCACAACGGGGGTTATCTGGCCTTGCTCATGTAAAGCCCAGTATCACTGACACATTGTTTGATAGGGACTTAGATGGAACAGCGCCATCTACTGACCTGTCACCCTCCCTGTATAGTTGCGTGGCAGCTAGCTGAGGAAGCTCCTTCCCTTCAAAGCAATCAGGGGGAGTAGAGCAGAAAAGATTCCATTCACTCTGGCAACATGTTAATCAAAGGCAAACAAAGCCCACTCTTACACTTTCCAGAGTACAGAGCGATTTGCCAAGTGAAGAAACTCTGTAGGATTACATTGGCAAGGCCAAGGACCCCAGACCAGAACAATCAATCCCTCAGGTCAGGCTTGGCATTCTATATTATAAATGATCACATCTTGAAAAGGTGAATACAAGAACACATATGCTTGGATGTTTTCCAGTTTATTGCTGTGCCTTATAAAAATCTGTAAACTGCATCAGAGAAGCTCTGATATGCAGCATTTAAAAGAAGCTGTAAACTCCTATTTGTGTCCAAGAATGTCTGCTCTCTTACTTTTAGCAGCTGGAAATAACTAACCTACGAAGTTCTTTAGTGTTTGGGAACTTAACAAGGTAAAAACTGCAATATCATAAAAATCCTATTTAAGTCTGAAATCCTATTTAAGTCTGAAAATGTATCCTAAAACTACACAGGGAACCACTCCTGGTGTTATTATTATAAATCAGAAATTTACTTCCGAAATTAATTTTATTCAAATGTCTTCCAAGTCTGTCTAACATGTATTAGTCAACTTCAATACTCTAGGCCCTAAAATGACATTGACAAAGGTGTATTGTCTGCTTAGATGAAAATGTTTCCAACTGCCTGCTGGTTGTGATGTCCACCTTGATATCCCAATAGCATGTCAAACTTTCTCATCCTCCCACTTCCTTCTCCAAACTGATGGCAGCACCATTCACAATGCTCTCTTGACCCATAATGCAACCAAACTGCCAATGCCTATTGATTCTGGCTCTCTCACATAATTAATAATGACAATGACAAAGTGGCTGCCATTTGTGACCACTTGCTGTATGCCAGATGTTGTAATAAATACTCTATACATGTCATAGAAGCCTCATAACTATAGTATGGAGTAGGTATTTGTTAGGCCCATTTCACAGACAAGGAAACCAAAGTTCACAGATGCAAAATAACCCGTTCTTGCCCACACACTTCACAAATGGCAGAGCTTGAACTGGGACTCCATTGCACCCGGCCCCAAAGTCAGAGTTCTTCTAACTATGCTCCATGGCCTTGTCCATCCTCAACAGCAATATCAGATTTAGGCCTTCACCACCATTAGCTTGACTACTGCAATGCAATTCTTTTCTTTTCTTTCTTTCTTTTTTAATGTTTATTTATTTTTGAGAGAGAGAAAGAGACAGAGTGTGAGAGTGGGAGGGGCAGAGAGAGGGGGAGACACAGAATCTGAAGTAGGCTCCACGCTCCAAGCTGTCAGCACAGAGCCCAATGAGGGGCTTGAACTCACGGACTGCGAGATCATGACCTGAGCGGAAGTTGGACTCTTAACTGACTGAGCCACCCAGGCGCCCCCTGTATTTCTTTTTAAGTTTATTTTTATTTTTGAGAGAGAGAGAGACAGAGAGAGAGAGAGGGAGAATGCATGTGCATGAGTGAAGGAGGGTCAGAGAGAGAGGGAGAGAGAGAGAATCCTAAGCAGGCTCTGTACCATTAGTGCAGAGCCCAACATGGGTTCAAACCCATGAACTGTGAGATCATGACCTGAGCCGAAACCAAGAGTCAGACACAACCGAATGAGCCACCCAGGCACCCCGGCAATGTACTCCTAACTAGTTTCCCTGCCTCTGGCATTTCCCTTCTCCATCCCATCTTACATGCAGCTGACCAGGCATACTCTGGTTGCTCTTCTTTTAAAAAAAAAATCCAGGGGCCCTTCAAGGCACACAAAATACAGAATGGCCTTTATCTCTGCAACTGTATCCTGGCAATGTCATAATACTCAGCTAAAATGCCACTGCTTCTTCATAAAGCCTCCCCCAGAAACCTTGGTTGGTGTATGTGTGTGCACTCACTCCTCTCTCTCTCATCAGCATTTGTATCTGGTTTCTCTTTATATCCTCCTAAAACCTTAGACTGAGGGTTCTCATCCTTGACATTACTGACATTTTTGGCTGGGCAATTCTTTGTTGTGGGGAGCTGACTTGCGCACTTCGGAGGTTGGGCAGCATCCTTGAATGACAATAGCACCCTCCCCTAGTCATGACAATCAAAAATGTCTTCAAAGGCTACCAAATGTTCCCTGAGGGGCAAAATCACCTCTGGTTGAGAACTATTGCCTTATACAGTACTGTGCACACTAATAGCTCAGTACTGACTACTCTGAATAGGTTACTTACATTTCAAAGGTCATTACTTAGGGGGGTCTGGGTGGCTCAGTCAGTTAAGCGTGTGACTCTGGCTCAGGTCATGGTCTTACGGTCCTGTCTGTGAGTTTGAGCCCTGCAGTGGGCTCTCTGCTGAAAGCTCAGAGTCTGGTTCAGCAGACTCTGAATCTGAAAGCTTCAGATTCTGTGTTTCCCTCTCTCTCTGCCCCTCCCTCACTCACACTCGGTCTCTCTCTCTCTCTCTCTCTCTCTCTCTCTCTCAAAAATAAATAAACATTAAAAAAAAATGTTTTCAAAAGGTCATTACCAGAACTCACCATTACGAGTCAACTTTGGGGTAGTTCGGGAATTCACTAGGTTCTCCATTTCCAGATGAATATCTTTTGTTTCTCCAGTATCATATAAGTGACGCACCTGGCAGAAAGTTAAAAAGCTGTAAAGAAGGAAAATCAAACACCAAGTAACAAGTTCCCACCAGAGAGCAAAAGACTGAGATAGCAGGTTGGGCAAAGTTCCGATAAAAGTTACAACAATGACCTTTAAATGCTTTCTGGAATGTGGTGGGGTTTACATATAAACAAACATATATTAACAGTAATAAGTTGTGCTCTGGGGTGCTTGAGCAGCGGTTAAGGTTAAGCATCTGACTCTTGATTTCACCTCAGGTCACGATCTCAAGGTTCATGGGTTCGAGCCCCATATTGGGATCCATGCTGACAGCGAGGAGCCTGCTTGGGATTCTCTCTCTCTGTCCCTTCCTCTCTTACGCTCGCTCTTGCTCTCTCTCTCAAAATGAATAAATAAACATTAAAAAAAGAAGTTGGGGCACCTGGGTGGCTTAGTTGGTTAAGTGTCCGAATCTTGGTTTCAGCTCAAGTCATGATCTCACGGTTTGTGAGTTCGAGCCCTGCATTGGGCTCTGTGCTAACAGTGTGGAGCCTGCTTGAGATCCTCTCTCTGCCCCTTCCTTGCTCATGGTCTCTCTCTCTGTCGCTCAAAAAAAAAAAAAAGAGAAAAAGAAAAAGAAAAAAAAAGGTTCTAAAAATTAGCTATTCAGCCTTAGAGGGCCTTCTGATAGTCACTATCGGACCATTAACGTTGCCCATTGACAGCAGGTCTCATGGACCCCTTTTACAGAAGTCTACAGAAGGCTTGAAGCTATAAACTTCAGGCAGAAAGTAAATAAAAAATTACACAAGTACATAGGCAAATATGTTGAATGGGCTGCTTTCTAGAAATTGCTGGGCTCTACGGGATTACTGTGCTTTGTAAATGTCATTCTCAATGCATTTATAAGGCTTTAGACATTCTGAGAAATAACTCAGCATCACAAAAAAATTGACCACCAGTATCTTTTACTTGCAGACAATGTTCTAACGTTCAAAGTTCTTTCAAGTGAATAATCTCATTTACCCTCACAATGATCCTGTGAATAGCAGGGGTTAATATCTCCATTTTACAGATGAAGAAACTGAGGTTCAGAGAAAATGACATGTCCAAGTCACAAGTGATTGGTGGCAATAATGCAAGTGGAAGTCACATTTCCTGAGCAGTGAACAAGTGCTCTACCCCCTACAACCTGCAATTTTAATTAGGAGGCACGGGATAAAGTCTTAGGTCCACCATTTTTGTCACATGTGATCTTCTGGCAAGTCATCAACACCTCTCTCCCTTTGCTGCTCAATCTGTTGATGGAAAGTAATACCTACCTTCAGTCATTCCAGAGAGACATATACGTGCATTATGAAAGAAGGGTGGGTATACGGTACTAATAGACACGTTTCAGTGTTTCAGAGGTCTGGTCAGTCCTGAAATGGGCTGAGAGGTAGATAACTGACTAGAAGGCTCTTACCTGGCTTGGACGGAGGAAGTTGATGTTAATATTGGGATATCTGGTGACAGGGTCTATGCTGTATTGGCTGAAGTTCTTACTGACATTCTCAGGGGTGGTCTGAGGCAGCAACCTATAAATACTTTCCCTGCAATAACATACAATATACTCAGAGCAGTGGCAAGCACCATACACCTCTCCCTCTCCTTTGATTACATTCCTATTTTTTGACACTGCCCCCCAAAAATCTGAAGGATATGACAAATCCTCATCCTTGACCATTATTTTCCTCCAAACCTACATTAGCCCCTGCTCCCATTCCCACCACGCCAGTGATTCCACAGACACTGAACTGGTTAAGGGCCGGTAGCAAGGGAAAATACACTGTGGTGGGCTGGGATAAAAAGCCTGATCCTAATTTAAAAGGCAACTAATTGGGGCGCCTGGGTGGCGCAGTCGGTTAAGCGTCCGACTTCAGCCAGGTCACGATCTCGCGGTCCGTGAGTTCGAGCCCCGCGTCGGGCTCTGGGCTGATGGCTCAGAGCCTGGAGCCTGTTTCCGATTCTGTGTCTCCCTCTGCCCCTCGCCCGTTCATGCTCTGTCTCTCTCTGTCCCAAAAATAAATAAACGTTGAAAAAAAAAAAGGCAACTAATTTACTGTTTTGTTTTGTTTTTTTTCAAGGAGGACAATATTTAATTTTTAAGAAAATTACAGATGAAAAAAGAACTTGCTACCAAAATTGCCCAGAGTTTCTTAAGTAACAGACTTAAAATGCTGTCAACCACCAATTGCACCAGGAAATCTTATTTCTCTAGTTCTTCTGGTCAAGGCATTTGTTCTTTATTAGCAAACAAATCCTAGGATTCTTAACCTCTTTTGTAATAATCTGCTTCAAAATATCTGACATTTGGGAGTTTGAGAAATGTTTACAAGCAGTTTGGGATTTTCTTTTGAATTCAAAGTCATTTTTTATTTCTTTTCTTATGTTAGTATGTCCCCTGCTACTGCACTGATTTCATTAGTTTAAGTCTTTCTACTTTGACAGAAGATTTAATGTACTATTTTTATGTATTTGTTCATGTGACTGTCATAAAGAATCAGATACTGTCCTTTAATGGAATGCAAAGATTCAGATACTATTTGTCAGTAACAAATTTAATTTGAAAAGGAATAAAAGAAGACCACTTAGATTAAATAATCTTTACATACCTATGATTTTATAAATAAATATCTTGCCTTTCCTTTCTTTAGTACGAAAACATCTTTAATTAAGAAAGGAAGAGAGAGAGAAGGAAGAAAACCTGTAGTCTGCCTGAGGAGCAAACCATTCATCACTCCCAGTTTTCTCGTGGAAGAGACACCTGGCTGCTTTCCATTACCTCTCAGCCAGGACTTCCAAGGGGCTTGTTCCTAGAGACCAACTTCGTACCATCCAGGCAGAGTCCATAGCAGCTAGGAAGCCCCGGGCTATTCCTGTTCCCATTGGCCAAAAAGGCTATGAAGGAGAAAGGAAATGAGGAATTAAATAAATTGTATTTTAAAAGAGGGAAACTAAATTGAGAAACGAAGAAAGTTTGCTGTTGACAGTACTTTTTGGCAACTATTCAGATACTGGGCTTTTCCACTTCATAAGCTGGTAGAGGAGCAAATCACAAAAGCTGCAGAATTTCCATCCATACTTAGCATGTCTGGATGCCCTAGAGCCTGTAATCCTTCCCTACTTCCTGGTGTAACTCCTGTAGGGAGCTGACCTATGCTGCAGCATGTAGTAGACCCTCATTCTACAACCAGGGGTACTCACATTTGCTCTTAATTATTATTGTTTCCTTACTATTGCTTCTTTTATAAAGTGCTGCCATCCTTACTACTCACCTCTAGGAGGCTGTCCCCAACCAGAGCCACTAACAACTGGTGTCCATTCTGCTCCCGCACCAAGGCAGCATTCTCAGAGGCGTACATACAAGTGAAGTCGAACATGGCCACGTCAGGCTGCCCATAGTGATTGATGGCAAAATCTAGAGACGGCAGCTGCTGCTGAGTGGAGAAGTCCGCTGCCTCCCTGGCATAGTTCAGCAGAGCCTCTTGGTCCACGTTCTCCCGGGAAAGCAAGAGCTCTGTGTCGGCATAGTCCTGTCTCCAGAGAGAGAAGCAGCTTGAAAGACAAGCCCAGCAAGAGCTACACTAAACATGTCAGACATAAGCTAGTTTCACAGCTTTTCCTTTCTTCTTAAAGTGATTTCATATCCCAAAATAAGTCTTCTACACAACTTAAAGAGAAAAGAGGCAGGCTGTTTCCTTCTTTTTTTTCTTTAAGGAGGCTTCACACCCAGTGCAAAGCCCAACGTGGGGCTTGAACTCACAACCCTGAGATCAATACCTGAGATGGGATCAAGAGTTGGACTTTAACTGACTGAGCCACCCAGGCACCCCAGGGTCGGGAGGCTGTTTCTAAAAGTACAGACTTGGGGCACCTGGGTGGCTCAGTTGTTAAGTGTCTGACTTCAACTCAGCTCATGATCTCACAGTTCGTGACTTCGAGCCCCGAGTTGGGCTCTGTGCTGACAGCTCAGGGCCTAGAGCCTGCTTCAGATTCTGTGTCTCCCTCTCTCTCTGCCCCTCCCCCACTTGCATTCTCTCTCTGTCTCTCTCTCTCTCAGAAATAAAAATTAAGGGGCGCCTGGGTGGCGCAGTCGGTTAAGCGTCCGACTTCAGCCAGGTCACGATCTCGCGGTCCGTGAGTTCGAGCCCCGCGTCGGGCTCTGGGCTGATGGCTCAGAGCCTGGAGCCTGCTTCCGATTCTGTGTCTCCCTCTCTCTCTGCCCCTCCCCTGTTCATGCTCTGTCTCTCTCTGTCCCAAAAAAAAAAAAAAAAAAGTTTAAAATTTTTTAAAAAAAAATTAAAAAAAAAAAAATAAATAAAAATAAAAAATTTTTTTAATTAAATAAAAGAGCACAGGCTTTGGCACCTAAAAACACAGTCCTAGCGTTTCCATTTACTTGGAGCAAGTCATATTTCTTTGATTTTGCCCAATCCATCTCTTAGAGTTGTTTTGAATACCAAATAAAATGATTTATGTGACGGTACTTTCTAAACTGAAAAGATATTTTATAATTTATGTTATTATTGGCAATCATTATCTTCTGGGTAGCAAACAGCTTTTGGCAACCGGGACCATATACAATATTTAGCACTGCATAATTTATCAAATGCAAAGGGAGTACCCGAAAGCTCCAGTGCCAAAGATATAATGTGGCAGCAACAGCAGTTCCAGGGGGCTGGCAAGAAATAAACTGAAGATGGAACAGAGGTTTTCAAAATAATACATAAGATTCTGAAAGGCTTCAGAGAAACCCAGCAACAAAGAAAAACAACGATGAGAGGAAAACGGGCTTTCCAACATAAAGAAGTGAAAAACTCCTTTTCTGTTTTGGGGCTTCCTGGCTAACTGAGCCAAATCTTTACTCTTCTAACATGGGGCCTAAGGTTTGTTTCCAAATGTCCCTGATGGTGCTTTAGGCTAGCACTACAAGATGTTAAAAGTCAAAACACAAATACTCAAGTTGGTCCTTGAAACAGTGTTTGTTCAACATCGAGTAAGTGACCACAATGGGTTTAGTACTTAGCAGCACACATAGAAACATGGCCCCTGCCCTCTAAAAAAAATAAATGAAAAGCAAGATTATTCCTACATATAGCCATACCTTGGAGAAACTGCAGATTCCGTTCCAGACCACTGTAATAAAGTGAATATCGCAATAGCGAGTCAAATGAATATTTTTGGTTTCCCCGTACATAGAAGTTATGTTTACACTATGCTGTACTCCATTAAGTGTGGAATAGCATTTGTCTAAAAAGAAAACAGCCTACCTTAACTAAAAAATGATTTATGGCTGAAAAATGCTAACCATTATTAGAGGGTTTAGCAAGTTGTAATCACTGATCACAGATCATCATAACAAATGTAATAATGGAAATGTTTGAAATATTGTGAGAATTGCCAAAATACGACACAGAGACACGAAACAAGAAAATGCTGTTGGAAAAATGGCACCAACAGACTTAGTGCAGGATTGCCACAAACCTTTAATTTTGTAAAAAAAAAAAAAAAAGGCAGTAACCGTGAAGCACAACAAAAACAAGGTGTGCCTATAATTTCAACTGATAACCACAGTTCTGCCTAAGATGGTAGATTTGTCTTAACTTAGTCCCAAGGCATACCACCAGGTTCATTGGCTACTTCTTATTGATAAAGCATCCAACCAAGTATACCTTGCTTATGTTTTTGGCAGAATGGGCTGTACAAACTGCTTTGCCCTATTTCTGCTTATATACATAAAGGAACACAAGGCAGAGAAACAGATACAAGGTCCATGAATGGAAAAGAGACTGTGCTGCAGGCACGTGCTCATTGGCATGCCCCCAACACTGCTCTCAGATAAGGCAACAGTGTAATTCAGTGACATGATTCATTATCATCCTGAAAAGACAAAAGGCACCCTGAAATTCAGGCTTCAGTCTGTGGTAAGAACTGTACAGGTCTGAATCAGCACATCTGGTGCCTCTTCTATCCATTTCATCACATGGGGATAGTAATTCTGATTCAGACTGAAGACCAAATAGGACTTAAGAAACTCTCCTTAAAGAGCCACGACTCTGTGGTTCTCTGATTTCATTTTCTGCTCATCATCTTAAGGAATGTCCTACAATTATTCACTTAGAAAAAAGGCTGAGCCAGACCTCTCATCCATTGTTAGATCATGAAGAGGTCAAAATATACCTTGATCCAGTCAGTGTTCCCTAGACTTCTGATAGTTGTATCTGCAGGAAAACCAGAACCATTCTCAGGCTTCCAGGTCAAACTCCCTTCCCTCCTACCACCTTCTCCCAAAAGACGACCTATTAACCAACCAATAATCAGTCATACATGGAATTAACTATAACCACAAACCAAATCACCTAAAATTAAACTGAGTATCAGAGATAACTGAAATCTGACATTTGCTTTAGAACAATCCAATGGCAGGAGTGGGGAGTGGGGTGAGATAATATTGGCCACATAATTGTTAGAGCTGGAAAATGGGCACATGGGGGTTCATTATACAATTCTCTCTAATTTTGTTTACATTTGAAAATTTCCATAACAAAAGTTTGGTTTTTTTTTTTAAGTTAAACTAAAAAACATTAGAGGAGTTCATGTTCCTAGGAGGTGAGATGGGTGCTCATTTTCATACCCTTGAAGGAAAAACTCATCAGATAATAAAATTCTTTCCCTTAGTGGTCACATTAACTAGTACGACATAAAAAGTTTGAAAGAATACATTACTCACATGCAGTATCACCCCTTTGTCTAGCAAACTCTGCTTTTTGGCTGTCATAACAAAATAGTGTGTATCATCTTTGTAGTAGACAATATTCTCCAAGTCGATACCTGCAACCAGAAAACAAATGTGTCACATAAGGGCTTGCTGAAACGAAGGTACATTAGGGCAGCCAGAAAGTTGTACACAGGCCCACAGAGACAAGGGCTGTAAAACTCCAGGAAGAGAACATGAAAATAAAGAGACGTCTGAGCCCAGATTTTCACTTCCTGCATGTTCAGTTCATGAGAAGAGGGGGAACTTTGTTTTATACCTGCACTATCCTATAATTCACTTGATACCCTAAGGTATCCTAAAAACCATGAATAGTAGGCAGAAATATATGGATTTGAAAAAAAAGGAAAGGCTAACTTCTAGTAAGAGGGTTTGGGTTGGTTCTCAGGTTAAACCTCTTAGATAGTCATCAAAGCAACTGGGAAAATCTCTTTGGCTTTTAATAGGACAACTAGATGCCTGGAAGCAGAGTATGAACTACTGACTTTTTAATTCAATTAATCTACAACATTGATGTAATTAATGGAAAGAAATCATGTTCTAGAAGATGGAACTGAAATTTGCTGCATGTTTTTGTTGGATCAAAAATATCAAAGTTAATGTATTCAAAAGTTATCACACAACAATCTCATTCCTGTCTAGCACATGGTTTACTTCATGCCCAAACTGGACCACAAGACTGTATACTCAAGTGTGTAAAGTCAGGTTCTCAGTGAACCAGAGAACTATCAACCAATAGCTTACTGCATTGAGCACCATCACTCAGAGCCATAACATAGGGGAAGGGCTTGGAGAAGAGCTGGTAGAAGACAGAATGAACCCTTAAAAACAAATAAATAACTAAACCCAGAGCAGCCCTGTCACTGTAAGGAAGACAACACTAGAGTAGGAGATAGTGATAAGGAAAGCATTATACTAACAACAAAGTATAGAAGTGAAGAAGAAAGAGCAGAGGGGCTAACAAGCAATAATAGCAATGACCACCCACCCACTCTACCAAACCCTCTAAGAGAAGAATCACAAGCAGTTATTTAAATTTTTATCCTAATTGCTTTGGAGGCATCTATACCAACCTGTGGCTTCTCTCAGTTCCTGGAAAAATTTTTGGTTGAAAATAAAAGCCACACCACTGATCTCTTCCACTTTGGCTTCTGCTGTTGTATTTCGGTTAATAAAATTTGCTGTAATGGCAATTGCCAATTTGCCACGAAATTCTTTCCGGCGAAATCCTAGAAGGAAAGACATTTTCAGAGGTGGCCACAGCTTGCTAGAAAAGAAGGAAGATCACTTCAAACAGAAAGGGATGCTGATGAAGACATTAGGGAACATGAGGGATGGGAATCAATGGGAAAATTTTAGGGCAATTCTTCTCTATCTGAAAATAAGGTTTACCTGCCAAAAAATATAAGAGTTCAGGAAAGAAGTCAAAGTCTCCCCCATACTAACAAACAATATGAAATCTAACTGACCAGAATATTACTTAGTGCAAAGGTTTCCAAAGGAAAGGAAAGGAAAGGAAAGGAAAGGAAAGGAAAGGAAAGGAAAGGAAAGGGAGAAAAGAAAAGCCACCAGCTTACTAAACTTAGATTTAATCCTGTAACCATTTAAAGTCAACCATTTAAAGTACAGCTTATCTCCTAGTGCCCTAACAAGTATGTCCTGTAAGAAGTAACCAAGTACCAGTTGGCTAGTGGAAGGCTGGGCTTGCTATTCAATTAGTATAAACAGCACACATATGCTGATTTTTAGGAGTATCGATTCTGATGACACAAACTCTCACTCACCCCAGGGATGGGAAAGGTTACCCTTCCCTCTGCTATGAAGCAAGGCAAAGGGGTATTGACAAATACCTTCCAAGGTGTTCCTACGGCCATCCCCTCCGATGATCACTTCAAATTCATATTCTGATACAGGATGGGTTTTGGGGTGGACAAGTGCCCGCCAACCTATCCCTGTGGACCAAAGTCAAAATAAAGGTCATCATCAAGACCATATTCATATACCTAAAACACCTTTAGGTACCAAAGGCAGACTGCACAAAACCCCAAACAGAAAACACTAGGTGTAAAAGCATGAGGTACAAACACCACAGAAAGAAAGAAGCCTTGAAGAAGGCTCACAAAGGAACATTCCCCATCATATGATTTGCAATAATGAATACAAGTGTTTGCAAGAAAGGCCTCCCCATTAAGGCAAAAGTTCCTCAAAAGATATAGTCTGTACAACTACAGAAGGCTCTTTAACTAGTTCTGAAAATAACCCAGAGATTCTTGTAGTTTTCTCCCTTGATTTCATCTTTTCTCACCCACTCAATTCCCTTTTATCCCTTCTTCATTTGTCCAATCCAACTCACGTTCATTTTCTTGGTCCTCAGGAGGCTGTACAAGGCCTTGGAATTCCACATTGACATGGATCTCAATGCCTAGGATCAAGGCTACTTTCAAAAGTATTAGCTGAAGCTGACGGATACCTGGGGGAACAAAAAGATCATACTAGTGAGGGCACACTGAAAAGAGAGTACCCGTCAGTGATTACTGCTCAGGTGCTCATCTGCCCACCTGTACAGTTTACCCAGATTCTCAAAGTCTCTGTAGCTGGAGACATTTTCCAAACCGTGTTTTACAGCTTCTTTCCTTCTTTTTTAAGGGAAAATAAATCCTCTGCCAGAGATGTTCTAGAGAGACATTCAAGGTCATTCCCACCTCTTGGGTTAGGTGTTCAAAACCACCAAAAGCTCTGAGACAACAGAGATTGCAGACAACAGGAGACTCTCTTTTCCATCTTCCCCTGATTCAGTCAGAGCCACAGTCATCTAACAGCATCTACAATCCTGACAGGACATTGTACCTACCATAAGAGGCAAAAGATGTGCACCCATACGTAGGCTCTCCAGTCTGATACAAAGGGGCTACACTACTTGAGATTTCCACAGCATCTCCCTTTCATCTTATTATCTCACTCATCTTCACATACTCTATAATTATAAAGTAAGAAGGGGAAACCTTAATCTCTTACCATTCCCCCTCCCACCACTGGTCTACAGGTGCAGAATCTAAGGCTCAAAATGACTGAAAGTCTTGCTCATTATCACACTGAGATTTATTTATTTCATGTCCAATGAATGACTACCAAGTGGTAAGATAAAAACCTGTCCCTAATGTAGGACTCTCTCAGCTCCAAGGCAAATCCTACATAAGGCAGACAAATCCACTGAATCAAATGACCCTTGGTCCTCTCTTAAGACCAAACTCACCTACAGCTTCTGACTAAGCTGGTACATGCAAATCCTCATCTAAGCCATCTCGGTTATTTTCCCCTGCTTACCACAACCACCACCCTTCTGAGTCACACTCCTAAAGGCTCATTAAATTCCATTCTAACACATATTGAATATTTGCAGACAACCGGATTCCAAGATGCTTTACATATTATAGCCCAACAGATGGGCAGAGTACTTCCTCTGCCAGTGGAGTGTGGTAGCTGTTGGCCAATATTTGAAAAGTTGGCACAACTGCCTCAAACAGCCAAAGTTAAGCAGTTTAATGTTTTTTGCGGGACACATCTGGAGGAGCTCAGAACAAAAGTTCCTTGATAAGGCTTTCCTGGAATCATTAACAATGATCAATAAACAAGACTTGAACTTCATAATGTAGACATCATCTATTCTGAATCACTTTTTAGATAGGCTGCTTACTCATGAAAACAAAATCACTGTCTGCATTAACTTGTATTTACTCTATAGGGAAAAGCATGGGCCCAAGCTGAGCTTGGAGATGACAAAAGTACAGCAAGAGCTATCCAGGTTGTAGACCTTATGAAAATCACCTAACCAAACGAATCTCATTACTGATTTGCCACTTACGACAAAATTAGGAGGCTGCTTCCATAACTGTGGCTTTACAGAAATGCGTCCCCATAGCATTTTGTTCTTACATTAGTAGAGTATCTATCATATCACATTAGACAGAGCCTCATGCTTTGTGCTTCTTCCCCTGGACTAAAAACCACCAAAGGGTCAAGGCTCAAATTGGTAGTATTTCCTAGCCTGGCCCCGATGCTGATCCCACCCACTGCAAGTGCTCAGTAAGAGTTCAAGACCTAACTTTAGAAATCCTTAAGCTAAACTCATTTCATAGGAGATAACCCTTACAGGTAAGAGTCCTAGGTTACAGACCACTGCATCACAGGTATTTTGACTCCAAGCAGAGTGGATTTTCTATACATTAGATACTAATGATATCAGAACAAACTGGGCTGGATGAGTATGAATTCCTCAATCTGCCTCTTTTTACCGAACAAGTGGGTAGAGGTAGGGGTGAGATCTTATAGGGGAACTGGTTTTACTTACTGATATGGTCAATAGCTCCAGCACAGAACTTGCCATAGAACTTCTTGGCACCCAGACCTCGTAGATCATGTATGGTGAATGGCCAGAGATGCAAGACATTGTTGCGGGAGAAGGCATCTCGTTTCTCAATAACAACCACTTTAGCTCCCAATAAGGATAAGTCAATGGCTGTACGGAGACCACAGGGGCCAGCTCCAATGATGAGACACTGAAAAACACAGCTGCTTTCAGGGCAAAGGGAGCACCTCTTAGGAAAGTTCACATTTCTATAACAGTTTCATGGATCACATAACCATCATTCCCCAAAGCCCCAAACAGGGGTATTCTCCCAAGAAATCTTGGGGGACCCAACTGGGTCACAGGAGACAACCTGCAATGGCTTGAGAGAAAAGCTGGTGATTGTTATGGATACCGGAAACTCTTAACTGTCAGTGCTGGACATAAACCCAGCACATGTTCACCTGTAGATTTGTAATACATTGAAGTGGATCATCATTTCAACAAATGATTTGAAAATCAGATGTCACCTTAATTGACAGGAGAGGATCTTTTGCGAGGTTTCTAAGTCAAGGAGATTTCTGTCCAAAGAGACACAGATTATTAAATACATAGTTCAGGCAATCTTTTTCTTTTTAATGTTTTATTTATTTTTGAGAGAGAGGGAGAGACAGAGTGCGAGTGGAGGAGGGACAAAGCGGAGAAAGAGAGACATACGGAATCCAAAGCAGGCTCCAGGCTCTGAACTGTCAGCACAGAGCCCGATTTGGGGCTTGAACTCACAAACTGTGAGATCATGACATGAGCCGAAGTTGGACACTTAACCGACTGAGCCACCCAGGTGCCCCATATAGTTCAGGTCAGGTAATCGTAAGAGTCTTGGAATGAGTCTACTACTCAAGGATTCCTAGAAGGCAACTTTCAAGAGCCAAAGTTTTATGTGTTGAAAAGAGTTCTAAAATCACCATCTTTAGACCAAAAATCCAGGAAACTGATCTTCAAGACCCTTATTCTAGAAAGTACTCAGTGTGAGAATGGACACTTAACTAATTTGTACTCTATTCACAGAAGGGAAAAAAGACATAAAATGTTTCTCGTTTTGAATTCATTTTATTTGTAATAAAATTCCAGAACTCAGTCATAAAAGTCATGCCTCTAAATTTCTTGAATTCTGATGAGTATCTACCCAGATGCAAATCCACTGGAGGAGGTATCCACACAGGGCAAAGTAAAGCTCATGAAAGGACATTAATGATCTAGTCACGAAGTCATCCGCAACTTCATTTCTTTGCTAGCCTGCTCCAAATTTCTCACAAAAGGTGTTTTCACAAAGGAGGAAAGCAGGAAATATATTATTCCTTCTCCACTTCCTTGTACCTACCCCTGCACAGGTGACTGAGTATCTCCCCTGTTTCATGAAAACTCTATTTCTCTAGATTGTGAAGAAAGCAAAAGAAATATTTTGGCTTACAAGGTCATTGCTTATCAAAACAAATCTTTGGAATACGGATGAAAAGAGGTCTGAAGCTTGCGGCAAATCCCCAAGTTAGCAAATACTATCTATACCTTATCGGTCATAAGTATGGAATAAAGACTTTATAAACATGACATGACAGGTATTACGAAGCCATGTTCAGATAGGATGCTAACAGGGCATGGCTACTTCTTTGCTAAGTGACTTGCATCCTCCTAATAGTGTCAGATTCAAAATAGAGCCTCAGGGAAAAAAAAAGTTCCTATACCACTTGACTTTAGGGTTGTTCAGCTCTTAAAGAGCTGAAACACTGAATGTTCAGTATGTGAATACATGAAGTAAGAATAGGGTCGGGGGTGCCTGGGTGGCTCAGCTGGTTAAGCACTAAGTGTCCAACTCTTGATTTCGGCTCAGGTCATAACCTCATGGTTCACGGGATCAAGCCCTATGTCAGGCTCCACACTGAGTGTGGGGCCTGCTTGGGAGTCTTTCTCTGCCCCTCTCCAACTTGCACACACACTTGCACACGTGAGTTCTCTCAAAATAAATAAATAAACATTAAAAAAAAAAGAATAGGGTCTGGGAAATGGGAACAGTCAACTGAACACAGGTAACGAACCCACGAAGTTTCAACAAGGTAGAAGTTGGACTCTCCGTGATAGGTCTTGGCTAGACTCTGCCTAGTTCTCACCCAGTCTACCTCTACCCAATCCTTTTCTTTGGCCTACCTCTACTCAAAATCTTTTCTTTTCTGGTTTAATCCTTAGGTCAGTGACCCCAAAGCCTGGGAGAAGCCAAACCCTTACCTTGGTGTTAGTGCATGCTTTTCCCTTTTTGTAGTCTTTGTGGCTGCCCCGCTTGTCCAACTTTGCCCACAGGGCTTTGGCTTTCCAGTAGTTAAGCTTGGACTTGAGCTTGTGATAAAAGGAGCGGTAGTCCTTAGGCTTCAGTTCTAGGTGGTCACATAGCTCTTGGAAGGCCTTAAGGGTTCCCTTGCAGGTGGTGGCCTGCACAAACCGGTCAAAGAGGACGTGAGCGCGATTCATGGTCTCATTCTTACTGTCCTCCATGCTTCCCCACTCTCAGCACCCCCAACAAAGGGGGCAATGGGATGGCTGTTGATCCACCCGATTCCGTCACATTAATCTAACAAAAATAAAGAAAAAGGAATGGTTAGCAAATCCAAATGCCTACCTACAAACATTTGCTTTTCTTTTCTTTTTAAATGTTTATTTTTGAGAGAGAGACAGAGTGCAAGAGAGGGAGGGACAGAGAGGGGGAGACACAGAATCCAAAGCAGGCTCCAGGCTCTGAGCTGTCAGCACAGAGCCTGATGAGGGGCTCGAACCCACAAACCATGAGATCATGACTTGAGCTGAAGTTGGACACTTATCCAACTGAGCCACACAGGCACCCCGTACCTACACACATTTTCTAGGATATGTACGTCTTTTTCAAAGTGGAGTTCCTAAGTGTCATATTCATTCAACAAATGTATATCCTATACCTTTTTGTTTTAAATTTTTTTCCTTTAACATTTTTTTTTAATTTTTTTTTTCAACGTTTTTATTTATTTTTGGGACAGAGAGAGACAGAGCATGAACGGGGGAGGGGCAGAGAGAGAGGGAGACACAGAATCGGAAACAGGCTCCAGGCTCTGAGCCATCAGCCCAGAGCCTGACGCGGGGCTCGAACTCACAGACCGTGAGATCGTGACCTGGCTGAAGTCGGACGCTTAACCGACTGCGCCACCCAGGCGCCCCTGACATTTTTATTTATTATTGAGAGACAGAGAGACACAGAGCATGAGTGGGGGAGGGGCAGAAAGAGAGGGAGACACAGAATCCAAAGTAGGCTCCAGGCTCTGTGCTGTCAGCACAGAGCCTGACATGGGGCTTGAACTCACAAACTGCAAGATCATGACCTGAGCTGAAGTCGGTCACTTAACCAACTGAGACACCCAGGTGCCCCTACCCTATACCTTCTACATGCCAAGCACTATCTCAGACACTGGAGATGGAAAGATGAGTAAGACAGTGTTTGCTTTCAAGGATCTTACAGTTCAGTGGGTGAGACAGATTAATAAACAAAATGTTAAACATACTGGGGCGCCTGGATGGCTCACTTGGTTGAGTGTCCAAGTCTTGATTTTGGCTCAGGTCATTATCTCATGGTTCATGAGATTGAGTTCTACATTGGGTTCTGCACTGACAGTGCAGAGCCTGCTTGGGGATTCTCTCTCCCTCTCCCTGCCTCTCCTTGGCTCGTGCACACGCACATGGGTGCATGCACAGTCTCTCTCAAAAACAAATAAATAAACTAAAAAAAAAAAAAAAAAAGAATGTTAAATGCACTATGCTACATGTCATTAGAATGAGAGAGGCATGAGGGATTTGGTAATATAGAAGATAAGAACCTAATTGCAGTGGGTCCTTTTTGAAGATGAACTTCTGAAAGGTGACAGCTGAGTCTTTCAGGATAAATCAGTGTAGCCAGGTGGGGAAGAAGTGTAGAATGTGGAAAAGGAAATAAAATAGGAAGGCTTATGAGTGAGTGACTCTTACAGATGAAAGACTCCAGAATGATTTCCAGGTTTCCAGCTAAGGCAACTGAGTAAATGGTGCGCCAGGCCAATGGATTAAAAATAGAACTCATCTGTGAGGGTAGAGTGGTGAGATCCCTTTTGGCCTGTTACATGTGAGCTGCCTTGCAGAGGTTCTCATTAGGCAGTCAGGTATGTATTTGTAGCTCAGGGGAGTAGCTGGGGATGAACGCCTAGACTGGGGAGTCATTAGCATACAGGTGGTAGTTGAACCTACAAAAGTGGTACAATCACACAAGGAGAGCCCATGGCAAGAGAGAGCCAAGAGCTCTGGATAAGATCTGGGACTCATCAACTTGTAAGGAATTGGCAGAGAAAGAAGAGCTCTCTAAAAAGATTATGAGGCATAGTGGAGAGAGGTCTGAAGAGAACCAAAGGGCAGTTTCCTAGCAGTCTAAGAAGCACAAAGTTCAGAAGTGTTAAAGTAAGTAGGTATTCAAATGACTGAAAAAGTCCTGCTGCTACACATGATACATGGCAGGGTGGGAAGATTTTATAGCCATTCCATTTTGCCCACAAACATATTTGACAAAAATGATAATGTCTACCCCTTCCATTTGTCCAAAACATCTACACATCTACCATCCTATGTTTGCTGGCTAGAACTTTAAGACGGGAGAAGACACTTTACATGCTCTTTTAATGCACTCACTTCCTTGGGTCTGTTTCATCATTTTTGTAGCACATTTTATTTATCATCACTACTTAGACTTATTATTGGGAGGTAGGAGGCAAAGGGCTGAAGACCAAAGAACAAAGAAGCAGACCAGAGCAAGGAGACAAGCACTAACACAGCGCTGAACCCCCTTGTGACAGATATTGTTTGCATGACCCTGGACAAGTCACTTTGTCTCACCAAGCCTTGATTTTCCCTTGTGTAAGATGAAGTTATACTGGATGTTCTCTAAAGTCCTCTTCTGATTCTCAAGTTTTCTGAGTTTAGTAGTGAGGAAATACTCATGGTCACAGTACTCACCTCTGGTGTTCTAGTCAGAATGCTCCATCATAGGCATACCACCAATTTGCTATTAGTGTGACAAACAGGACTGCACTGAAACTTTGCTTTAAAGAGGACTTAGTCTATACTACCCAAAACAATCCACACATTCAATACAATCCCTGTCATCATAACACCAGCATTCTTCACAGACCTAGAACAAACAGTTCTAAAATTTGTATGGAACCAGAAAAGACTCTAAATAGCCAAAACAATCTTGAAAAAGAAAACCAAAGCTGGAGGCATTATGATTCTGGACTTCAAGCTGTATTACAAAGCTGTAATCATCAAGGCAGTATGGTACTGGCACAAAAACAGACACACAGACCAAAGGAACAGAATACAGAATCCAGAAATGGACCCACACATGTGTGGCTAACACATCTTTGATGAAGCAGGAAAGACTATCCAATGGAAAAAAGACAGCCTCTTCAGCAAATGGTACTGGGAAAACTGGACAGCGACATGCAGAAAAATGAACCTGGACCATTTTCTTAGACCATACACAAAAATAAACTTGAAATGGATGAAAGACCTAAATATAAGACAGGAAACCATCAAAATCTAGAGGGGAAAATAAGCAACAACCTCTCTGATCTCAGCTGCAGCAACATCTTACTAGACATGTCTCCAGAGGCAAGGGAAATAAAAGCAAAAATGAACTATTGGGACCTCATCAAGATAGAAAGCTTCTGCACAGAGAAGGAAACAATCAACAAAACTAAAAGGCAACCAACAGAATGGGAGAAGATATTTGCAAATGGCATATTGGATAAAGAGTTAATATCCAAAATCTATAAAGAACTTATCAAACTCAACACCCAAAAAACATATAATCCAGTGAAAAAATGGGCAAAAGACATGAACAGACACTTTTCCAAAGAAGATATCCAGATGGCTAAGAGACACATGAAAAGATGCTCAGTAACTCATCATCAGGTAAATACAAATTAAAACCACAATGAGATATCACCTCACACCTGTCAGAATGGCTAAAATTAACAAGTTAGGAAACAACAGATGTTGGCAAGGATGCAGAGAAAGAGAAACACTTTTGCACTGCTGGTGGTAATGAAAACTAGTGTGCCCACTCTGGAAAACAGTACAGAGGTTTCTCAAAAAATTAAAAATAGAGTTACCCTACGACTAGGCAGTCGTACTATTAGGTATTTATCCACAGGGTACAAAAATGCTGATTCAAAGAGGCACATGCACCCAATGTTTATAGCAGCACTATCAACAATAGGCAAATTATGGAAAGAGCCCAAGTGTCCATTGACTGACAAATGGATAAAGATGTGGTGTACGTACACACACACACACACACACACACACACACACACACACACAGGAATATTACTTGGCAATCAAAAAGAATTAAATTTTGCCATTTGCAACAACGTGGATGGAACTAGAATGTATTACGCTAAGCAAAATAAGTCAGAGAAAGACAAATATCATATGATTTCACTCATGTGGAATTTAAGAAACAAAACAGATGAACATAGGGGAAGGGAAGGAAAAATAAGATAAAAACGGAGGCAAACCGTAAAAGACTCTTATATATAGCAAACAAACTGAGGGGTTGCTGGCAGGGCGTTGGGTGGGGAGGATGGGCTAAATGGGTGATGGACATAAAGGAGGGCACTTGTTGGGATGACCACTGGGTAAGTGATGAATCACTAAATTCTACTCCTGAAACCTTTATTACACTATATGTTAACTAACTTGGATTTAAATAAAATTTTAAAAATAATTATAATAAAATAAAAAATAAAGAGGACTTATTCTTGGAGATGGGGGAAGACAGAGGAAGGGAGCTGTTGATCCATTGTGGTCAGGAGGGGTACAGAAGCAAGAAGTGACTCATTATTTAGGGAACCAACCCAAGAGCACTAGGAGCCACCAAACTGTATTGCTGATTAAATCAATTCTCAGAAGGCATCAAGTTCCAGACTGACATGGAAGAGACCAATCTTTTGTCCTAAAGCTCTTATACTGGGTAAGCCTCTGAGCAACAGAATACCCCTTCGTGAAGTAGAAATAACATCCTGCTTCTCTCTACCATGATATTATAAGGCTAAACCAATAAACCAAATCGACTGGAGACGTATCTTAAGTATCATGGGAGAAAGTAACAACTACATAAGAACTGACATTTTCCCTTTACATCAACAGATACGACAGTCTTCATATACTATGGAGGCCGAGTTGAAGATGGTAATTCTTTACTTGGAACACACTGACTCGGCTTCTCATCTCAGATATATACTTACTCAACAACCTCTCCTGGTTCTGGATATAAAAACTACATTGGTAAAAAACATAACTTGTCTCAATAACCACATGGCCAAGAGTCCATCAAGAGATGGAATTAAATAGAACTAACCTCTAGTCCCCTCTAAATAAAAATTTATTCTAGGTAACAGTAAGCAGCAAGAGAAATATTTTAAAGTTCCTAAAAAGAGCCCACTCTTTTTCTTATATGCCAAGGCTTATCTTAGAAATGGTACAGTATCTGGTTGGCTCAGCTGGTCGAGCATCTGACTCTTGATTTTGGCTCAGTTCATAATCTCCCAGGGTTGTGGGATTGAGCCCTGTGTTGGGCTCGGTACTGGGCGTGGAGCCTGCCTAGGGTACTCTCTCCCTTTCTCCCTCTCCTTTTGCCCCTCTCCCCTGCTTGTGCTCACTCTTTCTCCAAAAGAGAGAGAGAGAGAGAGAGAGAGAGAGAGAGAGAGAGAGAGAGAAAGAAAGAGAAATGGGACATATTCAAAAGATGGCTTGTGGGGGCAGAAAAAAACAGATGCGTTTATCCAAAGGCAGAAGAAAGGGTGACAGGTAACAACCAATGACTAGAAACAAAGTTCCCAGAGTGATTACCTCTTGGCTTCCTTGTGTGGATTTCTGTGCCTTTATTTGCTTTTTTGGCAAACAGACAGCATCTTGCAATCCTGACCCTGATGCCAGACCTGCTTTGACTCCACCAGAGTCACAATATTTGGGGAGCTTTGAATATACACCTAGTTTGATCTCTCTGCCTCTTGTCAAAGAAGAAAATGATTTCTTTCAGTTCCTAAACAGCAGCAACCTTCCACTCACTCCTTGCCAAGATTTGGGGCACTCAGTACCAGATGTTCTTGCTGAAACCAACCCATTAAAAATCCTGCAACATTATTTCTAAAAGCCTTTGCCTTGTCATAATGCCTGCCTTGTGCTCACACTTCCCTAAAAGTGTCTTGAGCATTTATTTTCAAAGAAAAATTCTGATTTGTACACTAACTCCCCCTTGACTGGCTGTAGCCCGCTCTGTTTTATGTCCACAGAGCTAGCAACCACCACAGAGAATTTCCAAATCAAACCCCACCATAGATGAACACCTTCATTAGTAACTGGCCCCCAATCCTTCTGTTGACTTTCAAGTTAACAGGTTTCAACCACAGCTCCCAGACAGCTGCAAAGAGTCAGCTTCCAAGCAGTAGTCAAGTATTAAATGCCCAGTCTAAGGGATTTCGACCTGCAGGTCACTAATGACAACAGATAAATAGAGGTAAGTTGGTTCCCGGAACAATGTGACAAGCACCCACGGTAAGAGTACACAAGATTAATTCCCCTGGGCTGCCTCACTTTTCCTACTTTGCAAGCCAAATGACCACAGCAGGAAGACACTCTTAAGTACTACAGTATTATTCTGTAACTCTGCTGGACTGTGACTGTGTCATTTAGCAAGGGGAATCTGGCATTCTGATTCACTGAGAGCAGCTGGGGAGAGCAGCAGAGGGGCCACTCCTGTTATTGCCCTCGCTTCCCTCATTCCCGAAGGTCTAACTCATCCTGCTCCTCCGGGCCTCTCCTGGGCCATCCCTGGGTGCCATATATCCTAGTATCCTGGGAAAATCAATATTCATAATTACAGGAACCTAGAGACCAGGAAACCTGGCCGGAAGGTGCCAGACACCCTGGGGACTGAAAAGCCAAGGTGTGGAAGGAAGGGAAACGGGAAGTGAGGAGCCCGAGGAGGGAAGAGGAAGAGGAGATGATGCCAGGTTTCCAGGGCACTGGTGCAATTTCTGCCAGTGGACAATATCCTGCATGTTTTGTTCCATGGCAGCTGACTGCTGACTCAGAAGCCTTGCACATTCCTTGGCCGTGGAGGAAAATGCTGGAGAGACAGCCTATGAAGTACATTCAGGAACAGAGTTTATGTTTCTATTTACAGCAAGAGTAAAGGTCTGTCACTGACTCATAGCTGGTTATGAGAACACTCAATCTCTACCTCTTAGAATTGGTGGATGGTTATTTGTAAGAGGGGAGAACTATCTTTAAAAATAGAAAAAGGAGGGGCACCTGGGTGGCTCAGTTGGTTAAGTGTCTGACTTTGACTCAGGTCATCATCTCACAGTTTGTGAGTTTGAGCCCCACATCGGGCTCTGTGCTGACAGCGTGGAGCCCACTTCAGATCCTCTGCCCTGCTCCCTCTGCTCCTACCCCACTCGCTCACTCTCTCTGTCTCAAAAATAAACAAACATTAAAAAATACAAATAGAAAAAGGAAAGAGAAACAAAACAAAAAAATAAGAACTATACTTCAAGGGGCACCTGGTTGGCTCAGTCAGTAGAGCATGCAACGCTTGACTTCAGGGTTGTGAATTCAAGTCCCACGTTGGGCATACAGACTACTTAAAGAATAATAAAAAAGAAAATAAAGAATTACACTTCAAGAGTATGAAACCAGAGTCTGCTTAGCCACTGCACCATCAATATACCAGCAGATGTGCAAATCTCTGAATCTTATTAAGGACTCAACGAAATGCTCCTTTCCCTAGCCCATTCAGAGGTGTAACTTGTCTAAATAGATCTTAGGAGTAAATCTATACATAGGAAGGCATATTTTGGAATGTGATTAGGAGGAAACTCAGATGAAAAATGCACTTCAGATTATAGAGATTCCTTTGTGTTTTGCCTGAGAAACAAAGACCAAAGTCGCCAAATGTCTTGAGTTGTGCATCAGTTTTTCTGCAACCAAAGCCACTAGGGCCATTATCATCTGTGGATGGGGACACTGAGGCCCTCACCTCAGGAGGCAATGAGCTGACTGAATCAAGCAGTCTGGGTACGAGACTCCTTGTTGCCTCTTACTGCTCAGGCACCAATGGCTCATCTCTCATAACCTTATCTAAGGTTCTCTGGGTACCTAGGAAGCAAGCCAAAATACTATAAAAGAAGCAGTCTTTCCCCTGTTATTCTTGTTTCTGCACTATTCCATTCTCTGCTCTTTTCTGACTTCCTATCCTATTTAGCCTCAAAATGACATTCAGCAACATGCTAAGGAAACAGGAAACCAGCCCCCACCCCTGCCCCCACCCCTACCTCCATGTCCCTCCTCATTCCGTGGATCTGCTCTTTAGTCACATGGTATTACTCATCTGCAACTGTCATTGAGCAGACATTAGTTAAATGGCTCTCTCCTCCAATAAAAGCCTCCTTAGTACAAAGACCAGGTCTTTGTAGCTATAGCCTGACCTGTAGTGAAAACACTGTTTCTATAGAGCTGATGAGGGGAACAGAACCCCTTGAGGAGATTCTGTATGAGAGCCCAGAAGCTCCACATTGGAAGGGTGTATCCTGGGGAAAAGCCTTGGCCTGCATGGCTGAAGGACCATGGAAGAGAAATGGATAGATGCTATAGAGGAGATTTCTACTGTGCTACCAAAAACTTGTATCTAAAAATGCAATAGTAAGCCTGGATAGGGAGTGATGATCTAAGAAGAGCAATAGCAAGAATTTAGCACTTTTCAAAACATGGAAGCAACCTAAGTGTCCATCCACAGATGAATGGATAGAGATATGGTGTATATATACAATGGAGTACTACTCAACCATAAAAAAGGATGGAATCTCGCCATTTGCAACAACATAGATGGATCTAGAGTATAGTGCTGAGTGAAACCAGTCAGAGAAACACAAATACCATATGATTTCACTCAAATGTGGAATTTAAGAAAAAAAAAACAAATAAACAGGAAGACAAACAAAAAACCAGACAAATACAGAGAACAAACTAGTGATTACCAGAGGGGAGGTGCGTGGGAGATGGGTGAAATAGGTAAAGGGGATTAAGAGTATACTTATCTTGATTAGCACTGAGAAATATATAGAATTGCTGAATCATTATATTGTGCACTTGAAACTAATATAACACTGTATGCTAATTATACTTAAATTAAAAAATGTTTTTCCCTTGTTCAATATACTGCATTCTAGATAATCCCTTAAGGTATATCTTTAGATTTTCTCTAATCAGCTGTTCAAACCATCCAGTTTTTAACTTCAACATTTTTATATCTCCTTTCTTAAGGTTCTTTCTCATATTTTCCTGCCCATTTTTGATAGTCACTTGCTCTAAAAAAAATCAATACTTATTCAGTTTTTTACTTTTAAAAAACATATTATACTAAGTATCTAGTTATTACAATTCCTGGGGGACTTTTTCGGTAATTTTTTGGTAATTTTTACAAATTAAATGTGTCATTTATTTTTTCTATTGAAAATGTGTTTATTAATTTTCTTTTTTCCCAGAGGGGAGGTAGGTGGGCGGGGGGATGGTGAAATAGGGGATGGGGATTAAAGAGCAAATTTATCATAATGAAAAAAAATAAAATTAAAAATGGGAAAAAATGAATAAAAAAATTTTTTTAATTAAAAAAATGTAGCACTTTTGTTATGAATTCTCACAGAACCCTTTCCTTGGTTATGGAATGGCCCTCTCTAGAGGGAGATGAGAAAGAGACTGGACAAGATGATCTCTGGGTTCTTCTCTAAGTTTCCAATTCTGGAAGAACTGGTATGGCCCTAACCCCTATGTTATATCTAACTTTTTAATTTTACTCTTTGCTAACAAACTATTTCTTCAAGAGAAGCAAGTCCAAACATCCAATAAACACAATGGCTGATGCCAATGCTGATGCTTGCCTCAAATAAACCAGAAAAACAAGGAGTCAAAAGAAGGATACGCCCCCTCCCCTGCCAACCATAAAAGGCTAATGCCCTAGGCCCAGTCTCATAGTTTCCTCATCTGTAAAATGAAATAATACCCACAGAATCACAGAGCTTTGCAAAAACTGAAGTTAATGACTGTAAAATGTATAGCAATTCCAGGAACAGGGCAGGACCCTGTAAATGGTAGTACTGTTATTACCACCCAGTCGTTTATAAATGCAGCAACAAGAGGTTATACTCAGGCTGAATAAATGGCTATTATACAAGAGAACTAGAGTGCTCAGAGAGTTTTGATTTTTGAAAGAAAAATGCTTCAGAACTGACTTTGTTCCATCACCACTTTGTACCCTCTCTATCTGTTCTGGAAGGTGTGATGATGGCACTGATGGAGGGGCTAGAGGAATAAGAGTTGTGTCAGGAAGTTCTTGACAAACTTAGATCTATTATACAAGAAAGATGGAGTTCCATCTTATTTACAAAATAAGGATTTCCATCACTAAGGGTACAAATAGCTGACATACTGTCAGATCCATAGCTCACCTCATTTCATCTTCGCCACAATCCTGAAGTAGAATCTATTATCTCCATGTGCAGATGGGGAAACTGTGGGTTAAAGAGGTTTAAAGGTCACACAGCAAGAAAGGAGTGCAGCCATGATTTGCATCTCCTTCAGAGCCCAAGACCTCATCCACTGCGAAAAACCACCTGAGAATATAGCTTGAGAAATAAAAGCTCAACAGAATGCATGCTTCTGGCCCCTGGCTGTCTGAGAGCCAGAACCTGCAGATATACACACAGACCACAGGCAGACCCTGTCTGCTAGGAAGATAGCTGTCCAGCTCCCAAAAGACATGCAGCTTCAAGTAAATTTAGTAAGGACACACAATACAGGATTCTTTTTCTCACAATTTATCGCTGCCATCTGCTCCTTTGAAATGGAGCCCTTTCATAAGTGGAAGCAAGGGCGGTCTGGTTTCATAGTAATTCTTCCCATTGGCTGCTGAAAGGTTGGGTGACTAAAATAGTACTAACAGAGTTCTTATCAGTCTGCATTCTTCGGTAGGCTCTAGCACTCTAACCAACAGCAACACCTTTGAGGAGTCGATTATAAACAATTTTCAAATCATCTAATGCCATTCCATGCATTGTAAGAACTCAGGGCAGGACAGGGGATGAACCTCAACCTACCTACTACCAAGAGTACAAAGCTGAGCTACAAAGAGACCAAAATATCAACAGCTCCCTGCCCTATAATCTGAGAGCACTGCTATGACTCAGGCTCTCAGGGTGATGAAGGGCCTCAGACAGGGTGATGAAGGGCCTCGGACAGGGTGAAAGGCTCACTGAGTTTGTGGGAAAGCACAACCAAAAGCTGTTCGTCTCCACAAGGGTGGGCTCCAATCTACTTTGCTCAGTACTATGTCCCAGTTCTAGGCACACAAGAGATGTTCAATGAGGTTTTGTTGACTAAAGAGGCACCAAGCTACCTACCCTCAGGAAATGATCCATCTGGTAGACGTGCAGAGTGAGGTGGAGGGCCACTGCAGCACAGGGGCTCTGAGAACACCAAAGCTGTGGCAGTCCAAGGGACATAAATACCCCCATAAAGATGACTTTAGACCTGCTGGGGAAAATTTGAGGTCTCATAAAGACACTTGCTCTGTCACATCTTAATTATCTCCCTCTCCCAGGAGCAGACCCGCAGCTAAAATGTGGCCAGAACAGGGGCGTCTGGTTGGCTCAGTCGGTTGAGCATCCAACTTCGGCTCAGGTCATGATCTTACGGTTCATGAGTTCAAGTCCCGCATCAGGGTCTGTGCTGACAGCTCAGAGCCTGGAGCCTACTTCAGATTCTGTGTCTCCCTCTCTCTCTGTCCCTCCCGCCTGCTCAAGAATAAGTAAACATTAAAAAAACTTTTTGTAAACAAAACAAACAAACAAACAAAAGCATGGCCAGAACGTACAAACAACTGGCAAGAGATTAACCTGGAAAAGAATCTGGGGTTTCTCAGTTGTCTAGTCTGCCTACTACCAGTTGCCATGAATCACAAAATACACAATGGTCAAGGCTGGGTAGGACCTGTAAGACCATCGAATCTAGCCAGTCATCCCACACTTGCATCTTCCATATACCATACATAACACACAAACAGCTCCAATGACAGGCAAATTTCTACCTTAAGAAGTAGTCTTCATAATCCTCGATCAGCTTGCTAATCACCTTGTTAATTTCCCAAGGACTGAGTTTCTATGTAGAAAACCAAAATCATTCTGCCCATAGTTTTGTACCCAGTGGTCCAAAATTTACCTCTTAGAGTTATCCAGAACCAAATTAGCTCCTCTCTTTTACAGAACCTTCCAAATATCTATCTACACATTCTACACATCCCTACACATTCTCCTTAGTTCCTTCAACTGTTTCTATTTTGACGGAGTTTTCAATTTCTTCACCTTTTTTAGCATTCTTTCACAAGCTCCTATATTAAGTCTACACCCATCTCATCTGCTTTTCCTCCTGTGACAGTGAACAGACAACTATCCACCTGCCTATCTGAAGCAACCCTTCATCTGTGCACCCAATCCCACCCCCTCTTACTCAACAACACTGCCTCCCTTTTATTGGTCTCCTCTCTCCTACATCAGCCCCGTCCGCCTCCAAACTGAACTATTTCCATCAACATAAAACCTCTCATCTTTAAAAAACCTGCTCCGTCCCATCTCCTCTGACTAGCTTACTCCACTCCCAGAAAGAACTGTCTGTTTGAGGTTACAGCTTTCTCTTCTCCTACTTTTTAAAAATTAATTAATTTATTTATTTATTGGGAAAGCACAAGCAGGGAAGGGACAGAGAGACTGGGATAGAAGACCTGAAGCAGGCTCTGTGCTGACAGGCTGACAGCAGCAAGCCCAAAGTGGGGCTCGAATTCACAAACCACGAGATCATGACTTGAGCCGGAGTCAGATGTTCAACCGACTGAGCCAACCGGGTGTCCCTCTCCCACTCTCTTTTGAACCTACAGCAATTAGCTTCATCTCCACCACTCCAAGGAAATGTCTCATCAAAAACATACATGATTTTCATACTGTCAAATCCAACAGTCAACTCTCAATCCTAGTTTCCTCAACCGATCTACAGATGAGTCATAGCTGATCACCCCCTCTTTTTCACCTTTAGAACATCACTCTCTTGGTTCTCCTCTTGCCTCACTAGCCACTCCCCATATCCTCTGCTGGTCCCTCACATATCACCATCCGCTGCATGTTGAAATGGCCACGGGATCACTTAGTCTTTGGGTACTCTTCTCAACCTACATCTACTCCCTAAACACCAGTGGCTTTAAAATTTTTTTAATTGTATACACAGTTACCGCTCTGTAAATATATAATTTTTAAAAACTTTCACAAGATACAATCTACCCTTACTACTGAGATATTCTGATATTTTCTATTCCATTTATTTAAAAAAAAAAATTGCTGATCCCCACTGAACTGATTTCATGACCCATTAATGAGATACAATCCACTTTGAAAATTCTCCAGACCCGTGGCTTTAAGTGCCATTTTATTTTTTTATTTTTTATTTATTTATTTTTTTTTTCTGGACAGAGAGAGACAGAGCATGAACGGGGGAGGGGCAGAGAGAGAGGGAGACACAGAATCGGAAACAGGCTCCAGGCTCTGAGCCATCAGCCCAGAGCCCGACGCGGGGCTCGAACTCACGGACCGCGAGATCGTGACCTGGCTGAAGTCGGACGCTTAACCGACTGCGCCACCCAGGCGCCCCTAGTGCCATTTTATAGTAGAGATAGTTGATGACACTCAAATATTTATTTTCTCCCTTCTGAACTTGTATACCCAATTGCTTATTTGACATTTCTACCTGGATATTTGACAGGCATCTCAAACTTAACATACACAAAACCAAGCTTATGGTTCCCATTCCTACCATCAGCCTGCTTCTTCTTTAGTATTCTGCATCTCAGCAAACGACACCACCATCCACCTAGTCACTCAATCCAAAAACCTTGGAATTGTCCTAATTTCTTCTGTCACATCTCAGAGTCAATTCCTCAGCAACTTCAGTCTATCTTCAAAATACAGCCCCAATCCAACCATTTTTCATCATCTCCTCCTCTACCACCTTCATCAAAGTCACCATCATATCTTACTTGGATTACTACGATAGCTTCTCTCAGCCTCCACTGTCCAAATCCCATTCCCCCATCACTGAATATTTTCCATATGGCAGCGCTAGTATTCACTTAAATGTTAGTCAAATCTGGTGACATACCTCTGCTCCAATGGCTTCCCACCTCATTGTTAAATCCAAAGTCCTTACAAAGGCCTATGATAAGGCCTTGAGTGACCTGCTCCCACTCCCAACTCCTTGTTTACGTCCTATCACTCTCCCCTATGCTCCTTAGGCTCTAGCCAGACTGGCCTCTTCCTGTTCATCAAACACCTCCAGCAGGCTGCCATCCAGAGTCTCTGCCCTTCCTGTCTCTTTGCCTGATGATCTATACCCAGAAGGCTACATGGCTTCTTCCTCACTTTCTTGAGATCTTTGCTCAAGTACCACCTTATTAAATAAGCCCTTCCTGACCACTTACATGAAAGAATACCAGTCTCCTATCACCCTTTATCCCCCTCACCTTGCTTTAATTTGCCTCTTTGCATTTGTTATCACTTGATAAGGTATATGACTTATTTGCTTATTGTCTATCTCCTCCAGCATGTAGGCCTAACTAGAAAAGTAAAGAGCTTGACTGAAATGTACCCTAAACTGTTGACACATACTGTACAGTACAACTCCAAAGTCTTTTTATTACTGATATACTGTTTCTAAAATATGTATCCCTCACCCTATATTAATGTGCTTTGTTTTCAAGACCCATCAGGACCTTTTAACTACTTTCACTGAATTTCATCTTGTTTGACTCAGCCAGAGCCATGGCTTTGGCTCCCATCTTAGTGAAAATGCAAACATTTCTACAAGGCCTTATAACAGTGTTTCACAAATTTTTTGTCTCAGGATTCCTTTATACTCTTAAAAATACTGAACGCCCAAAGATCTATCCATATTTAATGTATTTGAGATTAAAACAGAAAAAAATCTCAATACTTATGAACTCATTTCAAAATAACATTCCATTACACTGCAACATAATTAACATATTTAAAAAAAAAACAACAAATATTTTCCAAAACAAAAATTTAGTGAGAAGAGTAGTGTTTTACATTTTTGCAAATCTCCTTAATATCTGGTTTATGAAGACAGATTCTCAGATCTGGTTTCTGCATTCCATCTGTTGCAACACACACATATCATGTAGCCTGTAGAAAACTCTATTGTACATTCATGAATATACAAAAGTGGAAAAGGCAGAGAAGGTCATCTTTGTATTATTGTGAAAGTAGTTTTGACCTAATGGACCCCTAAAATGGTCTCAGGGGGCCCTGACAAGATCTTACGTCACCTTCTCACATCCTCTACTGCTAACCCATCTTGCACTTCCCCTCGGCCAGACTAGCCTCTTGCTGTTCCTCAGACACACCAGACACACACCTCAGCCTTTGTATTAGCTGCTCCCTTTGCCTAAAATACTCTTCCCTCAGATCATTCATGCATTCAAAAATACTGAGCATCTATTACATGCTGAGTACTTTTCTAGGCTCTAGAAACAATACAGTGAACAAAGGGAAAAAAAAACAACTCTGCCTCCAAGGGCAGAAGTCTTCTAATGGGAGCTGACATGAACACAATTTACTCTCTTACTACTCTTAGGGATTTATCCAAATATTATCTTTTTCATGTGGCCTTCCCTGACCACGTTCTTTAAAACTGACTCCCCGCCCTGCTTACCTTCTCTTCTTGGTTTTCCCCGAAGCACAACCTGACATACCATAAATGTTATTTATTCATTGTCTATCATCCTCTCTAGAATGTAAGCTCTATCAGGGTAAGGATTTTTGCCAATTTATTCACTGGCATATTACTGTGCCTAGGGAAGTGCCCAGTTCATAGCATGTATACAATAATTATCTCTTGAATGAATAAGTGGATAGGTAAATAAACTTCTCCAGCCTGCCCAGACGTCTGAGGATTGAGGCAGAATTCTGTTAGGATTTGAGACATAAATCATATCAAATGAAAATGGATTGAGTGTCTTTATGCAAGCGCCATCAGGTTGGGAGTTCTTAGGAATACACACACAGAGATGAGGGAATCCCACAAGGCAAATCCAGGTGGCTTCTACCCTCTGGTCCTCTGGATTATCTGCTCCTTCTTCATGACCACTACTTGCTCCGGGCCTGCCTTACACATGCTCTGCCCAGCAGGCCACTGCACCCAGCTGAGGACCTGTTCTTGCCAGCACTAGAGGAGAGGAGGACAGGAGCCAAGACCTGGAGACAGCTTTGTTTTCAACAGCCAAATAGGTTCAAAGTAACTGCCCCCTATGAAAAGAAACTAGTTTCTAGAAAAAAAGAGTGGTATCAGTGTCATGAAATGCTATATACAACAGCCCCCAGCTCACTTCCCTAGAGGGGTAAGTGAAGGACCCGTAATATTTTTAAATCCAAGCTATGTGTGTTTTTTAAAATCTGTATCAGAAAACCATAAACCTGTCTTAAGCCCAGGGTATCTGAAAAGCCAGCACTTCTTCACTCAAGACAGGATAACAAAGGGGAGCCGAAGGGTTATTGTGCATTTCACTATTCACCAGCTTCTGATAAGGTTGCCTAGAGATTAGGTGGAGAGGTAGGGAGGCAAATAAAGACAGATAGCTAGATACTTGAAATACCAGCTTTAGAAGTGGAATGAAGATGGGACAAAAACAACTCTTCTGAATTGCTGGAGAGAAAAAAGTCAGCCATGCAGACTGATGTGGCTACGTTACACCATCATGTCCAACCACAGGTGGGGTCTCGATCCTGCCCAGCAATTCTTTCACGGAACCCACACTGGTTCCTGTACACCTGGCTCTGTGTTCTCAGGTCCCCCATTCCATCCCCCCTTCCATTCCCAATGCCCTCACCTTTCACATTGTCAAGAAAAGAGCAAAAGATGCCCTCACCATCCTGCTCCCCCGTCTCAGAGAAAGTTTCCACCAGCCAGAGGCTGTCCATGCCATCCCCTGGGTTCTCCTCTGAATCTGGCTCCGTCTACTAGCATACTTTTTTTTTCCACTTCAACCATTTTTAAGTGTACAGTTGGTGGCATTAAGTATATTCATGTGTTATAAAGCATCATCACCATACTACCAGCTTATTTCTTCTCCTTTAACCTGCCAATATGCTGGAGTCTCTCTCATCTTAAACATGTCTCTCTCTCTCTCTCTCTCTCTCTCTCTCTCTCTCTCTCTCACACACACACACACACACACACACACACACACACACACCCCACTTAACCTGTATGCCCTTTAATCTACCAACCTCTCCCTCTTGCTTTCGTAATTGAGCCTCCTGAAAGAGCAGTCTACTTTTTTGTCACTACTTCATGACTCCTTAATGACTCCTCTGTCCATCTTTTCATTCCTTTTCCAATCCAGCTTCTGTCTCCATCATTCCACTGAGGTCGACTATGGCTTCCTAATTGTGAAAGGCTCAAACACTACAACCCTTATCTTACTTGTTCTCTCTCAGTAGCTCTTCCTAGATTCTGCCCCTTCCTTGGTTCTGTCTCCTGCTTCTCCTACTACTATTCTCATTGTTGCTCAGCTCTCTCAAGTGGCTCCAGTGACCATCGGCCCCTCTCTTTCATAAAATCGGATGGCCCTTAAGCTTTTATCTTTTGTGACCTTGCTCCTGAGGTCCAAATGCTATTAAACATCTTCACTTTGACATCCCATATTACCTCAGAGTGAAGAGTCCAAAACTGCTGTTCTCTTTCCCCCAATTCACACCCTCTTATACAGTCAAATGCCACAACCATCCACTGACCAAATGGAAATCTGGGGCCATCTCAGACCCTTCTCTGTCTTCACCTCTCAATCTGCTCACCAAAAGCAAAGTCCCATGGATTCTAACTCTCTAGGTCCTCTATAGAGTTCATTTCCCTACCATTATCTTGGTGAAAGCACCCATGATATCTACCTTGGACTATTTACAATAGCCTTTTAATCTTAAATCCCCTCCAATCCATCTTCCATGAGTGCCAAAGTGTTCTTGTTTAAGAGCAAATATGATTCTTTGCCTCTAATGTGATCCTGTTGCAGCTCTCCACTTTCTTTAGGAAATAATCCAAACCATCAACAAGGTTCAAAAGGTCCATCAAGATCTAGCACCAGCCTTATTTCCTACCCTTCCAAACACAAAACATTTTCTTTAGTCACACCTGCAGTTACTGGGATATACCACATTCTTACGAGCCTCATCAACTTTGTTCATGTCATTCTCCTTCACCTAATATGTCCTTCCTCCCCACCCCCTGTCCATTTGAAATTCCTGTTCATCATTCCAGACTACACTGAAATGACCCTACCTACCCAAACCCCCTGCCAAAGTTAATCACTTCCTCTTCTGTGTTCCTTCTCACTTTGGTACATACTTCCCTTTCAACAGTTACCAACAGTTCTGGAATTATGTCCATGTCTGCCTACCCATTACTCTTGTAATGCTAAGCTAGTAGGAAGAATAATTCATCTTTACACTTGCACCTATTACACATGCTAGTGGAAAAGCAAGTGCTAGGAAAGAAGGAAAAAGACAAATGAGAGGCTTACTTGGGACACAATGTTTAATATCACAGAAGCATTCAAAAGAAGAAAAGGTATTTGTATGACAGTTTGTTATTAACTTGTTATTGATTTAGGGTGTAAGAGAAGGATACCCTAAAAGTGGTCAAAGCTGAGTTCCCTAAGGCATCTCTGCACAGTTCCTGATTATAAAAAGGACAACTACTTTCAATTCACATCCCAGAATGATATTTACCTTTTTCAGATACTAAATGATCCCTAAGTCACAGAAAATGTCCATTTTTTAAAGCTCCCAAAGTTAGAGTCTAAAGAAAAAGCAGTCACCAGATGCCCCATAGGGTTCTTGGAGACAGGAAAGGGGAAAGAAGGATGAAACAAAGCAAGTAAAGTATCCACTCTTCTGAGAAGACTGGCTATGACACAGGAGTGGTAAGATGAAGCTGTTTCAGGAGGTTGACAGCTAACAAAGGAAAAAGGTCTTAATTCTCCAGCAAGGTAGATGTGCCCCCTCCATCTCAACTCCAAAGTGAACCAACTAGGCCTGCCTTGGCTCCAGGCCACAGAAAGGAGTGGGGCTACCAGGCTCCAAGGCTATGGTTTTTTCCAACTATTTTCATGGAAAAAACTTCAGTTTGTTCTCTCCAAAGCAGAAATAAACTGAGAGGGCTAATCTTTTTTTTTTTTTACACTCAAGTTAGTTAGCATATATAGTGTCATGATTTCAGGAGTAGAATTCAGTAGAACCCTACATATGACACCCAGTGCTCATCCCAACAAGTGTCCTCCTTAATGCCCCTTGCCCATTTAGCCCATGTCCCCACCCACAACCCCTCCAGCAATCCTTACTTTGTTCTTTATATAAAGAGTTTCTTATTGTGTGTCCCCCTCCCTGTTTTTATATTATTTTTGCTTCCCTTCCCTTATGTTCATGTTTTGTACCTTAAATTGCACAAGTGAAGTCATATGATATTTATCTTTCTCCGACTGACTACTCTAGCTTAGCATAATACACTCTAGTTCCATCCACGTTGTTGCAAATGGCAAGATTTCATTCTTTTTGATTGCCGAGTAATACTCCATTGTGTGTGTGTGTGTGTGTGTGTGTGTGTGTGTGTGTGTGTGTACACACACACCACATCTTCTTTATCCATTCATCAGTCGATGGACATTTGGGTTCTTTCCATACTTTGGCTATTGTCGATAGCACTGCTATAAACACTGGGGTGCATGTGTCCCTTTGAAACAGCACACCTGTATCCTTTGGATAAATACATAGTAGTGTAATTGCTGGGTCACAGGGTAGTTCTATTTTTAATAAAAATTAAAAATTCATCAAAAAGAGGAACTTCCATGTTGTTTTCCAGAGTAGCTGCACCAGTTTGCATTCCCACCAGCAGTGCAAAAGGGTTCCTCTCTCTGAGAGGGCTAATCTTAAATCAAAGCCCTATAGAATATACGTTCCCTTCTGAATTAGCTTAAAAGAGTATGGGGGACTTAGGCATAATTTCCCCAGCAAAACAGAAGTTCTCTCTCTCTCTCTTTCTTTTTCTTTCTTTCTTCCTTTCCTTTTTCAGAAACAGAAGTTTTCTCTGCATCAAATGCTGAAGGCCAACCCCTCACTCTACTCTGATTCTTGTTGAGCTCTGACATCAGATGATCACAGCTATATCTCTAACTCCTTCACATGGTAAAGAGTCCATTTAGTTAGAAATGAAACATCCAAAGAAAGCGGATAACAACAAGCTTTTCTTTTTTATGTTTAAGGAATAATACAAATTCCCCAAGCTATACTCTGGCAGGCTCTTGAAAGTATATAGCCCACAACTGCTCTCTACTTACCCTGTCCCCTGCCCTGGGGATGACCCCCAACCCTGACCAAGGGGGTGCTGAAGTACTGCCGAAACATTAGTTTCTTTTCTCCCAAAGACCAATCATCAAAAATCAACTGCCATGAAACCTTTGGGTTCCAAAATTCCAATTGCTCTGGGCTCAAAGCCAGCAACCTACCAAAGTTTTTCTATAGGAGACTAATTAATCTTTACTTATTTCATTGCCAATGAGTTTAGGTGGTATAGCCCCCAAAGGGCCTAAAAGCTATATTCCCCATCCACCCTTGTCCCAAAATGCCAACAGCTAATGGCCAAGAGGCCTGGTGCTACCACCAGGCATCATTCTCTGGTTCAACAGCAGCAGTTTCTTTCAGGTTACAAGCTGTTCCTTGCCGGCCACCTGATTTTCTAAAACCCTTGCCTAATTTATTACAGATGTAGGACTACCATTAATTGACCTGCTGGCTCTGGCACACACAGAAGGTAAATGTTTTGGCTTGTTCCATGGACTGAAATCTAAAATCTGAGAGAACCCAAATGCTCCCTAGGGGATATTACAAAGTGCCACTTACGCTTGACCCTCTCACCATTTGGCTTAGACAGATGCAACTCCAGGGAAGCCATCCTTATGAGGAAGGGAACCAAAGGATGCCATCTGCCCTTTCACAAACTGGAAGACTTCTTTTTTTTTTTTTTTTTTTAATTTTTTTTTTTTGAACGTTTATTTATTCTTGGGACAGAGAGAGACAGAGCATGAACGGGGGAGGGGCAGAGAGAGAGGGAGACACAGAATCGGAAACAGGCTCCAGGCTCCGAGCCATCAGCCCAGAGCCCGACGCGGGGCTCGAACTCGCGGACCGCGAGATGGTGACCTGGCTGAAGTCGGACGCTTAACCGACTGCGCCACCCAGGCGCCCCCAAACTGGAAGACTTCTATCTATGCCTGTAGCCATGAGTCAGGACCACTCAATACCAAGCATTATAAGCTGATGTGGGTATATCTCACCCTCTGGGGAACCTCGGGTTCCCCTTTTGAGTATACCACCTTTAGAAATATCACTCACTTTGGGACAGAAAACAAGTAAATGTATTCTGTTCAACTTAAATACATAATTGATCCAAACACTGGACATTACAAACATAAAGACTTTGTGTTAAAAGACCCTTAATTAAGCAACCTTATATTTCAGAAGACATCTGACTGGAAGCCCCAGAGCACTTCCAAGTACAGTGGGAGGGCAGTAGGAATTCAGTAAGTTTCACACTAGGATGACATCAAAAGGGGGGGGGGTGCCTCTTTTTGTGTTTTGACTGCCTACCTCCCATGGGGCAATTTAACACACTTGTTTATATTAAAGCCTCAATTCCTGTTAGTAACAGCAAATTTGGTTTTTTAACAACTTAGTGTGTGACAAGTGCTGACCCATAACAGTGAAGGTGGACAAGATCATTGCCATTATGAAGCTTATGGCTCCTGAAGAGAAAGCTAGTAATAATCAGCGAACCAAACTTGTTTCATATTACTACAATCCAACTGGGTAGAGTGGCATTTGGGGTGAAGGCAGGGAAACTTTTTACCTCATTTTCAATCATCTAGACAATCTGGGAAAGAAAGCAAAAGAGGGTAAAGAGGTTAGAGAATACACAGATAACTGGAATCATTAGTTAACCTTCTCTCCCACTGAATTTTCAAATGGAACTGTCGAGAAATGGTCATAATCCAAGATTATAGTTTCACTGAAATACCCTGCTTATCCTGTAACCCAGGTGTTAACAGAGCAATAAAATGGCCCAACAGCAAGGGAAAATAAGAGACATCAGATCAGAATAAACCACAAACTGAGTAACTGGCCTCTGGGCCCTAGAGAGCCTGAGCTTCTCACCTTTTAGCCTGGCAAAAGAAACAAAAATGGGCTGGGCTTATTCCTGGTAGGTAGCCCAGCCAAGTTAGGTGCTGGATGCACTGAGCAGAGCAAGTGGAGAGGAGCCAGGCGACAGCCACAAGCTGGGCCAAACTCCTGACAGAACCCTGCAGGACTTGGCCAAGAGCCACAAGGACATCAAATAGGGCTCTGGCTGCCCCAAAGGAATAGCACTTAGGCAGAAGAAATGGTGCAGTGCTCAGGATTGGAGGGGATGTTTTTCTAGACAACTCTGGTGAGGTATAACTTACATACACTAAGAATTCACCTGTTGTAAGTGTACAATTCAATGATTTTTAGTTAACTTACCAAGCTATGCAATTACCACCACTAAATCCAGTTTCAGAACATTTCCATCACTTCAGAGGGGGTTGGTTTTTAATAACTCCCAAACCTGAAGATGATTCTCGTTTAGTCAGGTTTAAGAGGATGATGGATATGAAGAGGTTAGTATCCATTTGCTATTGCTGCCAATTCAGCAACATGAAAGGAACTCTGAGCAAGCCACAGAAAGGCAGTCAGAAAAGTACTTGGCTGGGCTTGGCTTGGAGACCTGGAAACTTACACAATTTTTTTAAAGAAGTAACTAATACTGAGAATAATGCTTCCCAAACTAAAATGAAGAATCCCTTAATCTGTTTACATCTCCTGGCACCCTCCCCCAACAATGTCTCAGTAGCACTATTGCACAAATCTCTTATCATCAGGACAGATTTTGAGTGCTACAGCAAAGGAATCAAACACATTTCATTTAATCTTGAAGCAGGCACCATCACTTCTTCCTGACAGCTGTGTGCTTTCAAAAGCACAGTGTAAAATAATGGGTTGTGAACCCCAAATCCAATAATTTTTCAAATTACCAATCAAATGAAAGAAATAATTTCATAATTTATGAAAAAAATGCTCTGACCATTTTTAATTTTTTTTGTTTATTCATTTTTCAGAGACAGAGACAACACAAACAGGGGAGGGGTAGAAAGAGGGAGACACAGAATCTGAAGCAGGCTCCAGGCTCTGAGCTGTCAGCACAGAGCCTAATGTGGGGTTTGAACTCACAAACCATGAGATCCTGACCTGAGCCAAAGTCAGATGCTTAACCAACTGACCCATCCAGGCTCCCTTGACCATTTTTAAAAACATAAATATAGAGGCACCTTAACTGATGTTACCCATGGAATTGCAGGGTTTTACAGATGTCTTTTAATGCTGACAGGTTGTAGGCCAGAAGCTGTCAATTTTTCTTCATGTGCAGAATAAAAACAAAAGAAGCAATGAAGGGACAGTAGAGTCAGAAAATTAGAACAGGTTAGAAGACTAAAGGTCTACAACTTCCCAATACACAAACGAATTGCTTAGAAATGAAATACCATCCCCTGAGTGCATTTTTACCATACTCCCCTTCCGCACCCCCGGATGTGCATGCCCTCCTATAGCTAGCCTGACTTGGGAGATGGAATACCCCAAGAAAGAAGTGTGACTCCATGAAGAGCAACCAGAAAGCCAATCCCGCAAAAGACAAAGGATTATACAACTGCATTCTCCTCCCCTGGTTTCTCTCAGAACACCCCTCTGACTTCTGCCACACTTATAAATACAAAGAGCACCCAGGATTCTGTCCTTGGACCTTTGCTCATTTGTTTCATTTTGTACCATTTTTGTAACTACCTCCTGGACATCTCCATCAGAATATGTTAGGTTACCTCCAACTCAGGTGCTCAAAACAGAACTCTTCATCTTCTCTTCCAAAGTTGTCCCTCCAACTGAACTGCAACCCTACTATAAAACTGCCACCCACTGAAGCCAGAATTCCAGGTGTCTACCTCCACGTCCGTCTTACTCCCCAAGTTCTTCTCATTGCTGGAAAAAAGGGAGATGGGGACTATTCTGTGCTAAGTACTGCAGGGAATGCAGGATAGTACAAGATATGTTCCTATTTGGTCTTCTTAAATATGTCTCCCATATATCCCTTTCTTTTCAAATTAATTGTCTTGAAGTTCCTTATCTCTACGTAGATTCCTACAACAGTGAAGATGTACATTTAGATCTCCTAGATGTACATCTGCCTCAAGGTGGGTTCTTTCAAAAATTTTATTTATTTATTTTTAAAGCCACAGGATTTGAGAGGCTCCACCACTTATTTTTTTAAAGATTTATTTCTGTCCCAAAAATAAATTAAAAAAATAAATAAATAAAAAAAAAGGGGCGCCTGGGTGGCGCAGTCGGTTAAGCATCCGACTTCAGCCAGGTCACGATCTCGAGGTCCGTGGGTTCGAGCCCCGCATCGGGCTCTGGGCTGATGGCTCAGAGCCTGGAGCCTGTTTCCCACTCTGTGTCTCCCTCTCTCTCTGCCCCTCCCCCGTTCATGCTCTGTCTCTCTCTGTCCCAAAAATAAAAAATAAATAAATAAATAAATAAATAAATATCTATCTATCTATCTATCTATCTATCTAGAGAGAGAGTGCGAGTATGCACGACTGGGGTAGGGACAGAGGGGGGGGGTGGGGAGAGAGAATCCCAAGCAGGCTCCTTGCTGTCAGCACAGAGCCCAACGTGGGGCTCGATCTCATGAATTGTGAGATCATGACCTGAGCCAAAATCAAGAGTCAGACGCTTAACCAAGTGAGCCACCCAGGTGCCCCCATAGCCAGGTTTCTATCCTTAGCTTTCAGGAGAGTCAGATCCACAACAAACATTCAAATCTTCATGGAATGAATTAAGTTTGTAAGTATATTCTTTGAATGCTCAAGATAACTAGTACTTTTATTTATTTTTTTCTTTTTCTTTTTTTTTTTATTTATATATGAAATTTATTGTCAAATTGGTTTCCATACAACACCCAGTGCTCATCCCAAAAGGTGCCCTCCTCAATACCCATCACCCACCCTCTCCTCCCTCCCACCCCCCATCAACCCTCAGTTTGCTCTCAGTTCTCAACAGTCTCTTATGCTTTGGCTCTCTCCCACTCTAACCTCTTTTTTTTTTTTTCCTTCCCCTCCCCCATGGGTTCCTGTTAAGTTTCTCAGGATCCACATAAGAGTGAAACCATATGGTATCTGTCTTTCTCTGTATGGCTTATTTCACTTAGCATCACACTCTCCAGTTCCATCCACGTTGCTACAAAAGGCCATATTTCATTTTTTCTCATTGCCACGTAGTATTCCATAGTGTATATAAACCACAATTTCTTTATCCATTCATCAGTTGATGGACATTTAGGCTCTTTCCATAATTTGGCTATTGTTGAGAGTGCTGCTATGAACATTGGGGTACAAGTGCCCCTATGCATCAACAATGAAGTAACAGAAAGACAAATAAGGAAACTGATCCCATTCACAATTGCACCAAGAAGCATAAAATACCTAGGAATAAATCTAACCAAAGATGTAAAGGATCTGTATGCTGAAAACTATAGAAAGCTTATGAAGGTAATTGAAGAAGATAACTAGTACTTTTAAAAAGCAGCAGAAGGGGTGCCTGGAAGTTAATTGCTAACTTCCAATCCTGCACTATATTAATTCCCTGAGAGAAAAGCAATAAACAACTAAATTTTTTCCAAAAACTTTCCTCTTCAAAGGCACCTGAACCCCCATCTGTTCCCTGCTTCAGAAGAAACATTCCTCATTAAAACCAAAGGGCTATTATAACTGAGAAAAGTCTCATATCTAGAATATGTGAAGGATTTGTACAAACCAATAAGAAAGATACAGACACCCAATGAAGAATGGGCAAAAGATCTGACCAGGTACTTCATGAAAGATATCCAAATTGCCAAAAAGCATCTGAATACACATCCAAAACTACACTGAGATACTATTACGCACCCATTAGAATGACTAAAATTAAAGACTGATAATACCAGGGGTGGTCAAGTATGTGGAGCAGTTGAACTCTCAGACGCTCACAGTGTAAACTGGGACAACCGCTTTGGAAAACTGTTCAACAGTAGTTCTTGAAGCTAAAGATACATTTAACCATAAAGCTCAGAAATTCTATTCTTGGGGATACATCCAAAAGAAATAAATTCTATGTTGACCAAAAGGTAAATACAAGAATGTTTATAGCAGCTTTATTCATAATATTCCCAAACTGGAAACAACCCAAATGACCAAAACTAGCAATAAGAGAAATAAGTAGCAGTTATATTCATATAATGGAATACTATGCAGCACTGAAAAGGAATGAACTACTGCAACAGGCAGCAATACAGATGAACTCATAGATCAATGGTGAGCAAAGAAGGCAGACACAAAAAAAGATCATTTTGCATGATTCCATTTATATAATTCAAATCTATGGTGCAGAAGTCAGTCAAAATAATGACTGGGAGTGGTGGGGTGGTGTTGCCATCAGGGAAGGGGTGAGAGGGGGGCCTTTGGGATCCCAATCTAGATAGTGCTGTGTCAGCTTGGTTGAGCTGGGAATTATGTTCCCCAGAATCCCCAGTTAGGGTTCCAAGTTAGAGGTGGCCAAAAACTTGCATGAGATTTAGAAGATGGAATTGAATTAGTGGCCATTACTCTCTGAAGGTCTTAGTTGTCAAATGTGGTAATGGACAGAGACAAAGGTGCCTGGCAGGTTCCGGCAGGTCTTTACTCTCCTCTACGCTACTCACAATCTGACCCAACAAGAGCCCAAGGCCCACCACCAGACACATGGCTGTGGACTGGAATGGACAGTAGCTTCCCAAAGGCAATGACTTCCCACAAAGCTCTCCAGGAGCTTCTCTTTGGTGGCCCTGCTCCAGAAATGGACATGGCAAGCTTCTCAGACTTCTCTGTAGTCTCTGACTTGTCCTTTCATGCTGATGCTTCAGGGAGACTGGTTAGTGACTCTTCTCTGACTCCAATACCCTAATCTGGACCTTCACATTCCCAACTCTTCCTTCAAATGTATGTCTAATTTCTACAATAAATCCTTTATTCCCTCCCACACACCTCAATTCATAGTGGCATGACTCCCAAATGAACCCACTCAGATACATACAAATGTTTATATATGTAAAAATTTGAGTTGTAAACAAAAAAAGTCAAGCTGTACACTTAAGATTTGTATACTTCAGAACATACATTATACCACCATTAAAAAAAAAAAGTCAAAAAATAAACCAAAAAGGGCATCTCTTCAGTGTCCTAAGAGAACAGTAATCTAAGGGGGCACCCAGCAGCATACATGAATGAAATCTACTCTATGCCTCACATACCAAGGAAGAACCTGACACAGAGCTGGTTGGCATGAAATGGGAATAGACAGCTGGGAACCCAATGGGTGCGGCCTCTGACCAGAGCCAGGGCAGTATACTTTATAAATAGCAAATAGGACACATGCTCCCTGCCTGGCAAGCTATCAACTCCCTGGAGCCAGTTCCATAGTTCAGAGCAGTTTTCTCTTTTGAAGAGACAGATTCACCAAATTCAGTGTGCACCTGAATGCACATTTGAGTTTAGGGTCTCTAAATGGGTATGAAAAGGACAAGTGGGGGAAGGGCAGAAATGAGACACAAATCCAGCCTGTGGCATTTAGAACTTGCAATCTGGTGGTGCTATAGCAGTCTCAGGTATAGATACTCCTCTGCATCTGGGTCTACCCACCAAAGAATGAGATGTATATCTGGGCATTCCCAAAGTAGCTATTTTCCAGGCAGAAGTCTTGCCTCCTTTCACTTCATTCATCAAATTATTTATTGAGTGTGTGTGGTATATATCAGGCCCTAGGCTTGGCATTAAATTTACATTGGAGAATGAAAACAGTGCCTGCCCTTGGGGAGTTTACTGTCTAGTGGAGGATATGGACAATAAACAAGTAAGCGAACAAGCATATAATTACAAAATGTGAGTGCCAGGAAGGAAATGTACAGGTTCCTTGACTTAGAATAGGAGGGGCCGTAAGGTAAGTTGGTCATGGAAACTCTTCTGAACAGGTGACTTAAAGCAGAGGTCTGAAAGGACAAGAAGAGGGAATAGCATGTGCTCAGTCTTGAACACTTCCACAGGTTTTCTCTCTAGCTGATTCTTAATGCCATCTTCCTCTAAAAAAAGAGTGGAATGGTGCGTGTCTATGGACTGCTCTCAACCCCACCGCCATGTAGGCAGCACTTCATGCTTCTTAAAGCACTTTCACATAAGTCATCCTACTTACTCCCTGCACAATTCTATGAGTACGGAAGACAGATTCTAATGCCCCCCTCTTGACAGACAAAATAGGAATTGAGAGAGATGAACTAACTTGTCCTGAGTCACACAACAAGCTACCAATGACACCATAGTTCAATGGTTAAACTGTCTCCATTATCTCCTTTTGCTTCTTTACAACATACTTTTAAGCAAACCAGAGAAATATCCTCGAACTCTTCTACTCTCGGTCTTTCCAAGGACTCATCAACCCTCCAAAGATAGGATTTTAAATTTGATAATGCCAAAGTCTAGCTTTCCCCCCTCAACTTCACTCCTATACTGACTGTAAAGTTCAGCCCAAAGCAGGAAAAAAAAAAGATGATCACTATCAAAGACAGACTGCTTATTTTACCATATCCCACACTGACTTCTATCATAGCACCTATAAGGTTTAATTATACTCCAGTGTATTGCTGCCTGGGTGGCTCATCGGTTAAGGATCCAACTCTTGATTTCGGCTCAGGTCATGATTTTCCAGTTCATGAAACCAAGCCCTGCGTTAGGCTCTGTGCTGACAGTGAGGAGCCTGCTTGGGATTCTCTCTCTCCCTCTCTCTCTGCCTCTTCCCTGCTCATGCATTCTCTCCCTATCACTCAAAATAAATAAACATTTAAAAAAAAATTATACTCCAGGGGCGCCTAGGTGGCTCAGCCTAGGTGGTTGGGCATCTGACTTCAGCTCAGGTCACGATCTCGCAGTTTGTGAGTTCGAGCCCCACGTCGGGCTCTGTGCTGACAACTCAGAGCCTGGAGTCTGCTTTAGATTCTGTGTCTCCCTCTCTCTCTGCCCCACCCCCGCTTGTGCTCTGTCTCTCTCTCTCTCTCTCAAAAATAAATAAACATTAAAAAAATAATAATTTAAAAAAGTATATGCCAGTATAACCAGTTTATATGACTCTCTCCCAGATCTGTAAGCTTCTAGAGGCAAGGAGTATGTCCTAGTCCCAGCATTAAAGCAGCTAAGATAGGAGTAAACCAAACAAACTTTAAAAACTCCATATATTCTCTTCTCCCTCTTGTGAATGGTTACAGCAATCAGATTTCAAGCTAAGAGTAAGATTTTATAAATACTCTCTGCTTTGGAAGGAGGAGTCATCTCTTAAGAAGTTTGGTGGTCATTTCTTATTGATTATAATAACTGTCTCCATTTATTGAACTTTCCTATATGCCATGCATTATGCTGGCACTTCACAGAAATCTTGCGTTTGGTCCTCATAATAACCCTGTAAGACCTCTTATAATTCTCACTGTGCAATAAGAAAACAGAAAATCAGATAATTAACTTGTCCAGCTAATAAGCTAAAGATGGTAACACTCAAACCCAGGAATGCCTCACTCTAAAGCTCAAGTTATCCCACCTCCTCCCAAAGAATCCTAATGCATCAAAAATGGAACACAAGTTCACACTTCTGCAGAGAGACCAGAGCACCCAATGAGAAAGGAAGTAGTTATGAACTTTAGATATTTAATATCATCATTTATTTCATCACCAAGATCAGCAGGGTTCAGCTCCACACACTACTGAGGAACAAATTCCTGGGGCGGGGTGGGGGGGGGGGGATGGAGGGTAGTGGCAGTTTCCTTACAATGCTGCCCCTATCAACGTTAAACTTGATAGGTAACTGTGCTGTACTGTGGTGCTAAATACAAGTTTGGATAAAAAACTGGGGTGTCAAGATGAATTAGGCGTCCCTTGGCCTAAGATGATGCTTTAATAACTAGACAACCAAAGGGACTATTTGGAAATTGAGCAGAGGGTGAGCCCACTTCTCCCTTTTGCTCCCAACAGTACTACTGATTCTAGCTGAAATCTCAAGGACATTCAGCACTTATAGCAAAAGCCATTTGGGTAACAAATTAATGAAGGACAAATATACATCCATACAGACATTAAAACTCCAGAATGTGAATAAATACCAGGCTCCTGCTTCCCACCCCCTGGCCACCATGTGTGCAGAACACAGCAAACTCCCCAGTTAGAAGGGGGATTGGACAGGGGCTGAAATCCAGCCTATAACCCCACTCAGCAAACCATACACCTGGTGAGGAGCAGTATCCACACAGAAGAAGCAGTGCATTTTCCTAGCTCACACAAAGGCGCTATAAGGAGCAAGTGATGGCCATGCATCCCTGTCATACCTCCAGGAGAACAAACACCATGAAGCCCATGAAAGGTGGTCTGGACTATGGGCAGTGAATTCAGCCTGGTAAAAGGGCTTGGACTCAACTTTGTGTATCTGTGAAGAACAGACCTGTCTCCGCAATTCTGAAAGGTGGCATCAGAAAATCACTTCCAAAGGAGTCAAATACTTCTTTCCATAATTAGAAATGAAAAGCCCTTCCTGGCTGGAGAGAGACTTGGGAAACTAGGCTCCTCTCTTTATATTAAATTAGAGCAACTGCCCTCTTCTAAGGCAAATAGCCCCATCCATTACTGCTTTGTCTACTGCCAGAAAGTTACCTCAGTCAAAGCACCATGGAACCTTTAGACACCCATTCAAAAACCATCTGGAAACACCAACCCTACTGCACATGCTTTAAACAGACCTAGGAATACGTATTATATTTAGTGAAGGTACTAAAACTCCTCCAAGTAGCCTTGGAAGTCATGTCATTGCAATTAGCAATCCTGTTCTGCTTCTAGGTCAGAACCTGCCTACAAGATCAGTGCAGAAAGCCCTGGGCTTTATAACTCTGAGGCCAAGGACAAAAGTCTGGTTGAAGAAATGCCAAGGTCTAAGAGTTCCACACTGCCACCAAATATAGAGCCAATTTTTCTTCTTTTATTAGAAAATAAAATTATAAATACATTATTTGCTAAATCCTTTTAAAGATTTTCACATTTGCCTTTTCTTTTTATTGTTTGATGTTTATTTATTTTTGAAAGAGAGAGAGAGAGAGAGAGAGAGAGAGAGAGGAGACAGAGCACAAGCGGGGGAGGGGCAGAGCAAGGGAGACACAGAATCTGAAGCAGGCTCCACGCTCTGAGCTGTCAGCACAGAGCCCAACACAGTGCTTGAACCCATGAGCCATAGATCATGACCTGAGCCAAAGTTGGATGTTCAACCAACTGAGCCACCCCAGGCACCCCTTCACATGTGCCTTTTATTTTATTTTTTTTGGTTTTACATTGGTTCTTTTTTTTTTCACATGTGCCTTTTAAATAAAGGTATACATGTTGAGATGAGCACTGCGTGTTGTATGGAAACCAATTTGACAATAAATTTCATATTTAAAAAAATAATAAAAAGAAATAAAGGCATACATATGTGCTATATTTTCAAGACAAAAGAAACAAGTAATATTAATTTGATCACAAGTTATATAAAAATGTATTAGTCAGCCATAAGAAAATCTTGCCATTTGTGACAACATGGATGGAGCTAGAGTATTATGCTAAATGAAGTCAGTCAGAGAAACACAAATACCATATGAATTGACTTATATGTGAAATATAAAAAACAAAACAAATGAACAGATTCTTGAATACAGAGAAGAAAGTAGTGGTTGTGTGTTGGGGGGGGGTGGGGGAATGACAGGCAAAATAGGTGACGGGGATTAAGAGATGCAAACTTCCAGTTATAAAATACGTATAAAATAAGTAAGTAACCTATTCCTGATTACAATCACTGAATTTGTCAATAATCAAAATAGTGTTTAAGGTAAAATAAAATAGTTAATCCTGTCTCAAAAGATGTTTAAATCTGTAGGCTAACTTGATTTGTGGGTAAAAGAAACTAACCGAATATCCTCATATTATTAATTAACAAAAAAAACCTGGGACAACTGAATTTTATATAAAATTTGACAACACATGATATTGAAATTTTCTGCACTGTCTTCCAAAATATTGTAAATATGTTAGTGATACTGAGATATTTTTCCAGGAAGCCTCTAAGCACTGGAAGTCTTTCTGCTCTCAGTCACCATATCCCAAAAAGTTCCCAAAGAGCACCTATCAGAAATAGCCAATGACTGAGAAGCAAATCATCTTTATTAACATGATGTTTTGCATCCAAATGCCAATATTAATTTGGGTTAAACCATGTGAATTTTCCTTTTCCTGGACTGTATGCCAGATTAGTCCCCCAGAGCAAATAATCAAGCTTCTTTTGTATTCTTTTAAAAGGCTAATATGTTGGGGCGCGTGGGTGGCTCAGTTGGTTGAGCATCTGACTTCGGCTCAGGTCATCATCTCACAGCTTGTGAGTTCAAGCCCCACATCAGGCTCTGTGCTGACAGCTCACAGCCTGGAGCCTGCTTCGGATTCTGTGTCTCCCTCTCTCTCTGCCCCTAACCCACTTGCATTCTGTCTCTGTCTCTCTCAAAAATAAATAAACATTAAAAATTTTAAATAAATAAATAAATAAAAGACTAATATGTTAATATATTATTTGACTACTGACAACAGGTAATAAAAATGAGCTAAGAAATAAAATAAGTAAGTCATGGAGATGAAAAGCACAGCATAGGGAGTATTGTCAATAATATTGTCATGACGTTGTATGATGACAGATGGTGACTACACTTATAGTGGTGAGCAGTGAGTCATGCACAGAATTGTTGAATTACTATGTTGTAATACCTGAAACTAATATAACATTGTATGTCAACTATACTTCAGTAAAAAGCAATATTAAAAACCATAATGTTGGGACTGTGTGACTGACTCGCTCTAGTTAAATTGATCTACATAATTTACTTGAAGAGAATGTCATTTTTAATGATGAACCAAAGATAATCTAAAATTAATCACCCTATATTTTTCTAATATCAAAAATTCCAAATCCTATATATATCTATTCAATAAGGGACTGTTAATACTGATGATCCCTCAATTTTCTCTGGTTGGGTTTAAATAAAAGTAAAAAAGAGTTAGCAGCTATAAGGAGCAAAAAGTAATCAAGATTACCACTAGGACAAGTGTTTACTCCTCTCAACAAAAACTGACACAAAATTTACCAAACACCTCATTTTCAAAAGTCAACAAATGTGTAAGACTCCTGAGCTGTTACCACACTTTTCTTCCCATAACGCCCTGAATTTCCTTGTTCCTTCTTACCTTTAAATCTCAAATCTGACCATTGTGCATTCTAGAACTATGGCTCCATACCCAGCCAAGTCCCCTACATATTCAGTCTCATTTCCTAGAGCTTTCTCCCTATTCTTATTTCATTTTACCTGTCTCCCAAGACACATTCTCTGTAGCTCTTCCAACAGGTACTTATTAGGAGGCAATATGCTTGGAGTCCACTGATTTCTATTATCTCTTCCAGACTTCACCTCACCACCATCTTATAAAATACCTGGACTTTGAGGACCAAGGTCTGATTATTCTCAGTGTATCATTAGTTGCTATTTTAATATCTGTTCTTTCTGGGCTCGTTGAACACAACTTCAAAAACAAGATTTCATATAGGTGAGTGAAAAGTATTTGTGAGTCAGCCTACAAAGAAGAGAACTGATCCTGATGAAAGCTGTTAGCCCACACAACACAACATTAGAAAAGCCAAGTGAAACCCAAGGGAAGGATTAATTCCAGGAAATAGTCAAGTTCAGTGGTTGAATACAGAAGAGAATATAACATACTTGGGAGTAAAAGAATTAAAAAAACCCTTCATCACAGAAAAGAGGCAAAGTAGTAGAAACCCAAGGCTGCGTAAATACAAAAGCAATGGCAGCTTCGGAGGGGATCAGAAAGGGAAACCAGGCAGAGAAGGGTGTAGATATTACGTAGTGAATACTCAAGGAGTTAGAGAACATTTTCTCAAACTATGGACTAACTTCTCAAAGAAAAAGCTATAAATTTTGCCTCTGACAGGTGAGTTCAGAGATGCTATTAAATCACAGTGTAATAAACTACACAAAACAAGCCAAAAGCCATACAAACTCCCAGAACCAGGTCAGAACCCTAATAGAATGCTGGACTAATCTACTCCCTCCCATCTGCCCACCAAAAATGTACATGACAGCCAGCTGTGCTCAGAGGACACCAGACAAATGGACCAGGGAGAGCACTTCTACCACTTCGTCACCGGCACAGTAGGTGCTTGCACTCAACACTGACTGTACCCCACAATTCTTGTTTCCTTAAACCTAAACAAGTCTTCATTTTGGTTACTGTGTGGGGAAAAAGAGGCAAAAAGAGTTACTCCACACCATTTTCTCTGGCCTGGAGAAGTGAACAAAAACATTAATGTCTACTGTCAGCTAAGGTGAAAAACGAAGTCACCCCCAAGAGTGGAAATGAATGAAGCCTTTCAATCAGTGGATAGTGGTGACAGCAGGCCATGATCTTGAGCACTTCAAGCACTTCCCCATTCTCAGTTTTTCTGGAGAAAAGTACCTGGGGCTGATAGAGAGGCCCTCAGGAGAGCTATGGCTGGGTTCCTCCCAGCAGACAAGGGACTGCCTTGCAAAGATGGAAGTTAAAAGAGGGAAAGAAGAAATAAGGTAAGCTTCAAATGCCACACCAGGGCAACAGGTGTCACTGTTCGGAAAATTTAGGCAACTCTCACTTAATAGAATTAATTATTTTATGATTAAGAACTTTATGATGGGAAAGAAACTACCATGCACTTCATATGCACCATTTTTCAGGTGTGTGAACTAAGAGAGGGAGAAAAAAGAAAATATATTACATTTGACTATACTCTTGAGATTAGCTTTTTGTTCATTAGAATCATTGAGGAACTTGACAAAATTTGCCAATGTTCAGGGCCTACTCCAGACCAATCCAATCAGAATCTCTGTGGTGGCATGGGATAGGTAGATGTCATTCTTCCTCCACCATGATTCTACTGTTGAGATGAAGAGAAACAAGGCAAATCTGGGAATTCAACACACATTTGGCTGGATAATCAGAGGCTCACCTACCTTTGGATGGGCCTTCTCCCCTACATACATGTCAAACATGTATTTGGAAAATCTCTACTATCCACAACCTTAAAAAAACATTAACAAAAGGAGAGTTTCCCAGTAAAAGAATTGAGAAATATTCCACACAGCTCAAGGAAATGGTATGCATAATCTCTCAGTGTGTATGTTTTGTTCAGAAAAATGTAAACCAGCTGTAATGTTCTGTCTTTCGTGGGGTGAAACTACACCACAACATATCTAAAGATAGCCCAATGATTGTATGTTTGCAGGGAAGCACAGAATTAAGCACAATTCAAGTGGGTGAAGGAAGACTGTACATGAGTGACTGTGGTTGCCAGACCAGCTTTAGAGTTTCCTTTTGCCCAACAAATCAAAGTCCTGGGTGCTTCACGAAGGGTAAATATAGACTGGCCTAACCAAGGACAACTCTGTGGGTTGGGAGAGACTCCTGTGCAGTCCTCTATCTTGCCAATGATGCCTCCTGTCAGACACGCCTCACCTCCTCCACTTACCAGAGTGATGTGACTTTTCCGGTCAAGCTTTTTGGAAGTGGTCATTAAGGTTAGTGGTAATTCAGGTATTACCACGGGTCTGAAAAAAGAAAGGTGGGTTGAAAAACTGTGTCCTGAGGTAACTTGCTGGGCCTCTGGCCATGATCATATGTAAAATCTAAGGGGAAAGGCTTTCAGATGCTCAGAGACCTTACAGAGCCTAAAGGCAATCACCAGTGAATACCTGATGAGAGAGAGCTTTCTTTAGGAGCTTCATTCATTGGTGCTTCTGCTGCAGAACCCTTGAAGGAGCCTGGCCTCTCCACTAGGTTTCCAGATGTTTTTGAGCAGCCAGAGGTGACAAGTGTCCAGTGATCTAACAATTTTGCTGGGCAATACAAGGTGTGCCTAACCCATGATGTCAACCAAGGCAGTCCTGAAGGTTCTAATGAGTACTACCCTACTCAGGCCAGGCCAGCCTGCTCTGCTGATCCCTGAGAGCCCAACTGTTTTGCCTACACCACAGGAGGCCCAGTAAGGTCCAAGGTGAAAGCAAATCTCATCAAGTCCACTCAAGACTAAACTCACATGTAAATTCTCCTCTTTGGGCTCTTTAGATAAGAGATAACACTCTTGAGGTTGTACCATTCTCTTAATTCACACGTTAGAGTTGTCATTATACAGCTAAAGTTTATTTCCATGACAAAAGCATGCTGAGAGCAAGAGCTGCCAAGTTCTGTGAGGAGCCAAGTGAAAATTTCCAATTATTATTTATTTTCCTGAAATTAACTCCTATTCCTATCCTTTCTTGGGCCAGTAAAATAGAGTTTCCTTGAAAATGCCTCTATCCTCCCCTTAACAGAGAAAATTAAAGAAGAAATATCAGAATCTCTTCCATGCAAAAAGTACTACATGCTTCATGAAAAAACAAAGCTCTTTCCCTATATGAGAAGCTTCCCTATTCTAGGTGCCTGAGACTGAGCTTTGTGAATAAGTCAAAGTGATGTGCTGCCACAGCTCTGCTCCCACCTTTTCCTATCTCGTTTGATAGCATGAACTGGAGGAGACAAAAGAGCAAGAGCTCTGCTGTCTGCTGTTTTTAGGCTTGTCCCATAGAGAAAACAATCAGTCTGAGTTTTAGGCCATGACATCATCAGCCACCAATCAACACAGAGAAGGTAGGCAGGTTTTGTCTATGACACCAACCACGATAATTTTCAAATTTAAGACAGTACAGGTGTGAGCTAGAGTTTTCTTTTACCCTGTTTTTGTGTTAAACTACAGGGGAAAGTGAGAAGTAGAGGGAGAAAAAGTTGTCTAGGGAAAATATAGAAACCCCCAAATTCTCTAGGTGTAAGCAAAGACTATCCAGGTGCTTATACCTGTGTTTCTATCCCTCTCCACCTGCCAAGACTGACACAGAAGCCTTTTTGTTCTGGGAGGCACTGGATGGAATCTTCCCAATGCTCCCCACCAAGGAAATAGTTTTAGGAAAGTTGTTTTTTATTACTTGAGTGTGTGTATGGAGGTGTGTGGGTGTGTGTGTGTGTGTTTTCAAATAGGGTTCCAAAGCAGTGACGGAAGTGGGAAATACAAGGAAAGTACTTTGCTTATCCAGACACTAGTTAAAATCTCTACCCAGAAACGAAACAGTTTTTACTGGTGCATCACAGCTGGAGGTTCTTGGGACTTGGGTTATTTTCAGTCTGTTCTCCCCACCAGAAAGCACTGACCATCTTATGAATGAAACTGTTTAGCCAAGGTTAAAATATGCAAGGAGAGAGGGGGTGGTGGTGGTGGCAGAGGGCACAGGGGCTCCAGGAGAGTAGAGGGTGAAGGAGAAAACTCACAGAGCAAATATTGTTTACAACTGCAGAACCAAGCTAATGTGGTCTCTGCCTGTTCAAGCATATTATTACATTAAGTCCTGAACAATAAAGTCGGAGGCAGGGAGAGCAGAGCCGACCCAGCCTCCGCTTTGCTAATGGCATGAGGGCAACATTCCATGCAAAGTTCGCCCAGCAACGTGTGTGCCAGCTCTCCTCGGGCTCTACAGGCTGAGACTGCTGGGCACAGCCAGGCAGCAAGAACAAGCCCTCGACTCTGGTTAAAGGTCAAAGCAACTAAGTTTCAAGAGATGGGCACTATGTTCACATGCAGCTATAAGAAGGCATGCAGGAGAAACTGCATTTTTAAATGAAAACAGGGTGCGACTGAACATGTTAAGAGAAGTGTAGGCTGCTGGGATGTCAAACAGCCCTCTGAGAATGGGGTATGCCATGCTGGTGGGAGATGGAACAGTTCCTGGGAAATCACTGCACCCCTCTGAGCTCTTAAAACTTACTATAAGTGAGAAATATACTATTAAATGCCATTAAATATAAATGTCTCACACATAAGCAGTGGTGACTCCACTTTTTTTTTTAAAACAGTGTGACTAGATGTAAGATTAAGCCATTCAATATAATCTATTAGGTTCAGGCTAGACTTAATCTAGCTTTTTAGGGTGGACTGTTGTCAACTGTGATTCTCCCTGACTTCCAGCAAAGATTCTGCTTTTCTCTCACACTGCCATTTCTGTCTTTACCTTCTCCCAACAGTTGTTTCTCTGGTACAGGGCTGGAGTTCCATCTCTCTTCAGACTTCCTTCCCTGGTTCAGCTCAGCCTGTGGTAGAGACTGCCAGCCAATAGCCTAAGTCTTAAAACCATCCAAGGGCCTGTGTCCCCTTTCTCTCAGCCACTAATATACATGAAAATCTGAATTCAATGGATACCTTGGGCTCTGGGCTCATGCTGAGGTTCACCCTGGCCCAAGTGAAAGCAGGGTCCTTGGCTACCTCACCCCGCAGCACACAGCACCAACATCTGCTTGTGAGCCCTGCGAGCATCCCTGCCCTCCCCCTGCAACCAGTGGATTGTGTGAGCAGGACCTGTTACATAAAAACGGCACTAAGAAGATCCTCAATCATTTATACTCCCACATTTCCCCCAAGTAAAACAACAGCAAGATTCACATGAGGAACAGCTTTCTTCTACCAGAGAAGCTATTCCTTGTGACTAGGATGTCAAGGGGTAATGTGGACCCCAATGCCCAGGGAGAGGAGTTCTGGTAGAACAATGCGCCCCCCCACCAAGCCTGCCAGCAGCATCAGTGTGCCCCAATTCTACCATGTGCTCCCATACCCACCCAAGAATGCCTTTCTAGTCCAGCTCCCCCACATTAAAGACCACAGACAAAGCTTCTCTTCTGCCCAGAGATCAGAAAAAGAAAGGGTGAGAGAAAGAAAAGGCTATATTTAGTTAGCAGACAAAGATAAAAGGAATGAAATGAGTTGCAGAGGCCAAGCACCACACAAGGACTTCACTATCGTTCAGTACAGTGGAAGGTCTGGCCCACGAGCCACGTCAGGGCAGGATCAGGGCTGGGGGCAGTTTGCTCAAGAGTACAGCTATTTTCTCAGGTTACAGGAAAAGGCAGAAACAAGCCCAGAGGGATACACAAGCAATAACTTTACTAAGTTGTTAAAAATCCAGTCTGAAAGTCAGGACAGAAAATTCTCCCTCATGAAAACAGGGTACTGAATACAGGTACAAATGACCTAAAGCAGATAGCATCTCAGGACTTTGTACTGTTTTTCTTGGAGTCTCCTTTCCTATCCCAGGGCGAGTAGAATGGACTCTCACCAGCTTTAGTCATCAGCTCCTTTGTGTCTGCTAGATAGTCTGGGAGGTCAGGGAAGATTTCATTTTCTGTGTTTGGGTTGGGGAGGGAACCACCGCTTTTTAAAAGGACTGGAAGAGGCAGATGAGAATAGCTGGCACAGCTTGCCTTTTGACCCTCTGCTCTGCAAATGGTATGCCTCCTGTGTGCAACAATGACCCAGGCTGTGTATTTACTGTACAAACATAACCCAGGGGAGTTTCTTCCATTTAGTTAAAGAAGAGTGGCCTTGTAAATGGGACACATCTTTCTTTTTACGTACAAAAGATCTCTTGGGAAAAACCTCTGTGAGAACACCTACCCACAGTCCCAGAATGTCTCAGCACCTGACACACTGAACCATTTCAATGCTAGACACACATGGACACATGCATGCACACATTCCCAAACACATGTATCCCCAGAATTACAAGAGGACACATACCCAAAACCACTAGGCTATTTGGAAAAGTCCCCCTTATCTGGAACATATAGTAAAAGCCTATATTTTGTGGTGATGTTTCTTTCTTTCTTCCTTTTAACAAGAGTTGATTTATTTCATCTTCTTTGTTCCAAAACCATCGCTATGCTCAAGCTCAGTTATCACAGAAGGACCACATCTGACCTGAGAACATTAAGCAGGTTCTTCCAAGCTGCCTATTTTTAGCCTCTGGTTCTTCCTGCCTTCTTCCCTAGGGATGCCCCTCCCTGTACTCTCCAGCAAACTGCTCTGACTGGAGCACAGGATCCTGACACCAAGCGGGAAGGTGAGGCTGTGGGAGCCTTGATGTTGCCTCTCCACACTGCAGACTTCAAAGAGTATGGACTGAGGAGCTGGGAGTAAAAGCGGGAGGGGAGAAATTTTTTAAATCACAAAGAAAGTAGGAGTCTGACTTCAGAAGAGAAACACTGTACATAAATTGTTTGTTGTCCACCTAAGATCAGAGCAAAGCTTGCTGTGCCACATGGCTGGATTGGCGTAAATTCTCCTCTTTGTTCTCTCAGGCCAGCCCACGACTACGGCACACATTAATCTTGCAGCCTGTACCCCTGTAGGCAAGGCTGAACCAGCCAAGACAGCTACTCAACCTGAAGAGACCAAGGCCACCCACCAACCTAACAACAACTACAATCAGACAGCCAGACTTCACCCTTTAGAAGGGAGGTAATTCAGGGGCGCCTGGGTGCCTCAGTCGGTTGGGCGTCCGACTTCAGCTCAGGTCACGATCTCGCGGTCTGGGAGTTCGAGCCCCGCGTCGGGCTCTGGGCTGATGGCTCAGAGCCTGGAGCCTGCTTCCGATTCCGTGCCTCCCTCTCTCTGTGCCCTTCCCCCGTTCATGCTCTGTCTCTCTCTGTCTCAAAAATAAATAAACGGTAAAAAAAATAAAAAAAAAAAAAGGGAGGTAATTCAGAGGAAAGAAATCCTTTAAGGAAAGAGGAAAACACTCAGATACCTGCCTCATGCTATATCCAAGATATGGCCCTCCTTTCACTCAGGGTATTAGATACATGCAGCTGTTACAAAATCACCAATGTGAACAGAAAGGTCAATTTTCACTGACTTGTCATTGTCAAAATGCTTCAGAAGTTAGAAATTTTTTACCATGATTTATAACAAGATCAGATATCCACTGCTGAAAACAAGGCATATTTTATTTTTAATCAAGAGTAAAGGAATGATGGTCCAGCTGGTAAACTTAATGATTTTCATCTTCAAAGAGCTTGAAGTGTATTTGAGAATTCATCTGCATGTATCATGCCCTGCTCCAGATAGACACCATGCGTTCAACAGCAAAAGGTAACACAACCTGTCAGCGTGGATCTCAGGCATCAACTCTATGGTCTCCGGGTCCTCAAACCTTGGCTCCAACAAAGTAAAAGGACAATAGGCTCAACAGGTCTCACACCCATCTACCAGATGCCCATACCATCCACCTCCCCTTCTGCGGCTTGCCATTCAAGGCCAAATCAGTCTGCAATCTGGCAAGCCCTTACTCCCCTGCCCTGTGCAGAAGTATAAGAGCTTGGGGGAAGATGTTTCTACCATGTTGCCACAATGTTATTGACTTTCTGTTTCTGAGAGCTTCCAAGACAGTTATGTAGGCCAGAGTTCACCTTTCAGCAGTCTGCTTTGTGCACGTTTGTAAAAGTATAACTATAAGATGGGAGACGGGGAGATGGGACCGGCACAGTGTTCCAAGGCAGGGCTAGCAAGGCAGGAGTGTTCTCCCTGTCAAGCTCCTGCTCCTCCCCAGTCCTCGCATATCAGCCAACAGCATCTGAGACCAGGCACTCCTCCCTTAGACTAGTGTTCTTGCAGAAATCACATATACAGGACGGGGACCTTATTTCTCAGGAGCTATGGCCTATCCCAGAAATCATGAAACAATTCAAGGAACAGTAGATGTAACAGAACTCTTAAGAAAGTTATTCATATTTTATACCTTTTATAAAACAGAAGATTATCTCAAAGATTAATAGGAATCCAGTGAAAGTAACTTACTCCCCCAGGTCACACACAGACAGTTAAGTGATGAGGTTGAGAGAATTTATCTCCTGAAGGTTGGCTGGTTCCAATATCTACATGCCCCTTCCAGAAAAGCTGCTTCATTTGGTGAATTCAAATTTGTGTCCTCTCTCTCTTTTTTTTTTTTTTTTTTTTGCCATTTAGCAGTAAATTTTTATGAGCATGCATGTCATATCTCTCATACGATCCCTACATGCTCTGACAAATTTTTCAATAAATGATCAGTCTAAAGCTATTGATTAGTGATTGCTCTGTACCAAATGTGCATCAAGTACTGCAAAGAGATAAAAAATAAATAAATTTGTAAAGGGGAGGAAGAAAGGGTGAAACAATGAACTAATAATAAAAGCTGATAAATAAATACAAGGTGAGAACTACAAGCAAATGCTTCTCCATGCACACACAAATCAGCTGGGAATCCTGTTATAATGCAGGTTCAGATTTTGTAGGCTCCTGGGTAATGCCCAAGCTGCTGATCAACAAGGAGCTAAATTATTTCAAAGGTCTAATTTCAAAGCACCTTGGCTGGGGTGCTGCAGAAAAGGTAAAGAAGTGAATCAGAAACAGAGCCTTTAAAGGACTGAGTAGAATCAGAGGAGTCTGGGGGTGGAGTGTTGGGAAGAAAGAAAACAATACTTTAGATGAAGGGGGAAAAAAAACTAACGGAAAAGAGAAGCATGGACACACAGGTCATTCAGGGTTAGAGCTGTCTATTTAAAAAAGGATAAAAATACTCTTACAATGTATCACCACTTAATTCCCAGGAATTACAGAGACTTCATTCTCTTTGAAGAACCCTGAGCTTCTTATTGACTCTCCTGAGAATAAGTTCTAGGTAGGGAATAACTTTAGATAACTTTAGTCTGTTGACCTAATAAACAGTAACGCCCATGATAAATATCTTACAGAAGGCAGCCCCAACGACTCAGCTACTTGGTGATGCTCAGAAGTTCAGAGCCATGAACTCTGGCACAAACCCAGTCACTAGCCAAAGAATGTTTCATGAGACATTTTTAAATACTTACCATCCCATAATGAACAGGAAAGGAAATCCCACTGTCAGCTCCACCCTACGTTGGTCTCCTAACATGGATCTCCCAAGAGAAGGGGCAGAATAGTGGTCTCTCCCACTGTGCCATCTGGTGATGTGGCCTAACTTCCTGGCTGGGTCATTTCCTCTGCTGTTTCAGACAAAGTGGCACTGCCTTTTCCCAATGAGTTCCTCAGCAAACAGAAATGAATGCCCAGATGCAAGGAAAGGTCATACAGTGTGCACATTGTGTTCGTGAAGAGGCAGGGTGGTATGGCAGGGGAGCAGTATTCAGAATTAGAAACAGGGATCTGAATCAGGGTTCTATCATTTACTAAGCTACATAACTTCTAAATCCAGTTTTGCGTTTACAAAATGGAAATTATAATCCAAGCTCTACCTACCTTACTATTATGAGTCAAATTCGGCAATGTATGTGAAAATGCTTCATAAGTTGTAAACACAGTTCCTTACTCCTAAAAGGCCTGAAAAATAAGAGGCCCTTTATGACACTCTTCCTTTCATGTCAGTACTCCTTTGTATATAGCTGCTATTTATTATCCTTTTTTTTACAAAAGGAAAAACTCAAAGCACAAAGAAACCATGGACCTAAGATCAAACACCAACACCAAATACAGTCTGACTCTTGAACAACATGTGTTTGAATTATGTTGGTCCACTTAAATGTGGATTTTTTTTTTACAGTACAGTACCGCAAGTTTATTTTCCTTATGATTGTCTTAATATTTTCTTTTATCTCGCTGACTGTAAGAATACAGTATACCTATAACATACAAAATATGTGTTGACTGTTTATGTTATCAATAAGGCTTCCAGTCAATAGTAGCTATTAGCAGTTAAGCTTTTAGGGAGACAAAAGTTTTATGCAGATTTTCTACTGTGCAGACAGCTGGGACCCCAACCCCCGCACTGTTCAAGGGTAAAGTGTACATGACTTTTGAGGAATGAAATGACGGCTAATGGTTGCCCTGAAGTCAAATATTTCTCTGTCATTGGATAATAAGAGAGCAATCTACTAATTCACTTCTAGAGAATCAGTATTTGAACATTTCCTAAAGCAGCCCTGCAGAAGTCAAATCACTTAGAACTCCATTTGCATCACCTGACATATGAAAACCCAAAGTGGAAGGATGGCAACAAGATCCCAGCACCGACTCAGTGGCTTATTAGATCACACAACTGTGGATACAACACTTGTTTGGGCAAGGATTCAGATTCCTTCTCTGTGACAGGACTGTACTAGCAAAGTGATTAAGCCTTTTGTTAGCAACCAGTCCCCAACATCTATCTAGAACAGGTAAAAGCTGCTCTCACTGAAATAGGGGTAGGTGGCCCCCAGCCACTCCAATACCCTATTCATCTCTTTCTAGACTCTTTCAGCAATCTTGTGTTTTCATTTCTATGTGGCACCACCAAGGAAACCTCAGCATCAAGATTATAAACCTCTGGAGTAAATGACCAGCTCTGACATGCAAAGGCAGCATGCCTCCTCTTCAAATCTCTCACTGCATTCCACTCTCCCAGCCTTTTAAAATTGGCTACAATTCTAAAGATGAGGAGACAGAACTAAGCCAACTTGGGTGCATTTGGGGGAAGGGAGGGAGGAAGGAGTGGGAACAGAAAGAGGGGAAAAACCAATTATAATGAATAGGCTCAAAAACCAATCACACACACACACAAAAAAATCACACACACGCAAAAAAATCTGAGCTTTATGATTTGTTATAAAAGTAAGGGAGCTGTGGACAGAGAAGTCCACATCCAAGCTGGCACGTCCGAAAGAGGGCTGTGAAGCACAATCCAGATACAGCACCTGACTCTACAGGATGTACCTGATAAGCAAAAGACAATCTCTTGGGTATAAAGTCGTAGAAAGAACGTGGAGGTTTGGGGCCCAAAAGACCTCAGTTCAACCCCAACTCTGTTCTTTCCTTATCCATGTGACTTTGGGAGATTCCTTAACCTCCTTCAATTTCCTTTTCTGGCAAAAACCAAAAAGTAACATTTACCTTAGAGGAAGGCTGTAACACGTAAAATGCCTCCTAAAGTGCCTGACACTAGTAATACTAAATAAAGGCTGGAGATGACAAATGGTGATAATGACAAGGATGATGGGGACTCTGTCTTCTATCCCTAACGTCAAGAAATTGATGGCAATGTCAAATTCACAATTCTTCATTCAATAGACCTCATGGACCCAAGATGAGTATACTTACTCTAAGCCCATAAACACCTTGTTCTTGGTGGAAAGAAATCTCCTGACATCTTCCCTCCTCTTTCCTCTGAATCAAAAGGAAATCGTCTATCTCCAGGTCTACCTGAATCTGATTTGAGGCAGACAAAAACATTCAACTAATCTTCTCTTATATCCATAAGGCCTGAATCAAAAAGAATTAGATTGAAATCCTGGTTCTTCTACTTATTAGGTATGTGACTTCAATCAAAACACTCAAGCTCTCTGAAACTCAATTACATCATAGGATTCTTGTTAAGGATTCAATGACAACACATTTAGCTACTTAGAATGCCTAGCATACAGTAAGTGCTCAAAAAATTGTGGCTATTACCTGTAAGTATCTTCTCTCCCCATCCCATTCCTCAAAATCCCCCTGGTTTGGGGGAGAAAAGAAAGGCAGGGACAGTAAAGAATCAAAGGACCAGACTGGAATGGCAGCCGTGTTCCATCCCAACCCTAACCTAAACTAAGCCACAGGTGTCTGCCTCCCATCCCTTTGTTCCTGTGAAATCCATGCCCACCCATGCCCCACACCAAGGGGAAACTTCTTTCTGTCCTGATAAGGAGTGAATGTAAATGCCAGTACATTGAGGAATTAGCAGTGACTTGCTCACTCAAGGCAGACCCAGCACTGAAAGAAGCTGTGTACAGCAGGGGAAACAGACGGCACCTAAAAAGGCTGCCAGCTGAGAGCCAAGACAGTCTCCTACACTCACACACTTATTCCCACCTACTACCATCCCATAATATACTAATTTAATTCTTACAAATTAACACTTTCTCAAGCTGCTGCTGGGAGCAACATTTTCTAAGATGAACTGCACATTTTTCTAGACAGCTCCATTTGCTTTGCATCTCAATGTGTCAGTGACAATTTCCGGACAACTTCCAGTCAGGGGTGGGAAGTGGAAATAGATCTCATGCCCAAAAAACCCCAAGACAACATCACAGAATCGGAAAAGATCCGAGAAATCTCAATTCACTCGCTGAGCTGATCCAGGTTTCCTGAGGACTTGGGTCCAAAGAATTTAGGAATTTCAGATTTTTAGCCATAAACCAAAAACGTGGACCATTAAATAGCATTTGTGAATATGTATGTACAAAGGGGGAAAAAGTGAGCAGGAAGAAGGACCCTTGAGAATATGTTCTCCATAATCCCCGGTCTCTTGGGAGATGCTGCAGCAGAAGAGAAGTTGCAGATAAGAGAGGGCACGTAAACATACAAGCCACTTTCCCACATGTAAGTCTGCACTAGCTAGATCCACCATGTTCAGAGGTGCTGTGTACTCACCCTGCTAGTGTCCAATCTCCCCGAAGCCTTGCAATGGTAAGCTAAGCTATGAAGCTAAGAAGGTTTCACATCAAGATCACATCTTCTAAACAACAAAGGATTCAGAGAGGAGAAGAGGAAGGACCCAGAGACACAAGAAAAGCTACCTCCCAGGCCTATGCCCTCCCAGCTATGCCCAGGCCTGCACTACCACCACTGCTACTGACCAAGCGGTCACCCACAGAAATACTTGTATTCTCTCACCCACCGGGCTTACAACTGACTCCTGCAATTACATTGTTATTTAGCTAAAAGGAGAGATGCAAGGACAGAATCTGGAGAAAAGATCACTGTGGTTTTATGTTCAGCTCCTCTTGATGTCCATGGGAGACAGGGCAGAAAGAAGTTAGCCACACCAAGTTAAGAGTTCTTTCTTAAAATAGAACCCCAATTTTATTAACAATGTTACAAACCACATTTCCCAGCCTTCCTTGAAGCTAGCTATGACCACATTTTCTAAGTTCTGGCTAATGAGATATAAGCAGAAGTATGTGAGTCTTCCCAAAAGACTCCTTTAAAGGCGTTTTCTCATTATGGGAGAACAACTTTTTGTCTTTCTCTCCATTTCTTCCCTTTCGTATTTTCCCTGGACATAGAAATATGATGGCTGGAGCACCAGCAGCCATGTTTGACCATGAGGTAACCCAAATGATGGAAATTATGTGCTAGGGTAGTGGAATTAAGGTCAAGTTAAACTCTCACCTGTGAACCCATGCAGTGGACCACATGATGCAGCTAATAAGGCAGAGCTTCCTAGACAGAGCGAGCCAAAGTCCTGATGTCCATGGAACTGGCCCTATTGGCTCTGGGCTTCTTAACTCTAGGCTTCTTTTACAAAATAGAGAAAATCTTCGTGTTTAAGGCATATTTTATAATTTCTAAATGAAACTAACCCTGATACCACTGACCTTAATAGAATAGAAGCCTTTTACTTACTAAAGAAAGCTTTGAAGGAGATAAAACAGTACAGTCTTACATATGGAGATAGGACAGACTCCACCCAGCAGCTTATCAATTGGTGCCTGCTTACAGAAAATAAGTGTGGGCTGCAGTTTCTTAAGTGGTAAAGTCCTGCTACTAATAACAGCAGAGCTTTTCCTGGGGAGTTATGAGAAAAGAAGATTCATCCCCAAGAAACTAAATATTCCACATTATCCATAACTGAAATCTCAGGAAAAACTGATTTAGTGAGGTGGCATGATCTGGTCTCTTCAGATAACATAAAACTATAGATTTTCCTCACCAATTAAAATAATGCTAACCCCATAACAATCAGTTTCTAACAGTTTTAGGCCAGCTTATCTTCTCCTATTACCTCCTGCAGAAAAGCCTTACCAATCCAAAGCTCAGCGAATTTCTAAACCTTCAGTTCTTTAAATCACCAAACAAGATTCACCCTTATTAGGGTACAGTCCTCAGGTCATGTTGTTAATTGCATTATGTTCCCCCAAATGTAAATGCCTAATAGTCAGAAACTCAGTTGAATGAATACTCTCTATAGAGCTGATGATGGTAACATGTGTCTGGAGGCAGTTACAGAAGAAAGGAAAGTGGGGCTTCAGTATGGCTCTGTCCTCCTTCCAAAGGTGTCTCCTCTGCCAGCCTGAGACTCCACCCTCTTCTCCTGTCACAGCTGAAACAGATAGGCTTCTCTACCCCAAAAGCCACAGATAACTCTCAACAGGTCAAACTGAACTATCCATCCATGGAAATCAAACCACCAGCATACTGCAGCTTGCAGGGCCAGAACTGGCCATAAGAAAGGCACTTAGGTGGTAGTGCACCCAGCCCTGGGGCCTGTTTTATACGAAGGTATGGTGCTAAATGCAGCTAGCACCAACAGTGATTTACCATGACTGCCTACGGTTTGGAGAAGAGTGGAGGGGGGTTTAGCTAGTAAAATATTAGGTAGGTTAAGGAAATAATTTCCTCCTTGATGGGGGTGTGATCCATCTAGGACAGAAAAACAAAGATTAATAAAGAGGGCAAAAAACTGGAAAGGGTACAGGGAAAAAAAAAAAGAAGAAGAACTGGATAGAAGACAGACCTTATAAGGGAAGGTAAATGGAATTGGGACTCAATTGGCACGAAGATGACAAAACTCATGAGACCTTCCCTGCTTTTAAGATTCAGTAGTAATGCAGTGCCTACAAGTATACAAGTGTATGCAAAAAAAGCATTTCATACTGACTGGCTGACTGATTAGCAAAAGGAAGCTGAAAAGTCTCACTCAGCTTCATGGGGAAGAGAAAAAGAAGGTATGCACAAAGAACAGCAGAATGGTTTTAGGGAAGTCATCCTCACTTTAGAGTTGAGAGTCTGTGCTGCTGTCTTAGCCCCTCACCTTCCCCCAACCCGGTCAGTTTCCTCCTTATTCCCACAGAAGTCTGTTTATCTCTCCTTCAGTATGACTTTCACTATACTGTCTATACTGTCATTACTTCCTCATTTGCTCCTCACCAGGCAGTGAGCTCACTGGGGACAGGGGGCAGCAATTTATGTCTTATTCCTGTGTGTATGTGTGTGTACGTATGTAGTGTGTGTACGTGTGGGGCCCCAGAGCATGGTTCCTAGTACATAACGGATGCAGAATAAATGAATGAAGCCACCAAATAAATATTTATTGTTCAGTCCCCATGTGCCTGGCACTGGGGAGAGAACAGTGAACAAAAGAAAAATTCCTGTCCTCGCAGAGCTTTCATTCTAGTGGGGGAGACAGACAACCTGCAAGCGAACCCTGACATATTAGGGGAAATACATGTTATGGAAGAAAAACAAAGTATGGAAGGAAGCTAGGATGGACTGGGGGTGAATTGGGGAAGAGGTGGCAGGGAAGCCTGTGAGGAAACTGGGAGCAGAGCAAAGAATGAAACGAGCAAGCCATGGGATCACCTGCAGGCAGAGGAGTCTGTGAGGCAAGGGAATAGCATGTGCAAACTGAAGGCGGGGACCTGATGTAAGAGGGACAGTCAGACTGCGTGGAACCTTATAGGCCACTGTGAAGGCTTTAGCTCTTATTGGGGTGCCATGGGGAAGCACTGCAGAGGTGTGAACAAGGTAGAAAAAAACCCAGGTTTTAAGAGGACCCCTCTGGCTGCTGTGTTGGCAATACATCTAGGGGTGAAAAGGAGAGAGCAGGGAAACTGGTTTGGAGGTTACTGTAAAAATCCAGGGGATAGAGGATATTGGCTTGGCCTAAAGAAGTATCAGTGTAGGTTGTAGTCAGATTCTGGATCAAAATATTAAAGTGGAGTTGACAGGATTTGCTAATGGACAACACTCAAGGTGTGAGAATAAGAGAAGGTAATCCAAAGTGTTTGGGCCTGAGGAACTGAAAAGGTAAGTGAAGAACAAACTAACAAAAGGACAAACATAAACCTCCCTCCTTTTGGGTCCTACTGGAGCCAGAGGAATATGTGAAATAAACCCATGGCCACTGTCACTGTGCAGGAGTCTGCCCCTGGGGAAGACAGTCATCTGGCAGAGGTCCTCTCCCATGCTCAAGATCTGACCACCAAGGCATTCATCCCCAGATCCAGCCTCTCACCCCCCACTCTGCCTCCTGCACTGTCAACCCCAGGACCATTCCCTAGCTGGATGGTCACATGGTCTCACACTGGCAGAATCTCTTCCTGGAGCTCCTTATCAATCCCGAACATGTCCACAACAGCTGAGTGGAACTCCTGATAAAGCAGAAACCCACATGTCTTAGCACATACACTACTGCTAGAGTTTCCTCTCCACACTTTGTGCTACTTGAGGAGGTAATAATATTTCCTAACATGGCAGGAGGTAGAACATACTTAGGGGAAGGGGTAGGAGAACAGGAGATAAGGAAGGTAAAGCAAGAGAGCTGAGGGTCTACACCCCAAACCCACTCTCAAGACGAACCTGCCCTCAGCCGTTCTAGAGCATCTCCTGCTCAAAGAAGGCTGCCCAGCCTCCTGCTACACCTACTACCACTGTATCAACCATCTAGAGCTACTCCTTTCCTCTACCCCCTCTCCTTCAAAAGAGTACTTTGCATTTCTGTGAGATTCATCTTTAAAAACCTACTGTTTGGGGTTTCTTTTCTAGCCAAATCCATACAAGCTATGTCCTGAATATTCAGCCTGAGAAAAACAATAAGACCTACAGAAAAAAAGAATTCAAAATGGCACAAAGGTAGGAGAGGGCCTCTTACTGATTATTTTCTATGCCAATGACTCAGAGAGTGGTAAGTTTAAGTGTTTGCTGTCTGCTCTCAATGTGACCACTGTATGATAACTGATGAGTATGCACAAGACAATAGTCTCACCCTCAAGAAACTTAAAATCCAGTCAAGGAAGAAACATAGGCACCACAGCAAAGGAGGAAACATTTCCTAAAACTGTATGGCCAAGCTAACAGGTTAAGGATGATTAGAATTTGGGTAAGCCAAGAAAAGAAGGTCTTTCAGGTACAGAGAAGGCACAGAAAGGGTTAGAAGCAGGACTTAGCAGAACGCATGTAGGAGACTGGGAGGAGGGTGAGAAGTTCCCTGTGAGCCTTCAAAGCCAAGTAAGAGAACTGACTGAGGCCATAAGACGAGCAGCCCAGTCTTCAAAGGGGAATGGCCTGGCCCAGGAGGGTGGCAAGAAGCAAGATGGAACTGCAGCCAAGCAATGTCCAGGAGGCCTGCACAATCACACTGTGCGTGGAATGAAAGGGAACCCGATTGGGTTGTGGCAGTGGAAACCACAATTTTAAAAGGGAAAGTCATTTAACAAATACTGAGACTCAATTATGGATAAGCAATTTCTAAAGACATTTTGAAGGAAGAAATAACAAAGCAGATTAGATAGAGAGGGTATACAAACCAACTGTTGACTTTATTTATTATCTGCATCTTGTTCAAAGGCGGGAATGCTGACAAATACTTCTATATTCCAGCCAATGCCTTCACTCTACCTACAATTTTCCTAGACACAGAATGTTTAAATTTTTTTTTTTTTTTTAGTGTTTATTTATTTTTGAGAGAAAAAGAGACAGAACGTGAGCAGGGGAGGGGCAGAGAGAGAGGGAGACACAGAATCTAAAGCAGGCTCCAGGCTCCGAGCTGTCAGTACAGAGCCTTGATGTGGGGCTTGAACTCACCAAGTATGAGATTGTGACCTGAGTTGAAGCTGGACCCTCAACAGACTGAGCCACCCAGGCGCCCCTAGACACAGAATGTTTACAGGAAGACTCTGTTAGTCTTACGTGCATGAGATGAAATGATAGCCAACTCCATTCTTTCATAGCAATTATTTTGTTCTGCTCTGTTTTACATAAATATCGAGGAAAAGATCTGAAAATTCTTAACTATCTCCCAAAGAGTAAAACATGACAGTTGTTAACATTCGATGGCACTACTTCCCCATCTCTTACCTTGCTGTGGTCAAGCACCACCTTCCCTCTGTGGGAACCTAAGGAGATGAAGACAATGGGCTGGAGCTTGAAGGGTACCTATGACACTCCACTGGCACTAAGAAAAACTTTTCACTTACCCGAGCTCCCTCCCAGCCCCTTGAGCCTCAGATGTCCCCACAAACCTGGCAAGTGTGCTCTGCTGAAGACACGACCACATGCGCTTGAAGGGGTCACAAGTGTCTTCAGCCACCTCCCACCCCATCTTAACTCACAACCAAATAAAATGTCACACACTTAATTATCAGCCTTTCAAGGTAAGATGCTCCTAGCTTCAGACAAAGAGCCTCTTCACCCATTGAGTAACCAGCTGAGGATCAAATATGTGTAAGGCCCTAGGGACATTTTTAAAGACACTGTCCCCATCTTTATTGCATTTATAACACATGGCAAAATCTGAGCCCCTCACAGATTTTTAAGTGCAATGGCAACAACGACCATGGTAGTAATAGACTTTCTTCTAAGTCTTCCCCAAAAACAGATGGAGATCTGTTTGCTTTCTAACCCTAATCTACACAACATAAACAAATTTTATTCAAAATGGTATTATTGTTGAAGTTGGAATTCTGTGTTCTAATAAGAATGAAGAAAGAGCCAGTCGTTACCCAAAAAATCAGCCTTTCCTCAGCACCCGTACAAATCCAAGAAAGGCAAAGCTGGAGGCAAAGCTTGTTGCTATCATTCTGTCACTCTGTGTTCTTCAGCACCCAGCCCTCCCTCCAACAGGCCTTCATCCCATCATATCCTTCTGATTGCATTTTTATCTTGCACAGTCGAGGCCAAGTATACACAGCCCAGTCTTTTGGCCATTTATAAAGTAACTGCTAACCGAGGGCACTGCTCCATGTAAGACACCACTGCCAATGCCAGAGGCTTCCAAATGATAAGTCTTCACTTCTGTTTGATCATCTGCCCATATGGCTAATGTGTACATTTGGGTTCGGCTCACCATCTCAGAACATGGCACACATCCACACATAGTACTAAACCATAATGGGGGGAAGGACTGGTATGGGGAGTGGGGAGTCAAAGGGATTAGTTTCACAAGACTCTGAGCCTACATGAGATTAAAGTCTTAAAACCAAATTCATGCACCTCTGCCAGCTGTTACCCACCTCAACACTGTCACAGTCTACACTAGAATCCTACACACAACAAGGTTCTGTGGGTAGGGAATTTGGTCCACAAATAAACCATCCCTTTAAAGATCTGTAGCAATTTAAAAGCAGCTGGTTTCTGGTATGAACCAGTCCTCACAAAACAACTCTCACTTCATCTACAAAGGACGAGGTCCAATGATTTGAATTTTGGGTATTTAAAAAAACTTTTTTAAAAAGGAAAGAATTGCTCCACACAGATATATTCAAGACTCAGACACAATTGCTGGTTCAAGAACAAGAGGCTGGGGTCTTTTAGAAGAGCAGCCGTCTGGCACTGGCCTTGGCTGATGAATGTAACTGCACTACTAAAGCTAGATGTGATAATCTAGGCCTGGGACACGAGGAAGGGAACTATTCCTAAACAGAAACACTGTAGCAAGTCCCAGAATTCACCATGGGGGCCTCCAGGCCACTCAGTCCCAGGACAGATCCAGCAGGGCCTTGTCCCACACAGGCAGGGGTCTCACTCAGAGGTAGGAAGACCTCTGACAGAGACAACTGTGCAGCTGAAGGAAATCCAGGCATTCTCCTCTCTCCTTTCCCTACTCTCCTCTTTTTATTTATTCATTTTTGAGAGGGAGAGAGAGAGAGAGAGAGAAAGAGAGAGAGAGAGAGAGAGCAAGCAGGGGAGGGGCAGAGAGAGGGAGAGAGAATCCCAAGCAGGCTCTGTATGGTCAGCACAGAGCCTGATGTGGGGCTCGATCCCATGAATTGTGAGATCATGACCTGAGCCAAAACCAAGAGTTGGACGCTTAACCTACTGAGCCACCCAGGCACCCCTCCTCTTTTTATTTAAAAAAGGGAAATATTTCTGTGCCTGAGAAAAGTTGTGAATTCAAGAGTCCTTCTATATCAGAAAACAAGGACTGACTTTCTAAGGAAGATTCTGAAATTGGGGCAAGATGGTTATAATTTCAGTGCTTAAGAGAAGCACTGAAGGCATATCATTTCTACCATTTAATTAGAGGTAATTTCTTATCGTATATTTTGGAGGCTTTATTCTTTGGTTTCCTGTGTTAAAAAAGTGGGGCGCCTGGGTGGCTCAGTCGGCTAAGCATCGGACTTTGGCTCAGGTCATGATCTCACGGTTCATGAGTTCGAGCCCCTCCATCGGGCTCTGTGCTGACAGCTCAGAGCCTGGAGCCTGTTTCAGATTCTGTGTCTCCCTCTCTCTCCGCCCCTCCCCCACTCGCGCTGTCTCCGCCTCAAAAATAAATAAACATTAAAAAAAAAAGCACCTACTCAGTACCAACTACCATGGTGGTGATGATGATGATAGTAATGATAACAGCTATAATTTATTAATCACATTACCATGTGCCAGGCATTGTTTAAGAGCTATCTACTATCTATTGATCTATCTTTCCTTATTTAATTCTCATTGTAAAGTAGATATAATTACCAGCCTGATTTTTATAGATAAGAAAAAGATGATACAGAGAAGTTAAGTAACTTGCCCAAAATAAGTGATACAGTTGCCACTTGATCTCAGAAAGTCTGGAACCACTAGACTAAACAGCCTCTATATTTATATTTGTTAGCATCTTAATCCTGGAACAACTCTTTGTTGTCACTATTATCTGCAAGTCACAGGTGGAAGGGACAAAAAACATGAAGAAAAGTTAGATTACTTGTCTAGCTAGTAAGCTACAGGGTCAGGAGTTCAATCTAGGTCTCTGACCTCCACATTCAGTACTTTTTCAGTTTACCTCACTCCAGGATGGTTTAATCAACCAACATGGGACCTCTGTACAGATGACTATTCTTGGGGCCAGAAGAGGTGACACTAGGTCCCAGGAGCACACAGGGAAGGAAGCATTAAGAAATGAGAACTAGGGGCGCCTGAGTGGCTCAGTCGGTGAAGCATCTGACTTCGTCTCAGGTCATGATCTCACGGTTCATGAGGTCAAGCCCCATATTAGGCTCTGTGCTGACAGCTCAGAGCCTGGAGTCTGCTTCAGATTCTGTGTCTCCCTCTCTCTCTGCTCCTCCCCCACTTGTGCTCTCTGTCTCTCAAGAATAAAGAAATGTTAAAAATTTTTAACGTTTGTTTATTTTTGAGACAGAGAGAGACAGAGCATGAACGGGGGAGGGTCAGAGAGAGAGAGGGAGACACAGAATCTGAAACAGGCTCCAGGCTCTGAGCTGTCAGCACAGAGCCCAACGTGGGGCTTGAACTCACGAACCGCGAAATCATGACCTGAGCCGAAGTCGGACGCTTAACCGACTGAGCCACCCAGGCGCCCCTAAATGTTAAAAATTTTTAAAAAATAAAAAAAGAAACGAGAACTAGACAAGAGAATGAAGGCAACAATTGTGCCATGAGGAATCTGCCATCTGCTGCCAACCTCACGGCTCTAAAACAAAAAAATTTATCCTGTCATATCCTGCTAAAAAATCACACAAATGATTTTCTGCTGGCTCCAGTCACCCAATCTCATCTCCCACTTTCCCTGAGATACTCTTGCCTCCAATTTGGCCATCTCATCCTCATCCCTGCCCGTAAACATATCCTTCTCATGCCGTGACTCCTGCTGGTCCTGCACCTGAATTCTCCCTTCCTCTTCTTACGTAGCCATATTCATACCCCAGCAGAAGATCATTTCCTTCATGAGGCTGCTCAGCACCTCTAGTCCTTCCTGAGTCCCTCCACCTCTGAGCTCCTTCACAGTTCTAGGTAAGTTAATACTTATTCATAACCAACAGTATAGTTTGCCATTGTTTCTGTTTCCCTAGTGGAAAATTCCTTACGAGAACAACCATGCCAGATTGTCAGGAGGTGCAGATGCTAGAAGGCCTTCAAGCACAGGCTTGGGAGTCAGACTGAGAATGGATCCAGACTGCCACATGCTCAGGTGGCCAATTCTTACATAAATCACTTGTAAAATGGAGACAGAATAGTACCTACTTAATAGGGTATTTCTACAAAGTAAATGAGAGAATGTATATCTAAGGTATTTTCTACAATGCCTGACAGAATGCTCAATAAATACTTATTTAAATGACAATGTATCTGCCCACAGTCTAGCCACATGCTGGCTGAATGTGCAGCAGCAGCCCAACAAGTAGTTGTAATTCTCTGATGGGAAATTATTAGGGGTTAGGTATTATTTATAAAAACTGGACAAAGGAAGAAAAGCAAGAAGGAGCTCAAGAAAATAAAATATTAGAGTAGGATAGGTAGTAGAGTGGGATAGGTAGTAGAACAGGGGTAACAATAATAAGATTTAAGGATTAAATCAAACCTGTATTTCCTGGGCGCTGACTATGTACAAGTGTTCTGAGGGACATAAAAGGCATGTGAGACAAAGGTCCCATACTCATGGGGCTTACAGTCTAGCTAAGTAGTTAAGACAACATAACTAAAAATACAAAAAAGTACATCATACATGCCAGGGGTGCCTGAGGTTAAGTCAGTTAAGCGTCCGACTTCAGCTCATACTTCCTGAGTTTGAGCCCCATGTCAGACTCTGTGCTGACAGCTCAGAGCCTGGAGCCTGCTTCATATTCTGTGTCTCCCTCTCTCTCTGCCCCTCCCGCACTCACTTTCTCAAAAAGAAACATTTAAAAAAACTTAAATAAATAAATAAATAAATAAATAAATAAATAAAAAGAAAGAAAGCTGTGGCTCCTGGGGCACCTGGGTGGCTTAGTCATTAAGTGTCCGACTTCAGCTCAGGTCATGGTCTTATAGTTCATACGTTTGAGCCCCGCATCAGGTCTGTGCTGACAGCTCAGAGCTGGAGCCTGCTTCAGATTCTGTGTCTCCCTCTCTCTCTGCTCCTCTCCTGCTCATGCTTACTCTCGCTCTCTCTCAAAAATAAATAAACAGTAAAAAAAAAAAAAAAAAAAAAAAAAGTACATACATGCCAAATGAATAGGATAGCCAACAGTTACCAGTTTTGGGGGGTACACAATGGCTCCTTTGTACCATCAACTATTTTTTGTTGTTGTTATAGGATATAGTCTATTCCTTATAACCTGCTGATTGGAAAAAATGCCTAACAATAAAAAGCCTATTATGAAAAACCTACTATGAATTCAACATTTTCCAATGAATTTACATGTCATTGATCACAACAGCCATCTACACACTGCAAAAAAAGTCGAATATATATGTTTGAGATGGCATAAACTCAAGTTTGGCCACACACACAAATATTCACTGCCTACAGCATGAGGATCACTGGCATAGACTCCTACTGACAATAAGAGTTCAGAAGTGAGGTAGAGATTGGACTACAAACTTCTAACTGATTCAATTTGATAAACACATAACTAATTTAATTACAATGAACATTTAACTATTGTAATGGCAAATAATGCTTGTAAAGATAGGTGAAGAGATGCAAGCAAGTTTCATAGAAGAAAAGGTGGATTTGAGGAGATCCTGAAGGATGAATAAGGTGAAGATGGGCAGAGAGAAGGGGAAAGAAGAAAAGTGAGAAAATTAGCAAGAGGGCGCCTGGGTGGCGCAGTCGGTTAAGCGTCCGACTTCAGCCAGGTCACGATCTCGCGGTCCGTGAGTTCGAGCCCTGCGTGGGGCTCTGGGCTGATGGCTCAGAGCCTGGAGCCTGTTTCCGATTCTGTGTCTCCCTCTCTCTCTGCCCCTCCCCCGTTCATGCTCTGTCTCTCTCTGTCCCAAAAATAAATAAACGTTGAAAAAAAAAATTAAAAAAAAAAAAAAAAGAAAGAAAATTAGCAAGATGAGAAAGGAGGGAGATAGTAGCAAATCAAACTACTGAAGGCTGCCTTTCTGGGAATGGGGAGGAGGGGGGAGGGAGGAAAGGATAGTACCCTTGGCACAAACAAAAGATGAGTAGTACAGATGCCAGGGGCTACTGTAAAAAGAGCACAGGCTCTAGAATCCCACACATCTGGACTTGAATCCGGGATCCACCCATCACTACACCCCTGGATAGTCAAGGCTTCCTAAGCCTACATTTCCCCACTATGAAACAGAGATCCAATACTACTGAACTCACAGGGATATAATGATTTTGAGGTGAGGCTCAACATAGGCAACCATTGTGAAGTGCCTAAGACAGTGTCCAACACAGAACAGAGAATTCAGTGATCAGCATGACTACTCAAAGCCACAAAGTAGTCTTAAAGGTAAGGCCGGTTCCATGCTAGTCCACCTTTTCTCAAACAGATATGACCACAAAACAGTTTCACATTAAAATCTGCAAAAGAATACTAAAAGAGCTCAAGAGGTATTAGGTGCACTTAGAGCATGGGACAACAAATTTAAGAAGTGCCTAATGATCCAGGGGCACCTGGGTGGCTCAGTTGGTTCAAATGTCCGACCCTTGAGATGGAGCCCCATGTGGGGCTCTATGCTGACAGCACGGAGCCTACTTGGGATTCTCTCTCTCTCTCTCTCTCTCTGCCCCAAATAAATAAATAAACTTAAAAAAAAAAGTGCCTAGTTATCCAAACTATGAATTCAACAACATTTTGGAGACATTTGTATTCTATTAATCATAAATCAAAAGGTCTCTCATGGATAAATTAACTCTTGCAGAAAAGGATCAGTTTTAAAAACTTTATAAACAAAAAAAAAGTAAAATTCAATCATTTTATTAAGAACATGTTTTAATTTTCTCTAGAACACTTCAAACACTGTTTAGGAGGCACTGCCTCAAAGTGGGGTGGGATGCTGAAATAGAGAACAAGATAAATAGAAACACAGAAAGGCAATAAATAATACATTTTTCCACACTTTTGTGAATCCTGCTAAATTATATGGCTTAGACAGTCAGACTTGGTACCTCTTCCCACCACCTCCAGTTTAAGAACTATTAAAACACCTACTGCATGCCAGGAACATAACAGGCATTAGGGCAATAGGACTTCATAAAAGGGAGGGGACATAGGAAGAGGCAGTAAGGGAGAAATGATCAAATTCTGCTTCCGAATTTGGATTTTTTAAAATGTATGTATGACATTGATGAAATCTGATGCTTTTTAAGAAGTGAAAACCAAAACTTAAAAATAAGACAATCTGCTACTGCAATAAAAGGGACACAATTCGAACTGCAGAAGCTTCTTTATCTGACTCCCAAAGGAAACCCTGCCCAGAGCGGACTGGGTGGAGAACGGAGACCGTCATGGTGTGGGCTTCATGGCTGGTTAATTGCTCACTCAAGGATGGACTGGAAGACAGGTTAGAATTTGGTACCCACTCCCAACTTGTATTCAACAACACAAGAGGGACTAATGAAGGAGAATCAGTGCCCCCTCTTCTCGCCTAGCTGAGAAAAGTAGGTGTCAGAGGCAGCTAAAAATGGCATACAGGACTAAAGGTGGGCAGAGGTGACAGACATCCATCCAGAAAAGCCACAAACTCTGTCAAAGTGCTCACTCAGACCGCTGCCGCTCCTCAAACTGAGGACAGTCACTTAAAGTGTTTATCCACAGTGTGTGCCACCACGCCAGGAGGGGGGTTGGGAAAGATGATCCAGTTACTTTCCGTATGTTAATCCTGGCAGCCTAAGCAGCAGCAGAAGGCAAACCCAGGGCAGAGAAGTCGACCAAAGGAAAGTCTGATTAATAATTATACTCTGAGTTTACAGAGCACCTCTTTCTTCCCTGAAGAACTTGAAGTGCTTTGGAGACATTACTTCACTAGATCCTTCAGGTTCTTTATTTAAATATTTTCACAGGCAAGTCATAGACAGTATCCAGTACATGGGAAAGTTAAGATTTTCAATGCACCCTAACAGATTAGGAAAAGCACACATACCCACACCAATTTGCCCCAGGGAAGTCTAAGAAAGAGGACTACCAGCAGCTCCTTCCCCTAGCTGCTCTGGCGAGTAGCAAAGTCTGTTTCTCAAATATGAATCTGAGAGCTCAGAAAAAAAGTCAGTTTCTCAAAGGTCCCAAAATAAGTGTCTAGAATTCCACAGAATTGAGAATAGAACAACAGTCCTGCCTCACCCTCCTCACAGTATAGAACAGATCAAGAGCCCAAGCTGCCATAAATCATTTACAAGACAAGCCAAAAAAAGGAGGGAGGGAAGATGGGAGAAAAAGAGAAGGAAAGAAAAAAAGCACATGTATTTTGCCTGGATCAAAGAAGTTTCCATTTTTATCTCAAAAGAGGGACACTGGGTGGGTCCATAAGGCCTATCTACTGCAAACCAACCAAAGCAGTATATCTACAAGATCATCAGTCATTTTGTTTCTTATCCCTTGCACAAAAAGTACATATGTTTCTGTAAAAATATTCAATCATTTAAGAATTTACAGTGAGACTACTAAACACCAGGCGTCGTGCTGGGTCTGACTGAGTACAGAATGTGAACAAAATGCTATGTCTCCTATTCTCCAGAAGTGGAAATACAGTGGTGGACATAACCATCAGTATAAAAGTGTCAACACATAGACCAGTAAGTTTACACTTATATGTTGCAAAAAAGTCTGTGGTGAAGAACAGCAGAATGTATGAGAAAATAACAACAGAAGGGACCTTGTTGGCTGAGGTAGTCAGGAAAGGCCTTAGTAAAGAAGTGGTATTTTGCTTGAGTCTGGAATGATTTCACTAAGTGAATGCAGGAGCTTTTCTGGGGGCAGAAGGAAGCATATATGCACAGGTTGTCTGGTGACAACAGACTTGGGTCTTGTAAGAACCAAGGCCAGTGGGCTTAGAGTTCACTGTGAGAAGAAAAAGAAGAGGATGGCAGGGCAAGTGCGGCCATACCACCCAAGGCCAGGCTGGGCATCTTGAGGAATTTGGATGTAAGGACCTTGGGTATTTTTTTCCCTATGTCCTTCATAGCTACCAGCCCAATGCCTTCCTCATGGCAGACACTAAGAAAATACTTGCTTAATTCAGCTTATAAATAAAAATATAAACCACTAACCATTTAACAAGCAATGCACTGACTTAAAATCTTGGCCCTCAAGAATCTTACAATCTGGTTTGTAGAAAAAAGAAACCAGACTACCCCTTCACCCCAAATGCCAAATGTTTCTGAGACAAGAAAAATATCCTAAGGCAATATCTGATTAAATGCCAAATGAAACTTTCAAGTCATAAAGTTCACTGGAAGGGGGAATAATCTGAGGCTATTGTGACAACAGGTTTCCTAGAGAGAGTGTGACTCCACGTGGACACTGAAGTGTGGGGAGAATTCAGCTATACCACCTGAGGAGAATGTTCGAGGCATGGAGAACAGCATAAAAGGAAATGCAGAAACAGAAATGAGCAAGGTCCGTTAGGGAGAAAGAAGCACACAGGGACAGCTGGGCCTACCCTAGAACATACAGCAGTCCACCCCACAGGGAGCTCCAGGCCAGCTCACCCCAACCTCAAGGGCCTTCCTTGGACACAAGTGGAAGATTCCCACAAGCCAGGGCCCTGGGCTGGTCTCCTCCCTGGTACACTTTGAGGAAGCAGGAAAAGGAAAGTTAGTGAGACTGGCCCAAGGGAAGGAAAGGCAGAGAGCTATGGAGCCCATTCACTGGGATAAAAAAAATTAAACGCCAAGGAAGGGAAGATGGGGGAAAAAAAATCCAAGTTGTTGTAGTATTATGCAACTGAAATTCCATGCATAAGCCAGGAAACTCAAAGGTCACAGTTCCCACAGCAACTGTAACCTGAACCATCAGCGCATGTAGTCTTTGGCACTGCTAGACCCAAAACAACCAACCATGCTCAGCGCTGGGCAGCCCACATGTCGCCCGCCAGCACATACCTGCTGCTCAGCCGCCCTGTGGCCCCGCCCCTTAGCGCCAGGGAGTCAACGCGCCTGCACTCTGCTCCAGGTTCACCTGGGCTGCCCATTATCAGGCTGCATTGGACCCTCAGCCATTCTCTGCAATCTCTGATTTTTGTGGGCAGAGCTTCACCCTGACTCCATGCCTACTTAACTATGGGTCTTTAATCCTAACTCTTCTGTGGATTGTGTTATCTTAAAAAAAAAGTAAATGGTAAGTGTGTTGAGGGAGGGGAGGAGGAGGTGCTACCACCTTTTCCTCTTGAATGTTGTGGCACCCCAACACGTGCAAAGCCTCACTGCAAGAGAAACAGGTCAGGGTGTGGGGGAGAAGCCAGAGGAGTGGCAAGAGAATATTGGGCTTCAAAGGACATCCATCAAAAAAGTTAAAAGACAACCTACAGAATGGGAGATTTTTACAAACCATGTATCTGATAAGGGACTTGTTTCTAGAGAATACGTAACTGAGCACATGTCCCTTCCCAAAAAAGGCTAGGACAAAGGCAGGTCATCCAGACTCTGCACTCACCCTGGGGGAACCTATATATTGTGATGATAGAGGATGGGGCGAGAACCTTCCTTCCACCTTCATCCCCCAGCCTGGGGTGGCAGTTAAGGCTGTGGATACAAGGAAGACCAATAGCGACCTGGCTTAGAAACCGATGATCATGGGCCTTTTTATTTTTTTTCATTAAAATTTTTTTTAAGTTTATTTACTTATGGGTGGGGGGAAGCAGAGAGACTGAATCCCAAGCAGGCTCTGCACTGTCAGTGCAGAGGCTGATGCAGGGCTCAAACGCACGAACTGCAAGATCATGACCTGAGCCAAAGTCAAACACTTAACTGACCGAGCCACCCAGGCATCCCTGATCATGGGCCTTTTTACTTTTATTTTATTTATTTATTTTTAAATTTACTTTCAAGTTAGTTAGCATTTTGTGCAGTAATGATTTCAAGAGTAGAATCCAGTGATTCATCCCCTACTTATAACACCCAGTGTTCATCCCAACAAGTGTCTTCCTTAATGCCCCTTGCCCATTTAGCCCATCCCCCCACCCACAACCCCTCCAGTAACCCTTAGTTTGTTCTCTCTATTTAAGAGTCTCTTATGTTTTGTCCCCCCTCCCTGTTTTTATTTTTGCTTCTCTTCCCCTTGTTCATCTGTTTTGTATCTTAAATGTCACATATGGGTGAAGTCATATGATATTTGTGTTTCTCTGACTAATTTCACTTAGCATAATACCCTCTAGTTCCATCCACATTGTTGCATATGGCAAGATTTCATTCTTTTTGATTGCCAAGTAATACTCTATTGTATATATACACCACATCTTCTTTATCCATTCATCAGTCAGACATTGGGGCTCTTTTCATACTTTGGCTAGTTGATAGCACTGCTATAAACATTGGGGTGTATGTGTCCTTTTGAAACAGCACACCTGTATCCTTCAGATAAATATCTAGTAGTGCAACTGCTGAGTCATAGGAGAGTTCTATTTGTAATTTTTTGAGGAACCTCCATACTGCTTTCCAGAGTGGCTGCACCAGTTTTCATTGATCATGGGCCTTTTTAAAAGACAAGTCCCCCCCCCCCCCCCCCCCCAGGGGCCTGGGTGGCTCAGTCGGTTGAGCATCCGACTTCGGCTCACATGATCTCACAGCTGGTGAGTTCGAGCCCCATCGGGCTCTGTGCTGACAGCTAAGGGCCTGGAGCCTGCTTCGGATTCTGTGTCTCCCTCTCTTTCTGCCCCTAACCCACTCACATTCTGTCTCTGTCTCTCAAAAATAAATAAACATTACAAAAAAAATGGACCCCTGAGGTCCTCCTCCTCACTGTTCAGTCATCACAACAGAAAAGACTCACCCTGGAAACCTTACCTCCCTCCGGGTCATTGCTTATGTGCATAGCTGAAATTACAGGCTCAAGGCAAAGAATGACTTTTCCTTTCCTATTACTTTGGCTGTCAAGGGGAACAGAGACAAGGGAAGCAACAAAGTGGTCAAGAGAAAGCCCAGCTCCTGAGATACGTGTGACTAAGATTAGCTCTACACTGAGCACCTGTCTGACTCTGAGCACGTCCCTCAATGACACTGATAAAACTACCTTGCATGACTGCCATGAGGACTAAATAAGGAAATACATGTCAGAGCCCATGCTATAGGGCCTAACACATAGAAGGTGTTCAATAAATGGAAATTATGAATACTGTTATTTCTTTTTACACTTCATGTTTTACCAGAAATACCGCTACCCAACTTGATTACCCACTTCATTTACAAGAGCTGGGTCCAGATTAATGTTTTGGTTGTTTCATACCAATAGTAACAACAATAATAGTTGTGTGTTTACTATGTGATGAGTGGTATTTTGTATGCTGTTCTTTGAACTTCACACAGGATTTCACTTAATCCTCACAAAACTCCATGAGACAGGTACTATTATACACATTTTACAGGTGAAGAAATAGAAATTTAGTATGTACTCAAGGTCACAGTTCTAAGTAATAGAAGACAGAATTAAACTCAAGCAGTCCCACTTTAGAGTCCCATACTTAACCATATCACATCCATCTTCACAGTATCTGCCCTCAGCAAGTAAAGTAGGCAAAGAGGACAAAGTGTCACAGGTCCCAAAAACATTCCAAGAGTGACTTCTTTGAAAGAACTGTCAGTCTCAGGTTGACCTTATGATCACAAAGCCATATGGCATGGTTCTATGGAAGACAAAGGCCAGAGAAATCCAAGATGGCATCATCATCCATTATCATCCGCTTGATCACAAGCAGCCCAATTCAAAGTGGGAATATGGGGGGGGGGGGGTACCTTAGGTGGCTCAGTCAGCTAAGCCTCCGATGTGGTATCAGCTCAAGTTGTGTTATCTCACGGTTGTGGGATCAAGCTCCATGTCTCTCTCTTTCTCTGTCTCTCTGTCTCTCTCTCAAAATAAATAAATAGACTTAGAAAAATGAAAACAAAAACAAAGTGGGAATAGGGGACCATGCTTCATTTCAAAACTGCACTTGGTAAAGTCATCCAAGCATTTTGATGCCTCATGGGTAACGCTTAGTAAACAAACTTGGGAATCTAAATGGTCTTATACCCTACTTGACTCACTTCCTATTTCATAAATTCCCACAATTTTCTTGCATCTGGAAAGACAGAACTTCTCATCTTCTCCACTTTTCTTTAATTAGGTTTCCTCTCCCTCTCACATTTTTGTTCTATGTTCCACACACTCCCATCCCCCAGCTACATGATTTATATCTACTTGTTCAGATTGCATGCAAAGAATAAAACTCCACAGATTCATTTTCCCCAACTTAGAAATGGAAATAACAAAGAAAGCTAAAGGGGATATGTAACAAATCAGGCTCTGAAATTCCACATTTGCAAGTAATCCCAAGTATGCCCCCCAAAAGGGACTGCAGCATTCCTACCTACCAATAGGAATGTGATCTTGGACAAGAACAGCCCCTGCTGCATACCCCCTGAGCTGGCTCCCTCATTGACAGGAAACAGTATTTACTATCCTAGAGTGTTAGGTGGCTCAGACAGCCAACAGAACATTATTATGTAAGTAAAAATGTCTTCTTTTTAGTCTTGTCTGACAATATAGGAAGAAGGTGGACCACTAAAATATTTTGTAGGGATCCAGATAGGAGATAGTTTAAGTATTTCATTCTGGTAACTTATCTACATAATCTAGATGCACTTCATGCTATTAAATTCCTTGCCTTATAGAGTAAATATAGCCAAACATCTCATTAGATAACACAAAGGAGTTAAGATTACAATAAGAAATGACACTACTCCATTTTCTTGGCTTGTGCTTAAATACAACCTCAATACACTTGTGTCCAACCTCCAGCTATTCCCAGAAACCTTCCCCCCAATGTGTTCAGTAGTCATCAGCGTATGGTTGTGTTTTTTGTTGTTGTTGTTGCTGTTTTACCAGTGACATGGTGAGTAAAATGCTATGAAGAGCCTATATGCCTTCATCTTTGCTTTCAGCGGATTTTAAGTTTCTAAAAGCTAAAACAAAATCACCAACATAAGAAGTTCCAAGTATTAAAGGTTATGAAACTGGTTACAGACTATTCAACTCTAGAGACTTGTTAAATATAACAGAAATACCTGAAAGCATAGAAATCTGTCATGCCAACATGGGTTTACTCAAGAACTAAGGGCAAATCTGACTCATCAAAATTAAACTTTTATGCTCCAAAGCAAAAAGGACACGATCAAGAAACTGAAAAGGCAACCCACAGAATGGAGTAAAATATTTGCAAATCATATATCTGGTAAAGAACATTATCCAGAATATATAGAGACCTCTTTACAACTCAATAATAAAAAGTAACCCCCCCAAATGTTTTTCAATGTTTTGTTTATTTATTGAGAGAGAAAGAGTAAGTGTGTGAGCATGAGGAGGGGAGGGCGCAAAGAGACAGGGAGGCAGAGAATCCTAAGCAGGCTCTGCACTGATAGTGCAGAGCCCAACATGGTGCTTGATCTCACAAACCATGAGATCATGACTTGAGCTGAAATCAAGAGTTGGAAGCTTAACCAACTGAGCCACCCAGGCGCCCCAGTAACCCAAACTTTTAAATGGGCAAAGGACTTGAATAGATATTTCTCCAAAGAAGATATACAAAATGACTTGAATAGATATTTCTCTAAAGAAGATATACAAATAGCCAATAAGCACATAAAAAGATGTTCAACATCATTAACCATGAGGAAAATGCAAATCAAAACCATAGTTGAGATACCACTTCACATCCACTAGGATGGCTATAATCAAAAAGGCAGACAATAACAAGTGTTGGTGAGATGTGGAGAGACCAGAACCCCCATACATTGCTGATGGGAATGTAAAAATATGCAGCCACTTTGGAAAATAGGTAGGCACTTCCTCAAAATGTTAAATACAGAGCTATTATATGACCCAGCGATTTCACTCCTAGGTATATAAATACATAAGAGAAATGAAAACATTTGTCCATACAAAAACTTGTACACAAATGTTCATAGCAGCATTATCTGCTATCTATCAAAACAGCCCAAAGTGGGACTGCTGAATGTATAAAGAAAATAGAATATATCCATAAAACAGAACATTTGGCCATAAAAGGGAATGCAGTTCTCATGCATGCTCCAACACAGACAAAACTTTGAAACATTATGCTAAGTGAAAGAAGCTAGTCACAAAAGACCACATATTATATGATTCTATTTATATGAAATACCCAGAGTAACAAATTTACAGGGACAGAAAAGTAGACTAGCAGTTGCCTAGGGTAAGAGGGGGGCTGGAGAGAAGTGAAAAGTCACTGTTATGGGCACAGGATTTCTTTTGGGGGTGATAAAAATGTTCTAACATTGATTATAGTAATGGTTGTACAATTCTTTGAATACACTAAAAGTCAGTGAATCGTACACTTTAAATGAATGAAAACGTATGGTACGTGAATTATATAATAAACCTGTTAAAAAAAGAAAAAAAAGAAAGAACCCAACTGAGAGCAGTAACTGTGTCACTATACTCCCCTACACAAGGGCCTGGCACAGAGCAGATACTTAATAAATGTTGGTTAAATAAAGAAAATAGAAATGTGAGTCTTTCACCAAAGATTTCATTAGAGGAATTCATCACCATTCAGTGACCAACCTAGAAGAGACAGGAGCCCCTCTATAGCACCTTCTCCCAGCCCAGGACACCCGCTACATATTAGGCTTACATTCGCAGTCTAAAGTTTCTTCTAAACCTGGATTCTATGTTTTGTCGGTGAATATAAAAAGCCAACAAGGGGTGCCTAGGTAGTTCAGTTGGCTGAGCAGTTGAGCGCCCAACTCTTGATTTCAGCTGAGGTCGTGATCCCAGGGTCATGGGATCGAGCCCTGCATCAGGCTCCATGCAGAGCGTGGAGCCTGCTTAAGATTCCTTCTCTCTCCCTTTGCCCCTTTCTCCCCCCTCACACTCACTACTCTCTCTTGGGAAAAAAAAAACAACAACAAAAAAGAAGAAAAAAAGCCAACAAATATATCTGAAAGCACATAATGTGAGCTCCCGGTCAGGTGCTATGAGGAATGAAGTCTGGGATGTGGGTCCCTCTCTAGCAGCCTGGTTAGAGGCAAAATTAGCATTCATGAAATAAGCAGAGACTTCAGGGCAGTGGATACTGGGGATAAATCAGAAAATTAAGACAGTAAAAGCCTTTGGTCAAAAGTAGGATATTCTTCTAGGGAACCCCTAGTAAATTACTGCAAACTACTATCATGCCTTGTCCATATGGCCTTCCCCATCCCACAATCCAAATTAATTGCTTCCTCAACAGCATTTTGCTTAAAGCCATCTTTTATTACAGTACACTGTACCTGTATCTGGCTCTCCCCACCATGCAATTCATTCCTAATTAGTAAGGACAATGTTAACAATTTATGTTTCCTTGAAAACCATTAGCACCAAGTCTTGCATACAGTAAGTGGGTAATTCATATTTGTCAACTTTAAGTATTCACTTCACGAAAACTATCATTAACGCCTTTTCTTATTTCTTAAACCCATTAGTTGGCAAGCCTAAAAGCAGAATCCTTAGATTGTTACCACAACTGCCACATGATCTACAAGCACCCACACAATGTGGCCCACGCCCACCTTTCCAGAACTCCCACCTTCCTTCTTCTCATCATTATGCTTCAGTCCAAAGGCTTTTTTCCTCAAGCCTGCAAACCTCCTGCAGGCCTACACTCTGTCCCAGGTACTCCTCCACTCCCCATTCACTACCACTCAGTGCTTACCTAACCTAACATTTTCCCCTAGAGGCTATTCCTACTTCCCCACTCCAGCCCAGAGTAAGTACTCTGTCCCACACTTTCTCTGGACCCTGCACTGGTCCTTCCTGCAGGCCCTTCATACACTTAGATATCTCTGTGACTACTTGTTTGTCTATTTCCCCCACTAAACTGTGAACTCCATGCAGGTAGTGTTCATTTAACTCACTAAGGTAGTGTGCTGGTAAATGCTTAATTACCTATTCTCCAAAATCATGTTCATGTCTTTAAAGGTATTTATATGTACATATATTTACATTTATTATAAATTTTACTGATATAAAAATGTATAGCATACAACAGTAACAAAATATACAGAATAGTAATAAATATGTACTAATATATAATAAAGTATGTATTAATAACATATGTAATACTCTTTACTGTAAATTCCATATAGCCAATTGAGTTTCACAGAATGCTGTCATAGATTTTCGTCTAACTCATATCTACAGCCAACTCATGGATTCAATTGATAAATAAGTGAGTTGATATTTTCATTTACTTCAAGGAGTAAAACAAAATTAGAACAAGAAAGATGTATATCAAACAGGATATGAGCAACTTCTTTGCTGAACTGGACTCCAGCTTTCAAATACTAAATATTTCCTGAAATTTTTTGTGTTAATTCACAATATAATGGCTATAGACATAAAACACTAAGTTCAAACTGCAAATGTGAACATTTTCTCCATCACTCTCTTAGACAATGGACAAAATAATAAATCAGGCCCTTTTCTGTAGTGTTGTCGGTTTCCATGGTATAAATACTCTCATCATGGCCAACTTCAGGCTACCAACTTGACATCTCTGAGCACAGACACAGAGCTGGGAAGAGATGCACCATAGCTCACTATTACATAATACTCCACCATATAGATTACAAGAGACACAAAGCACAGTTTATGCTAAAATAACGAGGAAGTGAAGAATTTTGAGTATTTACTACCCTTGTGTTAATATAATTTATTTAATTATAAGTATATAGAACTAATTTTTAATAATGGCTATATTTATCAGCCAACCTGCAAAATTCCTGAAAATTTAACAAGGTAAGGCAGGCCATGATTCACGATTATATTCCTAGTGTTTAGTACACAAAAGGTGCTCTGGTGTTATTTGTGGAAACAAAGCATTATCCTGTAGTTACTTCACTCCTAAGAGTCTGCTCTTCCAAAGGGAATCAAGCCTTTCCAATAACAAGATTTTACTGTATCTGGGAATTTTGAATGCTAGAGAGAATAGCACAATCTTCCATGGAACACATTATCTTTCAAAGGGAGGGGTGTCTTTTAATATTTAGTGTAAGCTCAAATGAAGGATATTTTTGATAAATTCTCCCTGAGATATTTCTTCCACAAAAACACTTAGGCACTGGGAAGTTGATTTTAAATCCTTCAACAGTCTGATTTGGTTTAGCACCCTGGGTGGCATTATTCACAGGGTGTTCCTGAAAGCTCATGAGTTCTGGCTCCCATTCTGGAAAAAACAGAGCCCAACAAGTATCTCCAGGTCCCAGGGGGTACTGGGCTGGTACTGAGAACTGCTGGGAGCTGGGAGCTTACTCACCCACTGCCTGGGTCTCTTCTAGCTCAGTGTGGGTCCTCTTCATGCTATTTCTTTTGATATTACTGTCGCTACCTTCCCTTTAAGTTTCTTTCTCTGCTCTTCACACTTCTCCCTGGTTCTCTATAGATTGCTTTACCAAGGCTGATTTTGGTCCCTGGCTTCTCATCATCCTCCCCACTCAATACCAACTGTCTTTGTCACTAATGACTTCTAGATCTACATCGGACTGTCTGAATGCTCAGCCTAAAGTACTTTCCCCAGTTATCAGCAACTGTAGTGTCCTTCAGATCATACTGTGTATCTCTATGCCTTTGACAATACAAGCCTGTCACAGCTGCTCCTCTAAGAATGCAACAGATAGACTCTACCACATCAGCCAGGATTTGATGGACCTTTATCTTCTGTAGACTGTAATATGAACAGAGGGCGTAGTGAAGTTTCATTTTCCCAAGCATAAAATAAAGGTGAATTTGCTTTTTCAGATTATGCCTGCTGCTCTCCTCCCCAGAACAACAGCATTGTTACATAGGAGACCTCCTTTCCCCTTGTCATCTTTGTCCTCTCCCAAGCAGTAATATACCCAAGACTCACTAAACATCTCCTAGGTCTATCTCCCTTTTCCCATTTCTGGTCATCACTCTGCCTTCATTACCCTCCAATGGAAATTATCCCAAACTACCCGCCCATGGGTCCACTTAGCCTCCAGCCCATCTTCCTCAAGTAATTTTCACACAGTGCCACTTCTCTATTTAAGAACCTAAGGCTCCCTATCAAAATCTAAGAGAATATTCCTCTTCCTAGGAGATAAACACTGAAGTATTTAGGGGTCAAGGAATGCAATATCTCTAATTCATATGGAGAGAAAGAAAAAAATATGAAAAGCAAATGGGACAAAATGAAAACAACTGGTGATTCTGGGTAAACAAAAAGTTCCTTATACTATTCTTGCACTTTTCTGAAATTGTATCAAAATCAAGTTACAAAAAAACCCCTACAACTCTCATCTTAGCATCAAAGTACTTACTAACAGCCCCTTCTTACTAACCACTCCAGTCCAGTGTGTTGGTGATGGTCACCTCTTTATCTAGGATCTTGTTTTTGTCCCCCTCTCTACACCTAGACTCAGGATTTCCCCTGTTCCTCCATAACAACTGGCTTCCTTCACTGACTCACTTCTTCCAGGGATGCTGAGGAAGGAAAAGAACTAACATTTACTGACCATCTGCTACGAGCCAGGCCAGCATCATGCTTGGCACTTTTTGCATATTATTTCACCTAATTCTGCTAACAACTCTGCAAGGGAAGCAAGAGCTTGAGCCTTGGAGAGATTAAGACCCTGGTCCAAGATGACACAGTGCGGAGCTGGAATGGGAACCCAGGTCAGCCTCTGCCATCCACAGTGCTGACCCACACCTCACTGCTCCCCTTTCCAGACCAACTCGTCCACAGCTCCTTCATTCGCTCAACATGTACTTCCTGTCTGCTTTGTGCCAGGGTTTGTTCTAAATACTAGAGATACATCAGAGGACAAAACAGATAAAACTCTGTGACCTCACACAGCTTCCATTTGACAATAAAAACTGTATTTATCAAACACTTATGTAGCACCTACTCCATATCAGGTGTTAGACTAAGCATTTAATAAACATTAATTCATTTGATCCTCATAAAAATTCTATGAATTAGGTATTATTTTTACAAGTGGGGGAACTCAGACTAAAGGGGTTACAGAATCTACCCAAGTTCACATAAGTAGTAAGTGGTGAGGCCAACATGTATATACAGGCAGTCTGGCTCCAGAGCCCAGACTACTATGCCTCTCAATAAACATAAATAAAACATGCTAGAGGGTGGGAAGTACTCTGGAAAAAAAGGAAAAAGCAAAGCAGGATAAAAGAGTTAAGAATTGGGGCGCCTGGGTGGCGCAGTCGGTTAAGCGTCCGACTTCAGCCAGGTCACGATCTCGCGGTCCGTGAGTTCGAGCCCCGCGTCAGGCTCTGGGCTGATGGCTGGGAGCCTGGAGCCTGTTTCCGATGCTGTGTCTCCCTCTCTCTCTGCCCCTCCCCCGTTCATGCTCTGTTTCTCTCTGTCCCAAAAATAAAATAAAAAACGTTGAAAAAAAAATTTTTTTTTGAAAAAAAAAAAGAGTTAAGAATTTAGAATACTGGGGGACACACTGAAATTTTAGACTAGGAGGCATGAGTAGTGTGCCTAGAGAAGGTAACATTTAAGCAAAGGCATACAGAGGACAAGCAGGTCAGCCATGTACCACCATAGGGGAGACTTGTTTGGGAAGACTGAACAGTGTGTGTGAGGCAGGGTGTGCCTAGACGTCCAAGGAACAGTAAGGCAGCCAGAGAAACTAGAGCACAGGGAGCAAGGGGAATAGTAACCACTGCCTTTTGAGCAGCAGAAGACATGGTTTATACTTGAGTCTCTGTATTTGCCTGGTGTTCACTAACTGCTTTTATTATTGATCTTGATTCCCAAGATGAACTATGAACTCTTAAGAACAGAGCCTGTGGCTTCTACTCTCTTTGTTCATCCCTAGTACTTTTAAGTTAATGTTTACTGAATCCGTCTGCCTTACCTGTGTGTATTCCCTGAACTGCACAGAAGACAAGCAGATCCTGTGAGAGCAGCTTCTAACATCTCTGACCATCAGTCCTCTCACACTAGCAGTGAGCAGTAACCTCTATCCTGTGTTAAGCATGCTCCTGTGAAAATGTATGTACACAGTACTCGTAGTTTGTTTCCAAGCACACCTGCAAATTTTATACTCAAATTTATGTCTCTTTAAATGGCTGATGGCCAACATCTGTCTACTTTACAAATGGCAAAACTGTGACACACAACCATTAAGTGATTCACTTGAGCTCACTGCACAGTAGCAGCTGAGTCAAGGTTTTCTCATGTAGACTGGGAGATCAGGGAATGCAGAGGCACCCAGCACCTTTATCCTCCTTTGTGACCCACCTCCCACCCCAAGGCACAGGGCCTTGCAGAGCTAAGACACTGAGGACTCTTGACTCAGATTTCAGATGTCCTTGCTCACCAAGAATAGTCTCTCTGAAGGTCAGTGATGACTGAACACAGTGAAGGGTCTCAATCACGTCCACACTGGTAAAGATCAACCATTTAGTTAAGTCACATAGAACTTAGATAAATGGAATGAGTCACCCAAGTTACACAAAGATAAAAGCCTTCCCTTTATTCCTTTCTCATCAGGTGCAGAATTTCCAGATTCCTTTTCCCATAGTTCCCATGGAACTAAACAAGCTATTACTACTCATAAGGAATTAAAGAGTATGTATCAGACATTCCCCTATTTCTGGTTTCAGTCTCTAAAAATAGCCAAGAAAGGAAAATCCCTTTTTGCTCTAACTAGAAAAGGTAGTGTAGCTTTTCCTCCCATTTTATTTCCAAAATACATTACTCCAATTTAATTCCATTTTATTTTCCATCAGGCCTGGAACAAAATCCATCCCAGAAGAATCACCTTCCATAGCCTGAGGAGCAAGGGAGGAGACGAAAGCCAAAAGCAAGACTGTGTCTGTAACTGTAAGTGAGATCTTGGGTGTTGTGGCTGCTGTACTCCATTTAAGAGATTAACTTTCTCAAGAAGGCATCAGGAAATGGCAGGCGCTATGTCAAGTAAACAGCAGTGCCTGTCCTCTGGCAGCTTAGAAGCTCACGATAACAAGTGATCCTTCAGCCCTGAGGCTGCTTCTCCTTTCAGAGCAGCCCAGTGATCAGCCCAAGCATAAGTCCCAGAGAATTGCTACTGTTGGGAGTGTGGGTCCTGAAGACAAGCAGTTGGCAACTTGTGTCTCTAAGTGTTGGGAGGAAATAGCAGCATCAGTATTTACCTATGGCTGATAATCTATGAGTAACAGTTATTAGAGGTGTGCTAGGTTCAAAAACAACCAAGATTGTATCACTGTTAAGTTTCCTGCTGTTGATCACCATCCTGTCATTACCTTGTCATTACCATCCTGTCTTGATAAATCCATGCTGCAGTACTTAGGGGTAAAAAGGGGCACAATGTCACCAACTTTCAAATGGGCCAGGAAAAAATGGGAAGAGAGCAGGGAGAGAATAAAATCTAATTTAATAGATCTAGATAACAGGCACAAGGGAGCTGCTCTTGCAACACCTCTGTAAACTTGAAATTATATAAAAAGTTATCCAACAAATGAACTTTACTTGGGCCCCAACAAACAGGTGGGCATGCTGTCCCAGTTACAGCAGGAGCCACCTCCCGCCTACAGCACCCAGAGGCCAAGGCAGCAAAGGTGGCTTAGACACAGTGAGAGTCAGAGGGAGACAACTTGGGACAATTAACAATGCTGACAGAAGTCTGGGAGCACATAAGGCATCCGCTATCTCTCAGTTTTTCTCTAGAACCAAGCCATGCTCTCTGGTTTTTCTCCAGAATCAAGTCCTACTCTGAGTACATGGAAAATAAGCCCCCAAAAGGGGCCTGGGAAGACACCAAACTTGAAGCTTCAGCATCCTCTGGAGCTCTTCCCTTTCCATATCTTTTCTATCTAATCAGTGTCCTCTTTCCAAAATGTCTCTGGCATGGAGTCCCTTCCTCTCTGTTTCTACCACCAACAACCTGTTCCAGTTGCTTGTCACGTCACACCTGAATTACCATCAAGGTGGGCAAACCATTACTTGCGGGCCAAATCCAACCTCCAAGCAAGAAGGGTTTCACATTTTTAAATCGCTTGGGGGAAAAAAAGTCAAAAGACTATTTTGAGACCTGTGAGAATTGTATGAAATTCCAACTCAGAGGGCCACAAATAAGAGCTTTGTTGGCACAGTGCCATGCCCATTTGTTTACCAATGGTTTATGGCTGCTTTCCTGCTACAACAGCAGCTGCATAGCTGCATCAGAGACCACTGAAGCCTAAAATGTATACTCCTGGCCCTTTATAGAAAAAAGTTTGCCAACTCCTCCCATAGGTGGTCTTGCTTGACTTTCATTTTTCCCTCCTCCACCATATTAATGGGCACAAAATACTACTTCCACACTATTGCTCTGTGTTCAAACACCTCTGATGAACTTCCTGTTGCCTATAAACTTCATACTGTACCATGGCATGCATCAGACCAGGTGAATAAACTTGTTTTTAAAGGTCATGCCTTTGTTCATGCTGTTCTCTGCCTTTTAGAAAACTCTTCTTGGGGCGCCTGGGTGGCTCAGTCAGTTGAGCATCCAACTTCGGCTCAGGTCATGATCTCACTGCCCGTCAGTTCGAGCCCCGAATCGGACTCTGTGCTGACAGCTCAGAGCCTTGGAGCCCGCTTTGGATTCTGTGTCTCCCTCTCTCTCTGCCCCTCCTCCACTCATGTTCTCTCCATCCCTCCCCCCCAAATAAATAAACATTAAAACAAAACAAAAACAAAAAAAAAAAAGAAAACTCTTCTTGCCTTTAGCTGCTAAGCCCTCCTTTCAAGACTCTGGGAGCATTTCCTGGTTCCCTTTCCTGTGCTTCCACAGTACCCTATACTTATCCTCATCACAGCTCTTACCACACTACACTGAAATCATCTATTTGTGTGTCTGTCTCCCCAGCTACAGTAAGATTCCAGAGGGCAAGGAACACGTCTTACTCATCTCCCAACACCCAGACAGACAGTGGCACGGCAATCCCCAAACACTAAACTTAACTCCCACCCAGTCAGGCTGGGCTTCTCGCTGCCGTGAATGCATCCTGCTTACTCTCACTCCAAGCTTTGCTCACACCAGCACCTAGACAATCCTAATAGTGACCTGGGACACAGTCTATAGGCCCACGGGAGTCAGTGTGGACTAGGGTTCAAACCCCAGGCACCTCCCATGCACATGCTATGTGTCCTTGGACAAGATACTTCTATCTCTGAGTCCTCCTCTATAAAGCAGGGATGATATAGTATCTCCTAACCTGCAGGGCTGACAATGCATGTAGAGCATCTAAACCAGTTCTTGGTATATAGTAAGTTCTCAAAAGGTAATACAATTGACCCTTGAACAATGCACGACTTAAGGTGCTGACCCCCATGCAGCTGGAAATCTGCATATAACTTTTGACTCCCCACTAAGGGTCAACTGTTGACCACAAGCCTTCCTGATAACTTAAACAGTTGATTAACACATATTTCGTATGTATATGCACCATGCACTATATTCTTATAATAAAGTAAGCCAAAGAAAGTGTTATTTAAAAACCATAAGGAAAATACATTTATAGTACCATGTTGTATTTATCAAAAACAGTTTCGGGGAGCCTGGGTGGCTCTGTCGGTTGAGCGACTAACTTCGGTTCAGGTCATGATCTCACAGTTTGTGAGCCCTTGTCGGGCTCTGTGCTGCAACTCAGAGCCTGGAGCCTGCTTCTGATTCTGTGTCTCCGTCTCTCTCTGCCCCTCCCCCATTCATGCTTGGTTTCTCTCTCAGAAATAAACATGAAAAAAAAATAATTAAAAAAAAAAGCCTCATATAAGTGGACCCACACAGTTCAAACCCGTGTTGTTCAAGGATCAAATGTAGTTACTATCCTTGTTTTCTCCAGACAGTAGAGTCACCTGTTTGTGCCACTTTGGTATTTCATTGCTTTCCTTTCCTCTTCACCCAATTGTTTTTTACATTCATATTGTATCTTCTGAAGCAGATGCATTAGTTATGAACAGGGTAAGGTCATATATTTCTATGAACCTGTGCCCTGCCCTGATACCCAGTACAATGCAACATGTGGAGGAAGGGCCGAATAGATGATAAATTAATGAACAAATTATTCCAGGAAGTCTACACAGTTGCTAACAAGAAAAAGAATGCAAAAGAAAAAAAAAAAAAAAAGAATGCAGAGCTAGGGATAAGGCTGAGAGTAATAAGGCAGAGAGCAGAAGTTGAAGGCAGGGGGCATTTGAGGATACTTTTATATTAAACATGGACTCACACATACTCTGTCCCCAGAAGAGAAGAAACCCAGTGTCTCAGTATTCTTCTCCAAGTTTCATAAGCGACAGTCAATAATAGTACTAGCTAACACTTAAGGTGCTCAGTGGGTACCTGGCAGAATTTTGAATGCTTAGGACTGTACAAAATAAACAGGATTGTTACACTGTTGCACAGATGGTGCAATGAGGCCCAAGGAGGTTAAACAACACAAAGTCACACACACATACTGCAGAACTGTCTAGTTCCAGTGTTCATGTTCCTAACCACTACACATTTTGGTGTTTAAAAAAAATTTTTTTTTTAATGTTTATTTTATTTTTTTTTAGGGAGAGGGAGAGAGAGAGAGATGAGCAGGGGAGGGGCAGAGAGAGATGGAGACACTTCAGATGGAGAATCTGAAGCAGGCTTCAGGCTCTGCAATGTCAGCACAGAGCCCGACCTGGGACTCAAGCTCACGAACCATGAGATCATGACCTAAGCCAAAGTCAGACGCTCAACCGACTGAGCCACCCAGGTGCCCCCACATTTTGGTTTTTTAAATCTAATTTAGCTTCACTATTCACCAGCTGAGAGGTATCAATCAGGCAGGTCATCTCACATCACTGAGCCTCATGTTTCCCAACCTGTTAAGTGGGCACCATATACTTAACTGTTGTTAAGGATTAAAGGAGAGGGGTGCCTGGGTGGCTCAGTCAGTTGAGCATCCGACTTTGGCTCAGGTCATGATCTAACAGCTTGTGGGTTCAAGCCCCATGTCGGGTTCTGTGCTGACAGTGCAGAGCCTGGAGCCTACTTCAGATTCTGTGTCTCCCTCTCTCTGCCCCTAACCCACCTGCATTCTGTCTCTATCTCTCTCAAAAATAAATAAATATTTTTTAAAAATTGTTTTTAAAGGATTAAAGGAGATAATGTCATAAGTGTATATATAAAGTAGACTCCTGCTATATTAGTTCCTTTCCCACCTGTCCCATACTTCAGCAGAAGAAAGGCTTTTAGCCAACCCCCTTGGCCTGCTTCAGTCTACTAGCAGGGAACAATGTATATATGCTTCACTCTGGATTTTCTTGCCTTTCTACCTATGCCCAAACGTTTGGGCCTCATGAAAGCCAGCAAAAATAACCTGAGACAAGCATAAAAGGAAACTGTACATGGAGCCAAGTGAGGTACCACAGACAGAAATGGTCCAGATGAATCCTGGCATGCAAATGAATACTGCATGAGCAAAAGCTAGCCAGTTGGGTGTAACCAGGATGCACACTGACTGACAGTCATAACAGCAGCTGATTCTGCCTCCCACACCAACAAGCCTGGATGATAGGCCTGGGAGCCTGTAAAGACAGAGCCCAGTAACATCTGTAACTCTGAGGCTGCATGTATACCGGGGAAGGGAGAAAGCCAGGCAGGTAAGTGACACACAGTCATTTCCACCAATGGTGGAAGATCAGACTGCCTGAAAAAGTTGTATGTAGAAAAGTAAAATTTTAAATCCCTACAGAGGGAATTCTGTTGCAAAATTCCTTTGCTGTGATGAATTAAATTTAAAGCCAAGGAATACAGACACAGACTATTATATTTTGGAGGTCAATCCAATTTCCATACATCAAGTTTGCTTAAAGCAAGAGATACCTTTAAGCAGATGAACCCTACTCTGGAGTCATTGGTCATGAACAGAAAGAACTTTTCATTAGCCGCATATGAAAGAGTCCTAAATGTTATTACCAAACTGAGTCAACTCAATTTCCAGGAGAGATAAGTAATTTCTACTTGAATGGAGCTGATTATAGTGATCCAAAGGTCTTATAAAAGATTAAAACACAAGCAAAAACTGTATGTAAGCCTAACAAGCAATATGAAGCCCTATTAGGCCTTTTCCACAATATATCAATTTCCAAGTATAGCATATGACAAAGAGATACTTAAGAAAGATGGAGGAGTAGGAGGGCTGGCAGATACCAACCACCACAAGGCTACTGCTGGGTGCCCAGGTCACTATTGGCACAGTAATGTGGTCCTAGAGTTAGAAAGGAGTCATAGTGGTGACATGGTCTGATCTAATTCCCAAAACATTGGTAAAGCATCTCCATGCCCAGGACTGCTCCTTCCCCTACTAGAACACCTGGAAAGGGCACAGCCCAGCAGCATGCTCCTCTAGCAAGGGAGAACATATACATCCAAGCAAGTCACCAAATGACTACACAAGGACAAGCACACCAAACTCAACAGATCCACAGTAGTGACGGGCCTAATGGCAGCCTGCAGGAAAGGGAGGTGGCCCCAGCTGAGGGGCTGCAAAGAGATCCTCTGTTTGCTAAAACACAAACATTCCAGAAACAATAGCCATAGGGGGTAGGTAAATTTCAGAAATTCTCAACCTTATGTGCATGAAATTAACAAAACTGAATCAAAAAGAAATATTTTGCCAGTAAATATAAATTTTCTTACCACTCCATGTTCAGGGATCCCTGGCCAGTTAAGTGACTTATCCCAACACACTATATAGTTTTCTGCATTTGTGTCTGCCTGCCCTGGAAATATGGTGACCTCTTGCTGGCAGACATTGTTTTAATACCTGGCACTTGCTTTATTATATAGTAGTTACTCAATAAATGCATACTGAAACCAAGTCCCAGTGTGTAACCTAAAATTTACTCTTAGGTTCTCAAACTTCTTGGTTCCCCAGCTCCCTTAAGGTGGTTGAGGTCCATGGACTTCTTTGTGCTCCACCAAGCTCACTGAAGCTAGATACACAGGGTGCAATAAATCCTAGGGGCTGTTGCCATCTCATGAACTTCTTTCTCCTGCCCGACACTGTCTTTTTCTTCCCCATTTTCTCTTCCTTTTGCTCCCTCAACATTTCACCCTATAATGAAGTGATTTAGAGTTATCCAGCCTCTACAACTTATTGGGTTTATGGACCTTACCCTCTCTGGAGCAGTTTCCTATCGTAAAATAGGAGTGACAGTACTTAAGACTTAAGAAATGATGTGTGCATATTAAAGCAGTTGGCACAGTGTATAGCCCATAGTAACACTCAGTAAATAACAGCTATTACTAACATAATTGTCCACAGGACTCACTTGCCTAAAGATACTTAAAATGCCAAAGGCAGAAAGTTGATTTTTCCCCCCTTCCTCTCCAAGTCTGGTTTTGAGAAAAACCTGTTTTAGAAACAAACTGACACATGTCCATGTCACTGGTCACACTATTTCCCTTTTCCTTTTTCACAGGGAAATAATGACTTTGATCACTTATGACCAAACTGGGTAAAAGGTTCTGTTCCAAACATGGTTAGGACCCCAGACTAATTTATTTAAGTAAATGAAATTAAAATTATCCACTCCCCCTCCGCTGCTTGTGCTCTGCCTCTCAAAAATAAATAAATGTTAAAAAAGAATTTAAAAAAAAGGGGGGGGCGCCTCGGTGGCTCAGTCGGTTGAGCGTCTGACTTCAGCTCAGGTCATGGTCTCCAGTTCATGAGTTCGAGCCCCATGTTGGGCTCTCTGCTAACAAACAGCTCAGAGCGTGGAGCCTGCTTCAGATTCTGTATCTCTCTCTCTCTCTCCCCCTCCCCTGCTCATGCTCTGCCTCTCCTCTGTCTCTCAAAAATAAATAAAAGTTTAAAAAAAAATTTTTTTAATCATCCATAAAGCTAGGGCAATGAGAGGGTTGCTTAAGTTCTAGGTCTTGGGAATAAGCAACCCATGCCAAGACAAAAGGTAGAGGAGGGAAAGGAAAGGGTTCCTCATCTTTTCTAGAAGTAGAGCTGTCATCAGAATTCTTTCCAGATCCCATGATCCAGCCCCTAAGTCCCTGAAGACTCTTACACTGTCCTAGGTATCCCTTCTTGGAAGCCCACCTGGGCCTGTGTTCTCTAAATGCTTCAAAATTACCTTTTCTGACTCTGCCCCAATTTTATTTTTTTTTTAATTTTTTTATTTTTTTTCCAACGTTTATTTATTTTTGGGACAGAGAGAGACAGAGCATGAACGGGCGAGGGGCAGAGAGAGAGGGAGACACAGAATCGGAAACAGGCTCCAGGCTCTGAGCCATCAGCCCAGAGCCGGACGCGGGGCTCGAACTCAGGGACCGCGAGATCGTGACCTGGCTGAAGTCGGACGCTTAACCGACTGCGCCACCCAGGTGCCCCGACTCTGCCCCAATTTTAAAGGAAGAAGCCAGTTAACCTAAATACATCTCTCCTGTAGCATTTCAGATCAGTAACTTAAAAGTAAGAACGGGATTAAATGTGAAAATGAAGGGGAGGTTGGAAGAGAGGAAAGGTGACCCTCAGGATGGAGAAAACTTCTAGGTGCAAGTCTACTCAAGTCAGCGGCCCTTCACTGGTCCATGAGAGCACAAGTCTGGAACCAAATGCCTAAGTCTGAAGTCTGTCTCTACCACTTTCTAACTGAGACACTCAGTAAGTCACTGCTCCCTGTGTCTTGGCTTCCTCATGTACAAAGCAGGAATCATAACAGTACCTATCCTCCAAGGTTGCTGTGAGGACTGAATGAGTTCATCCATGTGGAGCCTGATACACAATTTGTCTCTCTGTCTGTGCTGCTACCACTGCTAATGTCATTATCATCATGATGCTACCTTCCTCACTTCTTTTCCTTTTCCACTCACAAACCCAACAATTCTCAATCACAAGGCAGCTCTGGTGGTAGAGGTGGTTGAAATGGGGGGAAGATGGGGAGGAGTGCAGTCGATTTTACAAGTCAGTGTTTTGTGGAAGCAGTCTGTGCTGAAGGTTTGTTGTAACCCAGAGGAGCTACAGCATCTAGGAGTAAGTACTGCCTACTCTTTTTTTTTTTTTTAATATTTATTTAATTTTTGAAGAGAGAGACAGAGAGACAGAGAGAGACAGACAGAGTGTGAGCAGGGGAGCGTCAGAGAGAGAGGGAGACACAGAATCTGAGACAGGCTCCAGGCTCCAAGCTGTCAGCACAGAGCCAGACATGGGGCTCACACTCACGAACCATGAGATCATGACCTGAAGTCAGCCACTTAACCGACTGAGCCACCCAGGTGCCCCAAGTTATTGGCTACTCTTAATGTTCCCTTTGGATTACTCTGCTCCTCCTGTCTTCCTAAGCTCCAACACTAACATAGGAAAGTCCTCCCCATACTTTACCTCCCCTCAAGCCTCCTCCATACTTTACTTAAATCAACAGAAGAGAAGTAGGGCAGGAGAGAGGGCAAGGCTGGGACCAAAGTTTCACTTTGCCTTTCAGTTATTATTTATTTTAAAGTAGTAAGGAAGTCAATAAAAGCTACTAGTTAACCACCGGCTGTCTCTCTCCTTCCAGAGTTAACCAAACCATATTCTTCACTGGATATACAATATAGAAAAAAAGGACAGACCTCTGTAGACCCATCTAATGCAGAAAGACGCCTTTCCTGGTTTTCATTCACATACCAAGACATGCTCACTTCTCCCTGCTGTGACAGACAGAGCAGGCCCTGCAAGAGGGATGCAGGGAGACATAGCTGTTCTTACCACAGAACTTAATACTCAGCAGAAGCTCCTGTCCTTCCGCCTCTCAGCAAGGTACAGACCAACAGTCCTACTTCTCCTCCCTTCTGTAATCTGATTACCACCGCTTTCCTTTTTTTGTATGTTGTGGCAATTTTCTCTCCTCTGGGAAATTCTGACTTGCCAATAACAAAAAGTCAATGAATTACAGGGTTTGGAGTGATAAGTTTCCCTGTCCTACCTCCCCAGCTTCTTGATGACTATAAACCTTCATAGCCAAGACAGCTAAAGCCCACACCAAGAAAACAAGTCATGTACTGCTGAGCCCACAGGGGTAGGGGTGTTCTATTCATTGGTGTATCCCAAGCATCTTGGAGCCTGACACCCTCCACGATTCCACCCAATTCTACAGAATCAGAGCTGAATTCTGAAAAGTGGAACCAAAGATGGGGGGTGGGGTGGGGGAGGGGATAGAAGGAAGGGGAAGTCCACAAAGAGTTTAGGTAAAACTCCAAACAATACCCCACCATTCCCACAACGTACTGTATTGTTTAAGGAAGCTAAAGACTGAAAAGGAATCAGATTTTCAATTTTGCCATCTAAAGTAGAAACTGAGAGCCTAATACTACACAGATTCTAGCCCAGTTCTGCTGTGCCTCCTGGTTTACAATTTCAACCCACAGCTTAAGTTAAAAAGCAGGGGTACTAAAGACATCCCCTGTGTTAGAATATCACAAATTTCCTGTCAACAAACCACCTTGATTCTCTCTTTCCCTATTCTCCCCTTTTGGTCTTAATAAATACTTCATACTCTCCAAATATAGATGCTTTTTCAGCTCTGATTATGTTTTCTACAGTAATGACCCTCCACCTGGCTAGAGGAATATTTGTGGTACAAGAAAACTCCAGGATGTGAAAACTTGTACTTCGGTGAAAAATAAAGCCCCAGTACAATCACAGCTCATCAGGTCCCAGGCACCAGCAACAGGAATTAGGGACTCTGACGTCTGCTCCTTAGTCACCACTAAAGCATGGGAGTTAAGAGCACACACTTTGAAATCAGACAGCCCAGGTCTGAGTGCCAGCCCTGCTTTCTGTCACTCCTTTGACCTAGGGTCTCATCAAACCCTAGTTCATTATCTATAAAACTGGGGGTAATAATAAGCCCTACCTTGTATACTGTTGTGAGGAATAAATGAGGTAATATACATAAAGTACCTAGCACAGACTCCCATACTTAAGCACTCAATAAGCATCAACTATCCGTAGCTGTCTAGTCAATCAGAAAAGCACAATGGTCTGTTATCTTTAAGTCCGTCAAGTTCCAAAAAAAAAAAAAAAAAAAAAAAAGTGGGGGTTTTTCCCTACAAAAGTATCAATTAAATGTAATATAAGAAGGAAAACTAAATTCAAATCCAGTTCAGGCCCCACCTCACTTGCAACTGAGAGCAAATTATGTCACCTCCACCTTCTCATCTATAAAATGGGAATAATAAACTGTACTAAACTCTGAACATCTCAGAGACAAGTAAGAATCTATGAGATAAAAGGCAATGAAAAAGCTGGGGTTTGCCTAGGTGGCTCAGTTGGTTAAGCGTCCAACTTCGGCTCAGGTCATGATCTCATGAGTTCAAACCCTGCATCGGGGTCTGTCAGAGCCTGGAGCCTGCTTCATATTCTGTGTCTCCCTCTCTTTCTGCCCCTCCCCCACTCATGCTTGGTCTCTCTCCTTCAAAAATAAACAGACATTTAAAAAAAAAGGCAACAAGGAAGCTTTTACTTCCACAAAGAAAAAATAAGTGAATCCAGAGTATGATTATTATTAAAATGTCACACCCAATATTCTTGGACATAAATAAACCAGTGACATTTCTTTCTCTTTCAAGAACATCAGGTTTGATAGCCTTTTAATCTGCTCACAAGAGCCTGCTAAAGCAGGAAGAAGTAAAAGGCTTCTTCTTATAAAGCCCACCAAATCTAAGACTGTGCCCCTGTCTGTTGGTCAAGCTTCAACCATCCTGGGCCATTTCTCAGGCACCAGTGTCAGGAGAAATTAGAAAAGGTTTTTAGTTCCACTTGACATGTTAAACCAACAACAACCAAAATCCTTATCTGCAAGATGACTGCTCAAAAGACCCAAGAAAGGGTCAATTCTGACCACCACTTTCTCTCCTATACTGAGTGGTTTAAAATGTAATATGTGAGCTGGGAGGAAGAACTCAATTTTTTCCTTGTTTGACTTTTACTTTTAGGTCCAGGCATTGAGTTTCATTTTTAATTTACTATAAAAATTGTGGTGTTAGAGTTAGAGGTTAAGATGGGAAGGGAGGGTGGCTAATTTTCCTAACTTAAGAAGGAAGCGTGCAAAACTGCATCCGATTCATCAACCACATGTCTGTCTCCCAAACCCAAAGAGGGGAAAAAAAATTTTATCTACTTTTATTAATCATCTACTATATGCCAGGCACTGAACTAAGTATATATATTATTCCAAAGCCCATTTTCTCTCCCACATCTACAAACACCATGAAGCAGTCCTCACTGAATGGGAACCATCCCAATTGGGGGTAAAAAAAATCACAGTCTGACAAGTTCTAGACATTTCAAAGGTTAGTGTTGTGAACACACAAAGAAGTCTTGGATAGGAACAAGGTCCCAGTTCCTAAAGATTCTTTGCAAGAGGAATACTCAAACTATGTTTTTCCACTAATTCTGGAATTAACTTGAAGCTATTTAATACACTACCCAAAAAGTTTAAGAATTTTTAAAAATGAAGCACAAGAAGAACTCACTGTAGGGCTAAAACAACCCAAGCTTTAACAATCAAATACAGAATTTATAATATCCTCTTAAAGGATCTTTACAGATGTGCTCACGAGAGAAAGCAACCACAATGAATTGGCATCTGTACGGCCAGGTAATGAGAGGGCAAAGCCTTCCTGCTGGCAGCAGCAATTCAAAGTGAGATATCATTCTCACTATAAAACCCAACTCATTCTCACCCTTGGGGTACAAAGCCATCATCGTAAATGATTGTCTACATAGCAAACTGTCAGATGGGACCAAATACACACTGATGTTCCGATGTGTAAATGCCATTCTCTCCATCTACAACTCTCGAAAAAAGAAAAAAAGTAACAAGCCTTAAAAAGGACACTTTTCACAACTGACCTCTACATTAATGCACTTTATATTAACCATAGTTAATGTCTGTGTTAAACACTAACGTTAAAAGAACATAATTGTGTTCTGTATTCTTGGAACGCTTTCCCTGAATTAAGACTCTGGAGAAAAATCAGCCAAAATATAGGGCTAATCCATGCCCCCTAATGGGATGAGGTAGAGGCCTTGCCTGAGGAGCCCAACAAACAATTGTGATGACTAGTTTACCATCCATGCCAGAACCTGCAAAGCTAAGGCTATCACCACGTCTGGCTTTCTGCTAACAGAAGGTGAGCCTCTGATCTGTGTATAGGGCTCCTTAGGGTGATTTTTAAACTAGCAATTTTCAGCGTACCACACAGACCTCCAATAACGCTATCACCTTGTAAGGCAGTTAGGCGGGGGAGGGGGGGCGGGGGGCGGTGGCTCATAGATAAGTGACGTATGTGGCTGCCATCATCTCAACCAGTCCAACACTACCATAAGAAAATAAAAGGGAAAAGCACTTCATGGTTCTCTCGTGGCCACCTGACCATAGCGACTCAGCAGCCCATACTCATCCCCCTGCTAGACTCCCGATCAAGGGTATCAGGACAAGATCTACCCTCGGGATGCGGGCACTTGCCCAGCCACGGTGCGACAGAGGAGCCCCATACCTCAGCTCCAGTGGAAAGCCAATGGCCCAGGGGCTGGGCTGGGGCGGCAGGACAGTGCACACTCCATCCCTAAGCCTCCCGACACCGGTTAAGATAAGAGATCTTCGCCCCCGCCCCCAAAGCTTCCCCAGAAGACTCATTCCAAGCCACTCTGCCACTCTCCCACTCACAAATTGCTGGAAGCCTCCCCCTTCCCCTGGCTTTCGCCAGTGCCAAGCTCCCCTGGAACTCTGGGGCCCGCGCGGCCGCCCTTGACCGAACATCCAACTCCTGGAGGTCAAGGACAGGGGCCGGGAGGGCCGGGGAAGCGCGAGGAGGGGCTTCCTCGTCGGTCCGCCGCCCCGCTAGGGAAAGGGCTCCAAGGGGCCGCCAGAAGGAGGCGCCAAGCGCCCACGGCGGGTCCCGAGCCCTCCGGGCTGCCCAGGGGAGGCAGGTCTTCAGCCACAGGTCGGGTCGCCGCGGTCGCCTGCTCTAGAGCCGCCCTCTGGGGGCCCCGGAAACCCTGCACTTGGGGCGCTGGTGGAATGAGGCCCCCACGGAACGGTTGGGGCCGGTCTGGGTCCCGAAGCCCGGTCCTCACCTCCGTCTCATGCTGGTGTGTCGCTCGGCGCCAGCGTCCCCTGGCCGGCCTGGGCCGCCGAGCCCCGCTCCGGGCCCGCAGCCCCGCAGTCCCGCAGCCCCAGCACGCCAGCCGCAGCGTCCGCGCGGGCAACAGCAGCGGCAGCAGCTAAGGCAGCGGCGCCGCCGCTGGTGGCTGGGCGGGCACATGGGAGGGCGGGGGCTGCAGCCCTCGAGCCCTGACCATAGGGCCCCAGCCTCGGGGGTGACAGATCTAAGTGCGCCTCTAAAAATGGCACTTGGTTCCCATCCTTAGGGTTGCTGTTGCTACCTACAGGCTCAGACTTTGCCAGAATCTCATGGTTATATGCAGAAGGTGAAGAAATGAGCTGTCGCCACTCCCTTCCTCCTCCCTACTTCCCCGCATGGTCCATATGGTACATTCCTCAAAGCCAGGCCCAAGAGAGAGGGAGGATTTGATTGGTTGTGGATCTTGGAAGGGCGCAAGGAGCCACACAAAATGGCCAATGGAAAAGCACGGTGGGTATATCAAACCTGCCAGATGGGGAGAAGAGAGGATGCGTTTAAAGGGACCTTGTTTGTTGCCCTCAGAAATCACGACAAAACAAAACCAGAATTTTTTTACTAATCCTAGCCAGACCGGAAACAAAGAGATTAGGGGCTCCTCAAATGTTTGGGTTAGACAGCTAAAAGAAAATACGGAGAGAATTGAGCCAGACATGTGTGTGGCTTTGGGTAGGTTACTCCATCTCTCTGCCTCAGTTTCCTCATCTAATCCAATGACAATATTGGACTAGAAGTGATCTCTGATGGGCTTTCTCATATTTTGTGATCCTACAATCCTTTGCATGGGATTAGCAATATTTACATATATTCTTCAATATTCGCCATGCTCCACCGTCTTAAAGAACTTTGAACTTTTGGCACCAAATCCTTTATACAGACAGTATAAACCCATCTTTTATGAAGACAAATTCAATATACTTTGTCCCTCCTCTCTTAAAAGCATTCCTCTTATGTGTGGAGAGAACCCCAACTCCCTACTACCCCCAGTATCTCATAATTTCTGCTCTTGCAAGTCACTTCTTCTTCTTCCTTCTCTCTTCATCCACAGCATCAAAGTTTCAATTAATAATTAATTCACCTGTTGAACTGTCCAGAATCCCTGCCAAAGCTTGCTAAAGTCTTCATCAGGGTTGCTGAAGTGCTATCTGAAGTCTCTGGCATGCCATTCAACTATACATGACCAATTATGCTTTTGATCATATTACATGTCAAATTCAAGACTTTGAAAACATCCCTTGGGGGCCTAGTCTGCTCTATTTTAGAGCTTTATACTGGCATCTAAGCCTATGTTTTGGCCACCAAACTTCAGACCAACTCCACCTTCATTTTTCAGAACTTTTTGACCTTCCATCATCTGCTCACCCTACATCCACTCAACCTTCTTCCAAATTATATGAAGTATTTGGGATATTTTTCTTTTCTTTTCTTTTTAATTTTTTAATGTTTATTTATTTTTGAGAGAGAGGGAGACAGAGTATGAGCAGATGAGAGGTAGAGAGAGAGAGGGAGACACAGAATCGAAGCAGGCTCCAGGCTCTGAGCTGCCAGCACAGAGCCCGACGTGGGGCTCGAACCCACAAACTGTGAGATCATGACCTGAGCTGAAGTTGGACACTTAACCGACCGAGCCACCCAGGCGCCCCTGGGATATTTTTCTAATAAGCACAACTCTACACCCCCCCCCCCAACTCATCCTCCAATTATTTCTCCATGAAACTTTCCCAAGTTGATTAACAGAAGCTGCTAGCTTATAGAGCTCCTATTTCTATTCTGTGCTACCATAATCCTGAGTTTCTGCCCCAATATGCAATTTTTTCTTTTCTTTTTAAATGGCATTATGGTTTTCTTTATTTTTTAACATTTATTCATATTTGAGAGAGAGAGGCAGAGTGCAAGTGGAGGAGGGGCAGAGAGAGAGATACACACAATCTGAATCATGTTCCAGGCTCTGAGCTGTCAGCACAGAGCCCACGCGGGGCTCGAACCCGTGAACCACGAGATCATGACCTGGTCCTAAGTCGGATGCTTAACTGACTGAGCCACCCAGGCACCCCTCCAATGTGCAATATTTATTGACATAATTACCTCTCTCATTCATTTACAACAGCAGCTGCTTACATTCATTGAATGCTTACTATGTGCTAAGTACTGTTGGGAAGTGCTCTGCATGTATCATTTCATTTCACCATCACATCAAATCTATGAAGTGCTATTATAATTCCTGTTTTATGGAGAGAAAGTGAGTCTTAGAGAAGCTGATTTGCCCAAGTGCACACAGTAGAGGTCTAACTGTAGTTTCTACCTTCACAACCCCACAGCACAATATTATCTCCTACTTCTTTTTCTTTTTAAGTTTATTTATGTATTTTGTCAGGGACGGGCGTGAGTGGGGGAAGGGCAGAGAGAAGGAGAGAGAAAATCCCACGCAGGCTCTGCACTTTCAGCACAGAGCCACAGAGCCTGACGTGAGGCTTGAACTCACGAACCCTGAAATCATGACTTGAGCTAAAATCAAGAGTTGGAGGCTTAACCGACTGAGCCACTCAGGTGTCCCCATCTCCTATTTCGTAAGAACCTACTGCATTCTATACAAGAGATAATGTTATACACTTATACCATTTTTTTTTACATTTCTATACCTATAAAATCATTTAAGGCTCAAAACAATCATGTCAGGTTAGAGGCAGTTTGTTTGCAGTGAGAAAGAAAACTACAGCTCAGAAAGCCTGACCAGTTTGGCTATGGTAACAAGGCTGGTAAGTAATGAAGTCTGGTTTTCCAAGTTGTCCATCTTTCCCATTGAAATCCCTGCTTCCTGAGTGAATACAATCTTTTCACATATAACAAGTAGAAAACAATTATAAGCAACACAGGAACAAATAACAGCAAACCCCACACCATGGAATCCAGGGAGAATGGTACCAGTGCTTACCATGGGCAGAAAATAAGTCAAGGAGGGCTTCTACAAAGAGTGAGAAGCACTATGTATTTCTTTCTACTGTCTTATTGTTTATATTGTTTATAAACAATTATTGTTTACATAATATATTATATTGTTTATAAACAATATATATTGTTTATATATATAGTTTATAATATATATATTATATATATTGTTTATATTATATATATATTGTTTATAAACAATTATTGTTTATATAATATATTATATTAGTCTCTGAGACTGCCTTTGACACATCTGGCAAAATCAATAGCAAATAGCAACAAAAACTGCCCCCCCCCCCCACGGCGGGGGGCACCGGGGGATAGAACCAGCACCATGCCTATGAGGAAGGAATCTCTATGTGCAGGGCTGACAGATTCAGGGACATTTCCAAATTGCTGTTTAGTAAAATACCCTGCTTCACTGACACTTGTAACATAGCCCTGAAAATAGAAGCTGGGCTAATGACTTCATTCTTTTTAAACTGCTGAAATCCTCACAGGGGAGGACACACTGGCAAAATGATGTGAGAGCCAGTAAACTTTTAATGTCAATCAAGAAGCTTCAGCATGGTAATTCTGAAGCCAATACTTGTGGTGCTCATTGCCTGGTCCAGAACTAGTCAGTCCAGTTAATTTTCACTCCCATTGTTCTCCTGACTTTTCTTATCTCCACAGAGCATTCAAATGCACTTATCTAAATGCTTTATTTATGCACTCTAACATTTAGTGGGCACCTACTATGAGCAAAGGACCATCAGATTGTTTGGGGCTATCCTGATGGATCATACATGAAGTTTATTAAGTGGAGAAGTTGATAAACAGCAGATCCACTTGGTGAGGAATGGATTGGATTCCATCCCCAGTCTAATTGCAAGCTCATGTTGGAAGGCCCATCCTCTAGAATAGGATGAGGACCACTGGGCTGAATTCTGGGCGAGGGCAGGGGTGGGAGAGATAGGCATATATATTGGGGAGGAAGGTGGAGAAATGTAGGGTACCCAGAAATAACTAGACATGTATAAAACAGTAGGGGGAATAATATCAATCCATAATTTGGGCATTAGAAGAATTGTCTATTCTGTCTTACTTTAAGAAAGTATTTTTTTCTATTTTCAAAAGTAATACATGTTCATTGTTTAAAAAAATTTTAATACAGAAAAGTACAAAAAATTTAAAATTACCCATTACCCTTAACAGCATTTCACTGTTACTATTGTAACGTATTTCCTATGTTTTCTTTGTGTATGTGTCTTCTTTTTTTGTATGTATCTTTTTATTTTAGTTTATTTATTTATTTTGGGAGAGGGAGAGAGAGAGAGAGAAAGCAAGTGGGGGAGAGGGGCAGCGAGAGAGGGAGAGGGAGAGATTCCCAAGAAGGGTCCACACTTAGCACAGAGCTGAATGTAGGGCTTGATCACACAGCCATGAGCTGAAATTAAGAGTTGGTCACTTAACAAACTGAGCCACCCAGGTGCCCCTGTATGTATCTTTTAAATAAAATTTGACCAAACTGTTCTGCAGTCTACTTTCTCCTTAACAATAGACTAGGAATTTTCCCATGCCAATAATTCTAATTCATGATTTTAAGTGGCTGCACTTTAAGTGGCTATACTTTAAGTTATTTAACCAAGATTTTACTTCCAGTCATTGATTATTTCCAATTTTTCCTTATTATATGTAACTTCAAGGATTATTCATATATGTAAATGTTTATATATGTTTATGATTATTTCCTAGTATTTCTAGAAATAGAATTCCTTGGTCAAAAACATGCACTTTTTTTAATTTTTATTTTTTTATCTTTTAAAGTTTATTTTATTTTGTTTTTTTTAATATATGACATTTATTGTCAAATTGGTTTCCATACAACACCCAGTGCTCATCCCAAAAGATGCCCTCTTCAATGCCCATCACCTCCCCTCCCCTCCCTCCCACCCCCCATCAACCCTCAGTTTGTTCTCAGTTTTTAAGAGTCTCTTATGCTTTGGCTCTCTCCCACTCTAACCTCTTTTTTTTTTCCTTCCTCTCCCCCATGGGTTTCTGTTAAGTTTCTCAGGATCCACATAAGAGTGAAAACATATGGTATCTGTCTTTCTCTGTATGGCTTATTTCACTTAGCATCACACTTTCCAGTTCCATCCGCGTTGCTACAAAGGGCCAGATTTCATTCTTTCTCATTGCCACGTAGTACTCCATTGTGTATATAAACCACAATTTCTTTATCCATTCGTCAGTTGATAGACATTTAGGCTCTTTCCACAATTTGGCTATTGTTGAGAGTGCTTCTATAAATATCGGGGTACAAGTGACCCTGTGCATCAGTACTCCTGTATCCCTTGGGTAAATTCCTAGCAGTGCTACTGCTGGGTCATAGGGTAGGTCTATTTTTAATTTTTTGAGGAACCTCCACACTGTTTTCCAGAGTGGTTGCACCAGTTTGCATTCCCACCAACAGTGCAAGAGGGTTCCCGTTTCTCCACATCCTCTCCAGCATCTATAGTCTCCTGATTTGTTCATTTTGGCCACTCTGACTGGCGTGAGGTGACGTTGAGCATCTTTTCATGTGCCTGTTGGCCATCCGGATGTCTTCTTTAGAGAAGGGTCTATTCATGTTTTCTGCCCATTTCTTCACTGGATTATTTGTTTTTTGGGTGTGAAGTTTGGTGAGCTTTTTATAGATTTTGGATACTAGCCCTTTGCCAGATATGTCATTTGCAAATATCTTTTCCCATTCCGTTGGTTGCCTTTTAGTTTTGTTGATTGTTTCCTTTGCTGAGACATGCACATTTTTAAATGTTTCATTTATATCGCCAAATTGTCTCTCAGGAAGTTTACACCAGTTACTTTCTCACCAGCAAGGTATGTTGGGGCTATTTCTCTGAACCCTCATCAATCCTGGGCATTTGTCTTCTTTTGTAATCCTTGTCAATTTGACAGATGAAAAACATCTCGTTGTGTAAATTATTATAGTGTGTATTTTTACCTGCCAAGGTAATAAATATGCATTTTTCCTTTCAAGTGCCCTGGAATTAAACCACAAAATGAGTGTTTCCCTTTTCCTCATTCAACCATTCTTCTCCCAAATCCCTGAAAAACTATAGAAAAATCAGAGTAGAATCTGCCAAATGATCAATGCTCAGACAAACTCAGTATCATTTCACCTGAACCAATAAAAAAGGTAGTGGAACAGATGGCTCAAAACAACACATAAACCTATACATTATAACTTTGAAATGGGTAACAAATCCATGCATAGAAACTTTTTCAACTAAAACGGATACCAGTGACCCAAGTTATACTTACTACTGGCTAATATTAAAATCAATTTGAGGGGCACCTGGGTGGCTTAGTTGGGTAAATGTCCAACTTAGGCTCAGGTCATGATCTCATGGTTTGTGGGTTTGAGCCCTGCATTGGGTTCTGGGCTGACAGCTTGGAGTCTGGAGCCTACTTCAGATTCTGTGTTTCCCTCTTGTCTCTGCCCCTCCCCACTCCTCTCTCTCAAAAATAAACATTTAAAAATAACAATAAAATACAATCAATTTGAGTTTCTTCAACAATGCCCAATTCTGTGATGGGGACAAGTCCAAGATGGGCCAATCTGGCAATCTATCCTCTATATTGAGCGGCTGACTAATCCACTCAATATTACTCTCAGCTCTTGCTTAGCTTTCTTGTCCCTTGGCTTTGTTTTGTGGTTGACCTTTACATGATCTCCTTTTCTCCAGCCATCAACAAGCCTAATATCCCATTGAAGAATTTACCCCTCCCCCATTCTCAGTGTAGTTTGCTGGTATTGATCACAACCCTTCTCTGGACTTGAAGTGGGATACAGATAGCTCTGGGAGCTGCTAGCAGCCATCTGGGGCCATGAGGTAGACCTGGCCTGCAAGAGGAACAAACCAGAAGGAGTGGAGTTGAGAAATGGAGAGAGGTAGAGCTGGACCTGGTCTCATCTGTGAGCCCTGAATCAAGTCTCATGGGCCAGTTATATGAAACAGTAATTACGCCCTATTTTTTAACTTAGATCAGGTCAGCTTTCTCTCATGGCAAAGAAAAAAATGCTTACTGAAACACTGGCTGTGGATGGATTCTGTAGTTCAATAGGAACTCAGCCCAAGTACTACAAATGTCACACCCATTACTGCCACTAGTTCAGTTCATCATGACCCCCAGAGGTGTTTAGCTTTAAGATAGCTCCAGGGATATCCCAAGCTACATGTAGCCTGAAGTCTCCCAGGATTCCTTGGACAGGCTCAGAGGCCTATCTTCTCTATCTATAGGATAAGAGAGTGAAGAGAGAGGAAGAAGATGATTTGATACAATTTTGATTCCTGGGCTACATGCATTGTCACATGGCCCTATGAAGACATGAGGATGTGAAAAGCTTGATGTCCTTGCTTCTCTCCTCTTCTACACCAAAGACTGGGTTGAAACAACAGTCTTTTGGAGAAAAGCCAAGGGGACCATGGACTGGGATGTCCCAGAGCTGGAAGACATCCTGGGTTCTGGGGTTTATCCCTAGGCTAACATTTCATAGTAGGTTACAAAAATAGATTTTTTAAAACTAATTAAATCTAACTAATTCTTGATTTGCAAGTTTCACCATCCCAGGAAAAACGATGTTTAAATGCAACTTGAAAAGTTTGCAAATCTACTTTTGCATTAATTTTCCACAATACAATGTCAAAAAATTAAGAAGTGTTTGTCCCACGTCATTGGTATGTATGTTCTGTAATCAGAAATTCTAAGTATGAGCAAGCAAAAACCAAGACAGTCTATAGAAGAAATCTCTAGTCACCAGAGTTGCTACAAAATAATATCTAGAATTACCACACTCTATCATCACAATAGAGTTTCCTAGAATCATAATGTAACTTTGAAGAAGGCTTTTCCCTAATCCAACTCAGACCAAGTTCTTGAAAGTCTCTAGGAAGCACAGCAAATCTTGCTGTGTTTTACGTGTGTGTATGTGTGTGTGTGTGCATAATTATATGCATACCCTTGTGATTGGTTCCTTTTGCAGTGAGGAGGGACAGAAGCTGTCTTTCCAATTCTACCTTCCTTTGCTGCTCACAGTGCTCTTAAAAATAAAAACATCAGCTTCAATATTCCATAAGGCATGGGTCAAGTTCAGTCCACTTGGGTTATATTTGAATAGGACTTATTTTACACAACTCTGTTTTCAATTGTGAAAGAGAAAAAAATAAAACGAATTGAGAAAAGAGAGAAGAGGGGAGAGAGCATATAATACTGCACATTTAGGAAGTGGAATAATGATAGAAGATGCCCTGAGAAAGCCTCAGAATGGAACCAACAAACTTGAAACTGTTGGTATACAAACTGGTATTTTTTCGATTTAAGAGAACACATCCAAATGGATCAGCCCTTTATTTTTACCTTATTTGATTTTATTTTTGAGAGAGAGAGCATGTGAGCAGGGAGAGGGGCAGAGGCAGAGAGAAAGAATCTTAAGCAGGCTCCACAACCAGCATGAGATTATGACCTGAGCTGAAACCAAGAGTCAGATGCTTAACTGACTGCGCCACCTATGCACCGCTTTTTTCTTTCTCTCTCTCTTCCTTCCTTCCTTCCTTCCTTCCTTCCTTCCTTCCTTCCTTCCTTTCCTTCCTTCCTCCTTTCTGTTCCTTTCCTCCTTTCTCTCTCTCTCTCTCTCTCTCTCTCTTCCTAGAGCATGTGGATCAGCCTTTTACAGAGAAGGAAAAGATGTCAAATCTTCCTTTGTCCAGTGCCTACTGAGGGAATTTACAGGATCCCAAATCCTCCTTACTCCCGCTTGAGGTCATTGAAGTTCTGTTTGATTTAAGCTTCCGATTCTTTTTCATTAATTCATCATGTTACGGGCAAGGCACTTGTAGGCACTGATGGCATTCCAAGATCAAGTAGACATAGGGTCTTGACCTCAAGGAGCTAACAATAGGGCAGGGAAAGTGAGACACAGATAGAAAATGGACTTTGCCAGGTGGAAAGTACTATCTTGTGATACTAAGAAGGCTTCCATTTAAGAGATCAGGGAAGTTTTATGGCAGGGTTATTTGAGTAGTCCCTCAACAGAGAGGTATAGAAAAAGGCATTCCAAGAAGTGAGGCCCCTTTTCCCCTTGTTCCAGTTCCTACATGCAGAGAAGAATCAGCGATTCCCCCCTCCCCCTGCCCAACCTTATCAGAGCTTTTTGGAAGCACCTCAGTGCCCCACAGGGGAAGCAGATTGAAGTTTAAAAAGAAACATAATGTGAAAGGATAAATATTAACATGTGAACATCTAAGTGGAGAGAGGGATGGGTGGAGTTTGAGTTTATCTTCTTTTTGCTTATTTGTGCACTTTCATTTTGGGAAAGAATGGACTATGGAACGTACTTTTGTAGTGAGAAAAAATAAAAACAATTTAAAAACATCAACCCCACTCTCCCCCAAAAAGAAGAGAAAAGGAACAAGAAGAGCATCCACATCTTTTCCACATTTAATGGTATTTTGAGTCCTCTTACCTCTCCATGATCACAGGTCTTTAGTATTGCCAGAGTTTCATCCTGCTTGGAACCCCAGCCTGTATGCATCAACCAGAGCTGCACCATGTTTCAGAGCTGCCTCTGGAGAGTATGTCATGGAAAAATCATTGGCTTTAATAATACCAGAGGCAGTGAAATAAAATTTCTAAGATAGTTTAGGCCATTTGGGCCAGAGGTCCCTAACCTCATCTAAAAGAGAAGTTACTTTCATTTTCTGCCAATCTTGAATTTCTGACAGTGAAAGCCTTAGGAATGAGTGGGGACAGAAGATAGCTGAGGGTCACCACTATTGACTCCATCTCCTGCCTGCTTGCTGGGAAGACTTGTTTAATTTGGGAGGAAGAAAGGGGGTACAAGCCGAGTTGAGACTATGTAATGGCAGGTGATCTGAAAGTTCTATTGTATAAGCTTAAGCTTTGCTACTGGTGTGTCACTAATGGGTGCCACATAGTGATGTCCTCAGCTCTCAGGGCTGCCTGGTAGGACCAGGAATGGCCAGAGCCTCCCATCAAGCCTCCTCCTGTGGGAGTACCTTGTCAGTTCACCCCAGGGTACTGGTCAAATACCATCTTCTACGTGTATCATAACTTGGCACACATACAGAAACCACTGAGATATAATTTCAATATGTACTGTTACACCACAATTTACTAGTCTGGAGCGGCTGTCTTATGAAAAGTGATGTGAAAACAACAACAGCAAGCATTCACAGAGCTGTTCCTTTGTTCCAGGTCCTAGGATGCTTCATGCATTAATTCCGTGGTGGATATCATCAGCTTTTGCCTGCTCAGCATCCAGGCCCTCTTGCTGGGTAATAGCACCTACATTGTCTGTGGGAATTGTCTTTCCACACTGCATGCAGGCCTGTGGGCATGACGACTAAGATGCCTTGTTCTCCACCTATGAGGTAGACAGCACATGGCCCAGCCAAGGCCACGCTGACTTCTCTTCAATGTTAAGCAGAGAGACACAAGAATGGAAAATAACCTGAGCTGATATATCCCATTGTGAATATCTTGAAGAAGGAAACTGGTTATCTTTCTACTCTCTAGATCCCATTAGCTGCCCTAGTCCTCATCCTTTGCAAGACCTAGTAATATAATTTTCATTCAATTATGTTAGCTAATCCATATTCTTCCAATAAGTTTCTTCCACCCTCCCCAAAGTTAGACCTAAAGTCTATCTTTGTTGTTTGCAACAACAACAACAAAAAACCCAAAGGTATAAGCTAACCTTCTTAAGAACCTCATTTTGTGTCATTATTATCCCTATTTTAAGATAAGATAATTGAACTTGAGAGATGTTAAAAAAAATTGCCCAAGGTCACACAGCTAATGAGTGGCAACCACAATCAGAATTTTAAGCCAAGTCCATCTGACATGAAGGCATGAGAAGAATGCAGATTTTGTCATGAGGGCAAAATTAACTCAACACCCCACTTCTCCACTCTCCGCATAGAACCCTGGTTACATCAATGTCTCTGAACTGCAGTAATTCCAAGTTAAAAAATGGGAAAAATAATGCTCATTTCACAGAGTTGTTGAGGGTTGATGGAAATATGTACATGAAAGCAGTGGCCTGGAGTATGTGCTTAATACACATTAATATCTTTTCCCTAAATATGAAATTTATTATCTCTGCAGAGTTAATTCAATAAACTAATTGAGGTCTTGTTTAGTTCAGAGATTACTGCTTCTGAGTTGACGCAAGTACAATCTCTCCCTCCTACTCTCTCTCTATTTCTCTCTCTCTCTCTCTCACACACACACACACACACACACACACACACACACACACACACAGAGTTTTGTTTATGGGGGTTTCCTCTCATATCTTTATCCTCCATCTGTGTCCTGAGGTCCTCTCTGTGGAAGGCCTATCAGAAAATACATATGCCCTTAAGAAAAGGATCAGAGGGGATACACACATAGGCATACAATCTAAATCTTCCACCCAATATGCTTTTGGGGAAGGCAGAGAGAAAAAATTTTCATTCCTCTTAGGAATGATAAAAATGAGGCACAGAGACACTAAATATCTGTCTTCAGGTTACACAGCAAACCAAAGGCTAAGAGGGGACACAGAAATTCTACACTAAGCCATTTGGTCTGAAAATACCAGAGCCTGGAAGAGAAAGAGCAGGTTTTGTGGCGCCTGGGTGGTTCAGTCAGTTAAGCCTCCAACTCCTGATATCAGCTCAGGTCATGATCTCACGTCTTGTGAGTTCGAACCCCATGTCAGGCTCTGTGCTGACAGCCTGGAGCCTGCTACAGATTTTGTGTCTCCCTCTCTCTCTGCCCCTTCCTCACTCACACTCTGTCTCTGTCTCTCTCAAAAATAAATAAACATTAAAAAACTTTGTTTTAAAAAGAAAGAGAAGGTTTTTTAAGTTGCTGTGTTTTTTCTGCCCCCGTCTCTTCCCTCCTTTCCCCACTTCCCTTCCCAATTCAATTAAAACAGCTCCATCATTTAAACACTTGCATTAGGGATGCCTGGGTGACTCAGTGGGTTAAGCATCTGACTTGGCTCAGGTCATGATCTTGCAGTTCATGGGCTCAAGCCCCACATCAGGTTCTGTGCTGACAGTTCAGAGCCTGGAGCCTGCTTCAGATTCTGTGTCTCCCTGTCTCTGCCCCGCCCCAACTCACACTCTGTCTTTGTTTCTCTCTCAAAAATAAATAAAAATTAAAAAAATTAAACATCTACATTAGGCACATTTCTAAGAAAATTTCCCCAGAGCCCTGTCCATTCTATACCTTGTCTTTCTCTTCAGAATTGTGACATACTTTCAATGACCTTATAATTCTCTTAATGGGGGAAAAAAGCCCCAAAGATGTGTTCCGTATGCTGTAAAAATTAAAGTCCCCAGGGGCACGTGGGTGGCTCAGTCGATTGAGCATCCAACTTTAGCTCAGGTCATGATCTCATAGCTTGTGAGTTCAAGCCCTGCGTTGGGCTCTGTGCTGACAGCTTGGAGCCTGGAGCCTGCTTCCGATTCTGTCTCCCTCTCTCTCTGCCCCTAACCCACTCACATTCTGTCTCTGTCTCTCTCAAAAATAAACATTCAAAAAGTGAAAAAAATATTTTAAAAATTAAATTCCTTTAAAAATATACAGATAAGGGCAAAGTGTTATTTGTACTGAGATTTCTGATGCTTCTGCAGAGATAAATTCAGGTTTTTCTAGGATTGTGAAAAACACAACTAAAAGACCTATTTAGTCAGTCAGTTAACAAGTATTTATAAACTGCCTGCCATAAGCAAGGAATTTACCCAAATAGACATTAGCTCATAACAAGAATGAAAGAAAATCCATACAGCTTGAACTTATTCAACATAATCATGACTCTCATGATTCTTCTGGTTTCTAGGGCCAAGAAAACAAAACTGTGATATGATAATATGTGGGATTTCTTTTCTTCTTCACATTCATTTCTTTCGATCGTGAAGGTTTTGAGGGTTCTTTGTTATTGAAATGGCAATATACAACAGCAAGTGAATTTTTAAAACTTAAAAATCATCTATAATACATTATTTTAGCATAGCAACTTGCATGTGAATATTGTGTCTTCCAGGTGCACACACATTACTTAATGGCACAAATGTGGTATGCTTGTTATTTTATGTTTTGTTGTCCATTTAATCAAATCTTTTCCATGTTTCTTTGTACATGTCTCTGGATTTAAGCTTTTGTTATGAATGCAAAGTATTCCATTGTGTTGATGTACCACACATTTTCCCACTATTCCTCTAATGTTAGACTTTTCAGCTTTTTCTATTTTTTTCCTATTAAATCTAACACAGTAGAAGATATCTTTCATGCATTTGGAATTTCAAAAATCTTTATTAAATAACTTTGTTGGGAAAAATTCTAGAATATAGTACTTCTAGGACTTTTCCTATACACTGGCATGTTGTATTCCCCCCAAATTTTACCTATTGCACTCTAAATAGCATTATGTTATTTTTTAAATTTGTTAATTGTTAGCAAAAAGGAAAACAGTATCACAGTGTTGTTATAATTTGCACTTTTGATTGTTGTCAAAATAAACACATATTTGTGTGTTTGCTCATTTGTTTCCTCATGTGAGTGAATTTCTTTTTATGGACGCTGAATTTATCCATGGAGGTTTTTTTCCCCCCAGTCAGGTTTATGGAGGTATAATTTACATATTATAAAATTTACTGTTTTTAGTGGAGAGTTCTGGCTTTTAACAAGTACATGCTGTTATAAAATAGTTCTTTTATCCCTGAACTTTCCTTGTTCCCCTTTGTAATCAACTTCTCCCTCACACCTCCAGCTCCTGGAAATTGTTAATCTTTATTTTTTTCTCTATAGTTTTGTCTTTTCCAGAATGTCATGAAAATGGAATCATAGTGTATAGTGTGTGTTTTTTTTTAATTCTGAAGAATGTTTTTGGTAGTATTCAAACTACTTCATTAAAGGTTTGGTTCAATGTAAGAGAGCAACAGGAAGAACAGAAGTTGTAATTGTCACTCAGTTTCTTGTACCACCACACCTGGGATAAAGAGCTTTTTAGAAATGAGACTTCAGGGGGCGCCTGGGTGGCGCAGTCGGTTAAGCGTCCGACTTCAGCCAGGTCACGATCTCGCGGTTTGTGAGTTCGAGCCCCACGTCGGGCTCTGCGCTGATGGCTCAGAGCCTGGAGCCTGTTTCCGATTCTGTGTCTCCCTCTCTCTCTGCCCCTCGCCCGTTCATGCTCTGTCTCTCTCTGTCCCAAAAATAAATAAACGTTGAAAAAAAAAATTAAAAAAAAAAAAAAAGAAATGAGACTTCAAAAAGCCTAAGTCAATGCTTAACTTTTTCTGCTTCTCCCTTTTCAACACCCCACCTCTCTCTCTCTCTTTCTCTCTCTCTCTCTCTCTCTCTCTCTCTCTGCATGTGTGAGCAGAGGAGAGAGAGAGAGAGAGAGAGAGAGAGAGAGAATCTTAAGCAGGCTCCATACTCAGCACCGAGCCTGATGTAGGGCTCGATCCCATGACCCTGGAATCAAGACCTGAGCCAAAATTCAGAGTTGGATGCTCAACTGATTGAGCCACTCAGGCACCCCTAAAGACATTAACTTTTAATCTATAATATAAAATGCAAATATTTCCCCCACTGTATTCATTTTCTGTCAAATTTTAAATTTAAATTTGAATGAACAGTTCTCTCCCCCATGGATTGATTCAAATAATCCATGATTATTGATTCAAAATAATCCATAGATATAAAATAGATTGAATTCTATTTTTTTTTTTTTTGCTAGCTGTTCTAGAATTTGACTTTTTAATATTTAATTTGATTCAACTTTAGTGTTGGCCAGTGTTGCAGTAAGGCAAAGACTTTAAAACTTTCTTGGATGTGACCCACAATAAGAAATACATTTTACGTCATGACTAAGTACACACAAACAGATATACACAGAGATAAAACTGAAACACATGTTTTGGGAAACAAAGCTTCCACTCACTGCAGGGGATGCACTCTGATATTTTCTATTCTATTCTATTGTGTTTTCTTTTTCAAATGCTGGCCATGACCCACCAAACTGATTTCATGACCCACTGATGAGTCTGAAAAAGTATAAAATAGGATTTTATTAATGCATCACATTCCTGTTAGGTATTTGCACTTTACGCTTGGGTGACACCTGCAGATGAATGGATATACATGGATTAAACCGGGTCAGATTGGACATTTTCTTCCAGGGGCATGTTGAAGCAAATTGCTCCTTTTCATAGACTAGATTTTGGTGGTCACAGTAGAGAGGGGCATGGTTTTGCTCGTCCCAGTGTAGCCATCCAGTGGACTGGCAGCCTTCACAGGGTTGGCCTAGCCTGCCCTGTGAGGTGGGTCAGCTCTGAGGTGGCCTGTTGGTACAGGGTCTTTGGGTTTGGGGTAGCAGAAGCCACCATGAGCCATCTTTCATGTGGAATTAGTCGAAAGCAGCTCCAGTTCATCTGAGAGCTAAGAGCAGTCCAGGTGAAGCATGCCTATGGCCCAGCTTTGCCAAGTGAATGCTGGGGAAAGCCTGTGCAAGGCCCATGCTGGGTAAGTGAAGGCATTGTCTCAGGAGGTGAGGTGGACTCCATGAGGAGACAAAATAGTGTGTGTGTGGCTGTGCACAGGTTGGAAAAACAATGACTAAAGGGAAGGATGGAGGCTGTTATAACTATCTTGGGTTGTTTAGAGAGAGGCACCAAGAAAGGGCTTGCTTGTCTAGGTCAGAGCCTGAGAATGCAGAGACAAATAGTCCTGTGTAGCAGTGTGGGAGAGCTATGATCATTCTGTAATCAGGAAATACCTCCCAGCCACTCACTCAGTGGCCCTGGCACATAATGTTTTGTGATCCACATTAGGTAGCTTGTATGATCTTTAAACAGCATCTTAATTCTCTTGCCTATTTATTAGGTGAATGACTGAGCCATGCTGAGGGTTTCAGAAGATACAGTACTTTCATACCTATTCCTCAAGGAGACCATAACTATTTCTCTATTTAACCAAAATTAAAGAGTATAAGGCAGCTGTGATGGATGAATTTCTGGTTCTAGTTTGGTAGATGATGCTTAATAGTGTATTTAAAATTCTAACTTCTCATTCCCAGAGTTTTGAGGCCTTACCTCATTTCCTTGAGCACCTTAGGTATTGCTGTGTAGTTTCTGCCTCCCACCTGCTTTACAGCACTTATGAATATTCATGAGATAATATTAGAATGTGAGCATTGGAAGAACATCCCACAACAAGGTTTGCTTGCCAGGCTGCAATAGTACTTGTAGAGAGCTTACCCTGGTGCCTGAATTTTCAGGGAAACTAAGATTTTAGGATTTCCCCTAAGCTTGGAGGAGTTCAAACCATTCAGGAGTTTGACCTGAGAAGGATAATGCTTTATAATTCTTAGGTGATTTTGTTGTTGCTTTTCCCTTCTTTAGAGTGACCATTGCATTCCTAACCCCTCCTGTACTTTCTATGTCCGTTCTCCTTGCAGTGGGTGGAAGATTTACACATGTGACTCTGGCTAGTACTAACAGATGTGAAATCTATAAATCTACAGGGAGCCATGGCTTTCACCCTATAGACTTGCAAAGGCACACATCTCTTTTTCCCCTTGCACTGGAGTATAAATCAGAACATTACATTTAGTGAGAAAACCTATTGTGGAGAGATGCTTCCTCCCTCCTCTGAAATATCACCTTCATCCTGAGCCTCTTTGAAGCATCTGGATCCCTGCCATCTGTCTTCACTTGAGCTTCTAGGCATTCACAACAATTGTATACCCTGCCCTACAGCAGCACCTTATTTAAGAAGCTTAGTTTAACTATCAAGTTCAACTGGGAAAATGTCATCCTAATCCATTGGAATGGTGGATTGCAAATTTCATTCATTAGGTTCACCTGGGAGCTTTAAAAAATCCTACTGTCTAGGCTGTATCCCAGATCAATTAAGTCAGAATCTCAGGAGATGGGACCCAGGCATCAGTATTTTTGTAAGCTCCCCAGGTGTTTCAACATGCATTCAGGATTGAGGACCACTGAATAGTATTGCAGGGACCCAGCAGTTCAGCCTTCTGTTTATCTTTCATTTTAGCAAGATTTTGCCTTTCCTGTGAAAGGAATCTTTTTTTGTTATGTTTTTTAAAGTTTATTTATTTATTTTTGTGAGAAAGAAAGAGAGAGAGAGAGAGAGAGAGAGAGAGGCAGAGAGAGAGAGAGAGAGAGAGAGAGAGAGAATCCCAAGCAGGCTCTGCACTTTCAGCATGGAGCCCGATGTGGGGCTCAAGCTCACAAACCGTGAGATCATGACCTGAGACGAAACCAAGAGTCGGAAGCTTAACTGAGCCACCCGGGCGCCCTGAAAGGAATCTTTACAACAATTAAAAACTCTAAATAGTTGATCACAGTGCTAGACCAATAAGAAAGCTTTCTTGGGGGGTGGGGGTGGGGAGAGGAACGAGATGGGTTGGCTAGCAAGGAAAGGACTTCATACACACAAAGTATTTTGCTATGGAATTGTAATCATTCGATTCTGAAACAAGATGCAGTCCCCTAGAAGCCATTCGACACTTCCCTTTGCTACCTGGAAGGAATGAACTTGACCATCCTTTTGTTAAAAATCTCCAAGAGAAGTAGTGTGCTGCATCCCGCGCAGCCTCCCGGTACATGCGTGTATGTGCCTATTTTAGCTGTGGCTGTATACTTAGCTGTGTAGGCAAGCGCTAGCGCCCTCTGCTGGAACAAAGTAGAATTCTCTCCTCGCGTAACAATTGTTTCTTCAGGCTGAGGTAATGGATTCGTTTCCTTGAGCTCACCAGAAAGGACGAGGTTTCGACAAGGACTTCCTGGCATTTATTCCTCTGACATCTGGCATACCACTGGTTTGTCTGGGTTATTTCTTTGATTGTAGGAAAGAAACACAAAGCATATTGGATGAAAGTGCTGGGAAACTGAGCCCGGCTCCTTCTCTGAGAGGTTTTGGAGCGTTTATTTGTGATGCTTGGTATTGGCACCAGTGGGGTATTGTGTGGTAATGGAGACACTGAGACTGGAGTGTAACTCCCACTGGTTAAGAGAGTCGTGCATTTAAAGGGAGACGAAATAATAATTCCAAGAAACCCAAAGATGTCAGAAGGGAAAATGCTTCCCAATCATAAGCAATTTAAAGATGTGATTTTTTTTTTTAAGGCAGCAATCAAGACATACAACCTTGTCATTGGGGAGATTTGTTCACCCAAAGGAAGACTTGATGGTACTCACCGGTTAGAGCTTCAAAGGGCATCTCCTCGATACGTAATAAATGCTGGCTCTCCACCGTCAGTCCGTCCTCAGTATGCAGGTGCGGCTGCTATGGCTGCGCACATCGTTAAGTGCTGCACACTCCACCTTCCCGCTGGACCACCCACCGGAGGTTAGCATCGGGAGTCTCCAAGGTACAGCCTCTTCTCCCCCTTGTCCCTTCGCTGCAATTCTCTCTCAGGGTACAGGGATTAACAGTCGAGGCAACGAGGAAGGAATGAGATCCTGGGTGTCTGCCGCTCGCTCCTTGTCCTCACCGCTGCATCTCAGCTGGGGTTGGAGAAGTCCGTGCAGCAGAGCTGGATGCTGGCTCGTCACGGTTGCTATGGTGATCAGGAGCAGCCGACTTGACGGTGGCTGGGGAAGGCAGTGGAGAAGAGGTAACAGATGAGTGATGACGTGCTAGACTGTCCTGGGATCTGTTGAGCCACAAGAGAGCTAAGAGAAGTGGAGTTCCTGGATGGTACTATCCAGAATGTCTGTTCTTCAGCTTCAAACCAAAACCAAAACCAAACCCTCCCTCTTCTGGGATTCTTTCCCTCCCTCCCTCCATCCCTCCCTGATCCCTATCTCAACACACACCCTAGCATTTTAAGGCTTGGAAATTCCAGTGCTATTTTGATGTTCCTTGCCCTAGGGAATCCCGCATGGCTCCCTGGGGGAAGTGTGCAGTTGCAAGAGGCCTCTTAAGGGTCCTTTTTCTGAGAAGGGCTCCTGCTGTTGGAGTCTAAAGAATCATCTTTCACACTTCCAAATGACTCCCCCTGGATTGTCATGGCCCACGGAACTTGAAAGAAATCTGCCAAGCACTAAAAGATGGAGGACAGGATAGATTTAAATAAATTCCTATCAGGATTTGCTTATTATGATTATAGCTTTATAATCAGAGCAGGAAGAAGCCTTAAAGATTATTTCGTCTTCAAGGATCATTGGCTTCAGTATGATATCCTTCTCAGCTATGTGGTCAAAAGCAGATTGACTCCAGCCAGAACTCTCAGAAGAGGTCTGACCCTTGCCTGATGACTTTGAGAAGGGGCTCTTGCTTGTCCAAAGGGTATCCCTTAATCACATCATTGTCTACCTCATTAATTAGTGTTTCCCTTATTTCCATAATCATTATTATGAGGAGTGGAACTGACAGATTCAGGGGTTGTAGTGTAGAGGTGGTCCCTGCTTGTTATCGCGAGTCTCTCATTCATCACACAACTCTGCATCTGTGTCCATTCCACCCATAGATCTGCAGGTGTTTTGCTCTAGTTCTAGAATAAGGGAGGGAATACATTTTTACTGAGCTCTGACAATGTTCCTGGACTTTTCATGGGTTATTTCATTTAATCCTCCTGTCAACTTGTGAGATTTTACATCACTGTTTTATAAATTAAGAACATAAAAGCACAAAAAGTAAGTTTCTTGCTTGTGTAAGGGTATTCAGCTAGAGAAGTGACAAAGCTGGAATGGCTGCCCAGTTCTGTTTAACATGATAATGAAAGGTAGGAGGCCATCTGGGTTTAGCCCAAGTAGATTTTAGGAAAAACTTCCTGGGATGTTCAGAATCACTGGTAATTTCTCCCACTTCTCATGTACTGCTTTAATCTATTTCCACTGTTTTTAAAAAGAAATAAAATGTTTATTTTAGAAAACTTGAAAAATGTAGAAACAGAAAGGAATAAAAGCCATCCATACTCCTACCATCCAAAGAAAACTATGATTAAGGGCACTTGGGTGGCTCAGTCAGTTATGTGTCCAACTTCCGCTCAGGTCATGATCTCGTGGTTCACCAGTTCGAACTCGGTGATGGACTCCGCTGACAGCTCAGAATTTGAAGCCTGCTTCAGATTCTATGTCTCCCTCTCTCTGCTCCTCAACTGCTTGTGCTGTCTCTGGAAAATAAATAGAAACATTTTTAAAAATTAAAAAAAATTCTGATTAATATTCCTGTTTTCTTCCAGTCTTTTTTCTTTTTATCATTAAACTAAGACTGTCATACGTAAATGTTTGTGTCACCCCCCAAATTCATATGGTGAAACCTAATCTCCAATTGATGGTATTTGGAGGTAAAGCCTCTGGGAAGTGATTAGGTCATGAAGTCCTCATGAATGGAAGGAGCACTCTTATAAAAGAAACTTCAGAGAACTCCCTGACCCTTCTGCCATGTAAGGATACACGGAGAAGACTGCTGTGTGTGAATCTTCACCAGACATGGAATCTAGTGATCCATGGTGATCTTGCACTTCCCCACCTCTGAAACTGTGAGAAATAAATTTCTGTTGTTAATAAGCCACACAGTCTATAGTAGTTTGTTATAGCATCCTGAATGAACTAAGACAAGGAATACACGCACACACACATACACATACACAATTGTCTACAATTGTACAATTGTAATTGTATCCTGATTTTCATTTAAAATAACCTTGTGAAAATTTTACCCTCCATTAGGGTTATTTAAAAACATTACTTTAGGGGCACCTGGGTAGCTTAATCACTTGAGTGTTGGACTTCGGCTCAGGTCATGATCTCATGGTTCATGAGTTTGAGCCCCACATCGGACTGGCTGCTCTCAGTGTGGAACCTGCTTTGGATCCTCTGTCCCCCTCTCTCTCTGCCCCTACCCTACTTGCACATGCTTTCTCTATCAAAAATAATAAATACTAAAAAAACATTATTTTAAATGCTACACACTATTTCATCAAATGAATGTACCATAATTTATTTTTTAAATATTATTTATTTATTTTGAGGGAGAGAGAGAGAGAGAGAGAGAGAGAGAGAAAGAGAATCCCAAGCAGATTCTACACCATCAGTGTAGAGCCTGAAGTGTGGCTTGAACCTACCAACTGCGAGATCATGACCTGAGCCAAAGTTGGATGCTTAACCAACTGAGCCAGCCAGGTGCTCCTGTATCACAATTTCTTACTGAATATTTGATTTATTTCCCATTTTTATTAACTGCATAGAACTGTAATAAATTTTTTTCTATATAAATCTTGCCCATGTTTGTGAATATTTCATTTACAATTGAGTCCTAGAAGTGAAATATTGGATTAAAGGTATCAACTTTTTTCTTTTAGTTAAGGCTTTACTTTAAAAAAAAATAAAAAAATATATATATATATATATATATATATATATATATATATTTAAGTTATCTCTGCACCTAACATGGGGCTCAAACTCACAACCCCAGTCCAAGAGTTGCATGCTCCCACTGACGGAGCCAGCCAGGAGCCTTAAGACTTTATTTTTTATAATTTTTTTTTAAGTTTATTTATTTTGAGGGGGGTGGAAGGGGCAGAGAGAGCAGGAGACAGAGAATCCTAAGCAGGCTCCTCGCTGTCAGCACATAGCCCGATGTGGGGCTAGAACTCACAAACCATGAGATCATGACCTGAGCTAAAGTTGGACATTTAAGGGACTGAGCCACCTAGGAGCCCTGAGACTACTTTTTTAGAGTAGTTTTAGGTTCACAGTAAAACTGAGGGAAAGGTACATAGATTTCTCATATACTCTCTGTCTTTAGATATGCATAGCCTACCCATTATCAAAGTCCCCCACCAGAGGGGTACATTTGTTGTAACTACATTGACACATCATTATTATCCACATAATTTATCTTACAGTTCATTTTTGGTATTGTACCTTTATGGATTTTGACAAATATATAATGATATGCATTAATCATTATGGTATCATATATTTTCATTGCTTTAAAAATTCTGTGCTCTGCTTATTTATCCTCCAACCCCTAGCAACCACAGATGTCTTTACTGTTATTACTGACTCTGTAATTTTGCCTTTTTCCAGAATGTTGTATAGTTAAAATCATACACTACATAACTTTTTCAGATGGGCTTCCTTCACTTAATAATATGTATTTAAGATTTCTTCATGTCTTTTCATGACTTGATAGCTCATTTCTTTTTAGCACTGAGTAATATTCCATTGTGTGAATGTACCACATTTCATTTATCCATTCACCTACTGAAGGAAATCCTGGTAGCTTCCAAGTTTGGCCAACTGTAAATAAAGCTGCTATAAACAACAATGTACAGGTTTTTATGTAGGGTAAATACCACAGAACATGACTGCTGGATCATATGCTGAGTATGTTTAGTTTTGTAAGAGAATGTCAAGCTCTCTTCTAAAGTGGCTGTACCATTTTGCATTCTTGTTAACAATAAATGAGAATTCCAATTGCTCCACATCCTTGTCAGCATTTGATGCTGTCAATGTTCTAAATTTTGGCCATTCTAATAGGTGTGCAGTGGTATCTCATTATTGTTTTAATTTGCATTTCCCTGCAATGATGATGTGAAACATCTTTTCATACACTTATTTGCCATCCGTATACCTTCTTTGGGAGAGGTCTGTTAAGGTCTATGGCCCATTTTTTAACTGGATTGTTTGCTTTCTCACTATTGTATGTTAAGGGTTCTTTGTATATTTTGGATAATAATTCTTTATTGGATGTGTCTTTTGCAAATATTTTATCCCAGTCTGTGGCTTCTCATTCTCTTGGTACTTACTTTTGCAACTAGAAGTTTTTAATTTTAACAAACTCCAAGGTATCAATTATTTCTTTTATGGACTGTACCTTTGGTGTTATATCTAAAAACTCATTACCATACTCAAGATAATCTAGGTTTTCTCCTACATTATCTTCTAGGAGTTTTATAGTTTTGCATGTTAACATTTAGCTCTGTTGCCTATTTTCAGTTGATTTTTTTTAATTTTTTGCTTTTAATCTTTATTTATTTTTGAGAGAGAGAGACACAGAGTGAGAGCAGGGGAGAAACAGAGAGAGAGGGAGACACAGAATCAGAAGCAGGCTCCAGGATCTGAGCTGTCAGCACAGAGCCCGATGCAGGGCTCGAACCCACAAACCATGAGATCATGACCTGAGCCGAAGTTGGATGCCTAACCAACTGAGCCACCCAGGTGCCCCTTCAGTTGAGTTTTTGTGAAAGGTATAAGGTCTGCATCTAGATTCTTTTTTTTTTTTTTTTTGCATACAGATGTCCAGTTGTTCCAGCACTGTTTTTTGAAAAGACTGTCTGAACTTATTGTATTGTCTTTGCTCCTTTGTTGCAGATCACTTGACTGTATTTATGTAGGTCTATGTCTGTGCTTTCTTTTCAGTTCTATTGATCTGTTTGTCTTTTCTTTCATCAGTACCATACTGTTTTGATTATTGTAGCTTTATAATAAGTTGTGAGATCATGTAGCATCAGTCTTTTGATTTTGTTTTCCTTCAATCTTGTGTTGGATATTCTGGGTCTTTTGCCTCTCCAAATAAATAAACTTTAAAATCAGTGTGTCTAACCTCTTTTTTTTTTTCTCCCCTCCCCCATGGACTTCTATTAAGTTTCTCAAAGAGGTTAGAGATGGAGAGAGCCAAAGCATAAGAGACTCTTAAAAACAGAACAAACTGAGGGTTGATGGGGGGGGGGGTGGGAAGGAGGGGAGAGTGGGTATGGGTATTGAGGAGGGCACCTTTTGGGATGAGCACTGGGTGTTGTATGGAAACCAATTTGACAATAAATTTCATATTTAAAAATAAATAAATAGGGGCGCCTGGGCGGCGCAGTCGGTTAAGCGTCCGACTTCAGCCAGGTCACGATCTCACGGTCCATGAGTTCGAGCCCCGCGTCGGGCTCTGGGCTGATGGCTCAGAGCCTGGAGCCTGTTTCCGATTCTGTGTCTCCCTCTCTCTCTGTCCCTCCCCCGTTCATGCTCTGTCTCTCTCTGTCCCAAAAATAAATAAACGTTGAAAAAAAAATAAAATAAAAAAAAAAGAAAAGAAAAAAAAATAAATAAGTAAATAAACATTAAGAAATGACTAGCACAGAAAAAAAATCAGTGTGTCAATAGCTACAAAATAAATTACTAGGAATTTGATCGGGATTACATTGAGTCTGTAGATCAAGTTGGGAATAATTGACATCTTGAAAATAGAGTCTTTCTATCCATGAACGTGGAAGATCTCTCCACTTATTAGTTCTCCTTTGATTTCACTATCAGAGTTTTGTATTTTTCCTATAGGTCTTGTACATATTTTGTTAGATTTGGGGATCCTAATGTAAGATATAAGCATTTTTAAGACCTTCTAATCCTCCTCTCTGGTGGGGATTTCTGAATCACTGGCTGCTCCACAGGGCATGCATAATCCTATCCACTCATATCTTTCCCAGTGTCTGGTGTGCCCACAGCTGGCATTTGGCATTTATATTGTTTATCTCATAAACGCTTTAGGAAATTGAAGTTAGCTGTTTTCAAAGTTTTTCTGTTTGTTTTATTCAGAAAAACATGACAGTTACTTATTATTTTTAAATGCTCTATAAATAGCATGGCCCCTGCACAAGGATAACATGCAAATTCGTGAAGCATTCCATATTTTAAAAAAAATGATCTACAAGCAAGAAATAATAAAACATTAGTCTTTAAGAAGAAAAAATTTAAGACAGAAGTGGTAAGCTTTCCAAGGTCTTATAGTAAGTCAGTGATGCTGGAACTTGAAGCTTATTCACTATTGACTCTGATGGTGGCCTCAGTCCCATCCTGTTATAGAAAAGCTGCCTTTGATTTCCTTCTGATCCCTGCATTTTATTTATTTTTTATTTTTTAAGTTTATTTATTTTTGGGAGAGAGGGAGAGAGAGAGAACACACTAGCGGAAGAGGGGCCAAGAGAGAGGGAGAGAATCCCAAGCAGGCTTCATGCTGTCAGCACAGATTGTGTGGAGCTCAATCCCACAAACCATGAGATCATGACCTGAGCCAAGATCAAGAGTCTTACACTCAACTGACTAACCACCCAGGTGCTCCGGATCCTTGCATTTTAGTTCAGTGTTTAACACTAACTGGATGATTAGATAAATTTAATAATGTCAAAGGGGGTTGTGCTTGGATGATGAGAACTTCTGAAGACAAGCAACTAGAGTAATAGAACTTTCAAAGGATGGGAGATAAGGCTGCTTGATGTCACTGATGATCTGCCTAGTGAAATGTGAGGAAAGCCAGGCTAATGCTGACTCCATTCTTCCTTGGCAGAAGATGGCAAAAGACGGAGGACATGTAGGGGAGGGTGGGTACAACACTGACTGGAATGTCTTCAAGCTACTCATTCATTCATTCATTCATTCATGCATGCATTTGTTCATTTAAAATAAGCTTTATGCCCAATGCAGGGCTTGAACTCATGACCCTGAGGTTAAAAGTTGCATGCTCTACCAACTGAACCAGCCAGGAGCCTCAGCCAAGCCTTTTAAGCATTTTTTATTCCCCCAAAGAAGAAGTTAGGTGTGGCAGGGTGAAAGGTGGATTATTTTTGACTATTTAAAAATTTACCTTGTAAATCCAGATTATACTGAAAGGTTTTTGCTCTTGGCTACAGGGCTAAAGGATGCTGCAAAATTAATGGGAGTGGATACATTATGGTAACAGATCTTTCATAAATTATCTTATTGGGCTATGTTAGCGTAAATTTCCAAGTATAAAAACATAATATTTAGCACTGATTTCACTAAAAGGAGTATAAGACTGATATTTCACCAGGAAGTTTTAGTTAACATACAGAATTTGGGAACTGAATTTATTGCAGCTAAATTGATGAATACCTAAACTTTGTTGCAGCTTTTCTCTTTCACAGCTTTTCTTTTTCATTATGCAAAAGTAGAATGTCTATGAATGAAGGTATCCACCATGTTGTTTTCAGAGTTTAATTTCTGTAAGGGAATGCCTGAGGTTCAAAGTTGAAATCCACACATTTGAACACAGAATTTATGTATTAGAGTTCTTCAGAAAAAAATATAATGTGTGTGTGTGTGTGTGTGTGTGTGTGTGTGTGTGTGTGTGTGTATAATAAGAATTAGCTCACAGACTTATGGAGGCCAAGCAGTCCTATGATCTGCCATCTGTAAGTTGGATAGACATAAAGCGCATGGTATAATTCAGTTGGAGTCCGAAGGCCTGAGAACCGATGTCCGAGGAACTCTCATGTCTGAGGGCAAGAGAGGATAGATGTCCCAGCTCATGAACAGAGAGAGAATATGCCCTTCCTCTGACTTTTTGTTCTATCCAGATCTTCAACAGATTGGGTGACACCCATACACATTGATGAAGTAGATCTTTGCTCAGTCTACTGATTCAAATGCTAATCCCTTCTACCAGACATAACCCAGGTATGTTTTACCAGCTATAAGGCAACCCTTAGGCCAGTCAAGTTGACACATTAAATTAATACTCACAATTTATTTCAGCAAGTTACCCCAGAGTGAAAGTGATCACTCCATTCTTTTTTCCCCCCTTCTCAGCCTTTTACCAGCTGGCCATTTGAATTTATACAAGACATATTGAAATTTCTTGGGACCCAGGAAATCATTCCCTGCCCCTTTATTATTTTACAGATGAGAAAACTGAGGCTTAAAGAGGAGAAATGACTAGTTCAAGATCACATTGAATTTTATTAGTGATCTTGAAGTCTGAAAAGAGACTAAATTTGCAGATTATAGAAAGCCAGGAAAGATAGCTAACAGAAATAGATTGAAATCTATTTCTAATATGTAGATAACAATATAAATATCAAAAATGGTCTGCCTGGAATGATAGACTAAAACCAATAAGTAAAGATTTAGCATCAATAAATGATATAATGATCATACTTTTGGTTGAAAAATCTATTGCATGGTACAGGCCTGTTTTGACTAAAGTTCATGTGAAACAATATGGTGAAGTTAAGTCAACTATATAAAAGCTGTAAGTGAGAAATAGCTGCTGAAACAGATGATGCAACCTCTGGGGCTATACTAATAGTCAGAGAGTGATCTGATGTTGCAGGGAGTATATGGCCTGGGAAACCTGGTGTTGGCCAGTTCATATTTGTAACACTATATGTGGTACAGGGCACAATGTTCTGACAAGGAGCTTGTCAACTGGCATTCATCTGCCAGAGGATAATGAGGGTTCTGAGCTCTGCTCCACAGGATGAAAGGCCACAGCAGCTAGGAATGTTTAGCTTTGAGGCTTCTGAAGGACACAATAACTGCCTTCAAATATCTCATGGGCTGTCAAATGAGGAAGAGGTATGTGGCTTGTTCTATGTCACTCAAATGGCAGAAGTAGGATCATTAAGGATGATGGTTTATGTGAGATGAATTTCTTCTCTAAGATTTTCCAACATTGCTGACTCTCAACAGAAATGGTCTGTAACTGTGCTCAAGAAAATGCTGGGGTCCATGTCTCAGAGATCTTCCAGGAGGGTACTACTCTGAAAGAAAAGTTGAGTTCATGACTTCTAAGTTCCCCTTAACTCAAAGATTCTGTGAGCCTCCAAGGGTCATTTCTTTTGTACTGCTATTTCACTCTGCTAGATAATGTTTTAATATTTTTGATCTTCTGATTTCTAAAACAATTCAGAGTGGTTTGTAATATTAGAATATATGTTTTTTAAAAAGCAAACAAAACTTTTAATGAAAAATTGAATCCAGAAGGACCCTTGGGAAAGAGTGAGCTGCTACAGAATTTGGGCATTAAATTAAAGTCTGGGCAAATAGAGAAATTATGATGTAGACTCTGTACTTTTATCAGTATTAGTGTTGACCTTGACTTCCTAATGGGATTATAAGATCCAGAATGACAGGGAACAGATCTTTACTTCATTTTAACTTCAATAACATCTATCAGAATATTTTATACAGGATAGGTACTTAGTGGGGCCCCTGGGTGGCTCAGTTGGTTGAGCGTCTGACTTTGGCTCAGGTCATGATCTTGCAGTTCATGAGTTCGAGCCCTGGGTCAGGCTCTGTGCTGACAACTCAGAGCCTGGAGCCTGCTTCAGATTCTGTGTTTCCCTCTGTCTCTGCTCCTCCTCTGCTCACACTCTGTTTCTGTCTCTCTGTTTCCTTCAAAAATAAATAAGCATTAAAAAAACAAAAGAATAAGTACTTAGTGTGTTTTGAATGACTTGCCTTTCTTAAAGGTAGAATAGGACTTATTTTTTCCTTTATATTTTTCCTCAGGGTCTGGTAGAAGAAGTGTCCTGGTTAGGCTATAAGTCATAGTTCTGAAGCTATATTAGCTTGTTCCAATGGGGTAGCCTGACCTTGGCCTACAGTAAGTTCCGACTGCCATAATTACATCTACTGGTGACAGTCATAATTACATCTACTAGTAACTCTTCATGTTTCTAGAACAAATTTCTGTCTTAAATGCATTGTGCTGTAGACTATAGCTGCTCTAGGACACTGGCTTCATTTCCACTGTAGTTCTCCATTGTATCTGGTAGTAACAGTAACCAACATTTATATTTCATTAACTTAGAGCACAAGCACTCTTCTAGGTGTTTGTTTTGTCCTACTTACTGCTGTATTAAGTAGTTACTCCTTTTAGTTCCATGTTTGGAAATGGAGGTGGAGAAGTTAAGTGACTTGCTCAAGGTCACAAGTTAGTAAGTGGCAGAGCCAAAATGTGAACCTAGCATTCTGGCTACAGATTTTGTGCTCCTAATCACTATGTCCTTCTATTTCTCACCGAGATGTCTAAGTGCAATGTGTATTTAATCAAGATGCTAAGGGACCAAAGTCCAAGCAAGTTTGTCTTCTTGGTGACAGGACACCAGGTGGTAAAGAGTTTCCTCTGCCCCTCCTCTCTCCATTGTTCCTTTTGTTCCCTGGAGACCAGCTCAGAAACCTCCCCACTGTATTTCCTTCCCCACCCCAGTTTTCTGGGATTGGCTGCTCTCCAACTCTGCTTCCAACTCTGCTCCCACTCTGCGTGGCTCAGGGCTTTGGAATGAAAGACGCAAGACTGAGCTCCTTAGAGTGACTCACATCTGTTTGGAGCAGTTATAGCCTGTTTTTGTGCCACTTAGCAATTCTTCCTCCCCAGATCCAACCCTTCTCCATTTTCCTAAAAATGCCAGATGGTATATACTTATTTTTAAGTCAATGTGAATTTTAATATACTTAGCTTTGGAGAATTTATTAACACTTTTCCTGTTTCTTCACCAACCCCCCTCCCCCAGGGGATAATTAGAATCACCCCATGATATTGCAAAACAGGAAAGCCTGGGTAGCTGCTCAAGGGCATGGTGTTGCAGAAATGACTCTTCACCTCTGACCTACTGGTAGATGCTTAATGGGAACTTTCTGATGATGACATCCCAGGTCAGGTGGTGATAGGGCTAGGACCAAGCCCTGCTATGGCTTTGTTGAATCCAGGGTGGAAGGGGGACAGATCTGTGCCTGGCATCTCTTTCTTCTGTTCCTGTTAGACACAGCTAAGCCCAAGGGTAGGAAGAGGGTGTGCCCATGGGAACTTCATTTATGCAGTTTCCACACAGCTAGAAGTCAGCCCCTTTCTTTCAATCTAACCAGCCAAGTCACTGGCACCAAACACACTATCTGAAGTTGTGTAAATCCCCATATCAGTGAATGTTCTCTATTGTAGGAGGCCTCTTGGGGCTGAAGAGTTGGGAGAGGCTCCCAGGCTTGAAGCAATAAATGAGCAAGTCAACAATCTTCTCTACCTGGACACACTGAGCCTACATGCCTGGAAACAGCCAATATTCTACCATGGACTTAGTCAAATCCACTGAGACAAAAGCCAGATGGAGTACAAACATAAGGGATCACTCATAGAGCACTGTGATCTTCCATCCCTGTCTGGACCTGTTACAGGTAGCAGAAAGAGGAAGGATAAATGAACACCAAGGATACTTCAAAAATGTCTTTAGACCTAAACTAAAACAAGAAAGCCTAAGTTTGAGTTCCAGTTATACCACCTATTAATTGTGTAACCTTGAGCAAATCAACTTCTCTAATGCGCATATTTCCTTATTTGTCAAATAGGAATAGAAATTCCAGTTCCCCTCATTTTGCAGGAATATGTGAGGATCAAATGACAATGCACATGAAAACACTTTGTAAATTCTAATAGTCCTATGGAAAGGTAAAGGATTATTATAAATTCTTATTTATTTTAGTTATAAATAATAATAGTTTTATCAGTTTGTTCCTTTATTTGATTTTTTAAAAGTATAGTTGACACACAATGTTACATTAGTTTCAGGTGTACAGCATAGTGATTTGATAAGTCTATTCATTATGCTCTCCTCGCTACAAATGCTACTCAATTTTTGATCAGAACTATGTAAATAGTAAAGTGGAGAGCTTCAGTCTTCTGTCACTTTCTATTCCTTGTTCTGATCCAGGGAGGCTGCCAGGGGGCTGGGTTTGGTAGGTGCAATGCAGACTTGCAGGTAACATAAGAAGTATGGAAGAGGCAAGTAACTGTATATTCATCATAGTAAGGGAATAGAGCCAGACAGAATTCAGAGTCAGTGGAGGAGATCAGTCTTGGTCACAGTAGTAGAACCACTCTAGACAGAGTTGACCATCAGGTGATGTGTTAGTGTGAAGCAAAAGGTAATCTCAAGCACAGTTTGAAGTCAAGACAGATATAACATAGAGGTCCTTTGACAAGGTCTCCCTACAGAGTGGGGTTTCCTAACCTGGGCTGCTCAGAAAACCCTGGTCACTTCCACTCTGGACTTTGACAGACTGAAATAAACCAGAATTCCCATGAGGGAGGATTCTTGCCTGTCTGCCCAATAGTCTTCAGTATCACTGTCTACATGAAAAGCTATGCCCCCCGGCAGACTTAGAATCTTCTTGTGTAACCACAACCCCCAAGGGTTTCCAGTTCAGATTCCTAAGGAGGTAGCATTGACTCATTGAAAGGAAAGCTTACATTTCTGATATCAGAAACTTCATCCTTAATGAATCCTGACTGCTTTTTGTGTCTGGAGTAAGAGTTCCAGCAGTAAGATGACGTTGTTACCCAGGCTAACCCCTAAGAGAGATGCTTGAGGAAAAGAAAATCAGGAAGCTCAAAGGAGAACAGTGCAGAGGGTTCAAATCATTCCAAAACTAGCCTATCAACCCTGAGATAGTTAAGCATAATGGATAACTAAGGATAGAACCCAGGATCTTGGCTCCCAAACTAATATTCACCTGTTCCAAGAGGTGATTTTGTACACTGAAAAAAAACAAAACCAAAACCAAAACCCTACAAATGATTTTCCAAAGAAGTTTGTTGAGATTTAATACTTTGAGTAAAGAACTTAATAAATGAAGACTCTGGTCTTCCTGAAGTATCCTAAATAAGAAAAATAAACCCTCAGTTGATTAGTTTTTGGCTTAGGTCAGGGGTTACAAATTGTTCACGGGCCATGTATGGTCAGAAGGTGTGTTTTGTTTTATCATTTTGTTACACCAGTGTTTAAGGGCAATTTAACAGACACTGGGGGTTATCTGGTTGAAACATACCCTATGGACACTTAATAGGACTAAGAAAACAGTGAGAGCAGGGCCTCTGATTGGGCACACCAGAGTATTTGATGAGAGAGCTGAGTTTATAATCTAGTTTGAGGAAATGTGATGCATTCACATGGAGGGAACTAACCCTAACTGTGAGACGCAGATGGCCAGTGGAGGTTGAATGACGGGAACAAGGACCAGAAGAGTTCTGAAGAAGGGGAACTCACTCTTACCTGGGTGGTGAGAGAAGGCTTTTAGGAGGAAGGGAACTGACACAGTGTTTGGAAATGAGGGTGTTGGTGTAGAGCTGTATTCTAGGGTAGGAAATGAACAAGCTGAGACTTGGAGGCAGGAAATCTCCAGGTATATTCAGAAGACAAAGAGCAGGCTGAGGCAGAGAATTTGAGTTGGGGAGAAATGGGAGATCTTGAATGAAGAGAAGTAGCAATCCTGTCTCTGAGTCTAAAACTTATGGAATTAAATGTCTCATCATTAAAAGAATGGTCTTTGGAGGTAAGAGACAAAGGCACCTGGTAGCCAGAAGCATCGGCTGCCTGTGGCTTAGCTCCCCTGGTATCCATCTCTCCTCTCTATTGCTGAGCTACCTATAGGGATCCCCCACTCAATTCCCTCCTTGGGAGACAGATACCTCAGCCTGGTTAATCAGACAGTGGCTAATGGGGATTATCATCCCCATCAGCAGGGTGAGGGGACTGTGAAGAAGGCTGAAAGTGGCAAGATTATGGCTGACATCATGATGTAGCTGGAGGGCTGCCAGCAAGGATGTGCTCACTTTGCTTTTCTTCTTGCCCAGAAATGCAGTCAAATGTCAGCTCAAAGCCCTAACTTCCCCACATCCCTGCCTAATACATACACATACACACACTGTTATATACCAACCTCTGTAGATGCACTGTCCCTCATGTGTGGCTATCAGGCATACCATACACATAAGCAGATATATAACCTGAACAAGCAGATTTAAACTATACACATACTTATACAAAAGCATATACAGTATATATGTATATATAGAAAAGCCTATATATATATTTGCTTGGATTCTTTTTCAGAATACTGAAAGTCAGAGCATGTTGTCACATAAGGAAGATGAAGCCTTCAAATAAATCTGCAGCCCCTCCTGGTATTTTATTTGGTCTAGGAAAAACCTTTGGGCTCCCTGTGCCAACCCCTCCATTCCCTCTCCCTCCTGGGATTTCTAGGACAACCATTTGCCACTCCTCTCTCTGTCCTTTTCTCTAGTCCTCATCTGATTGGCTAACACAGTAGGCATTCCATATTTTGATGACCTCTTTGTGACATGCAGGGAGAAGAACTGATCTTGTTCATGGCAGGTTTAGCTCACAAGCCTATCTTCTACTTGTTTCCTTGCAACATCATTTAGCTACTGCATCTGTTAGCCACCCCTTCACTCAGAGGTGAGAAGCTCTTCCTTCTTTATTCTACCATAGGATCTCCCTTGACCTAATGAAAGCCTGTGAACTCCAACAGGCAGACCAGAGAACCTACCAATTTTATAGAGAAGACCTCAGTTTTCCCCCAAAGCTCTACTATGGAGTGACCTATTTGGCAAATCACTGTGTGAGAAAAAGTCATTAAATCCTCATTTCTATGTGTCAAAGCATGATTTTTCTGTAGCAACTTTCCTAGAGGTGATGTATCAATATTTATGATATATTTGTTACGAATACAGTGTACGGATATAAAACAAAAAATATGGTGCTCATTCCCTCTAGGAATTCACATTTTCACTTAGGAGACACATCCAAAATATATATCTAATTTGTCCACTTTTTTCAACTCTTCTGGTATAAGCCACCATCATCTTTTTGCTTGGACCTACCAAACACTTAATCTTTTCTTTCCCTTGAATTCATCCTGTAGAAAAAGTGATGGCTTTTTTTTTTCTTTTTTAATTGTGGTAAAATATATATAACATACAACTTACCATTTTAACTATTTAAAAAATTGTGGTAAAAAACATAACAAAATTTACCATTGTAAACACTTTTAAGTGTATGGTATAATACTGTTAGCTGAATGCACATTGTTGTATAACTGATCTCTAGTACTTTCCATTTTGCAAAACTGAAACTCTGAACCCATTGACTCCTCAACAACTCCTCATTTCGCCCTTCCCCCAGATCCTGGCAACCACCATTCAACTTTCTGTTTTCAGAAATTCAACTACTTTAGATACCTCATATAAGTGAAATCAAGCAGTATATATTTTTCTTTTTTTGTGATTTGCTTATTTAACTTAGCATGATGTCTTCAAGTTTCATCCATGTTGTAGCATATGACAGAACTTCCTTCTTTTTTTTTAATGTTTATTCATTTTTGACAGAGAGAGAGAGAGAGATAGAGACAGAGCATGAGCAGGGGAGGGGCAGAAAGAGAGGGGGAGACACAGAATCTGAAGCAGGCTCCAGACTCTGAGCTGTCAGCACAGAGCCTGATGCGGGGCTCGAACCCACGAACTGTGAGATCATGACCCAAGTCAAAGTCAGACGCTCAACCAACTGAACCACCCAGGCGCCCCCAGAATTTCCTTCTTTAAGGAATTTCTTTCCTTTAAGGCTGAATAAAACTCCATGATATGTATATATTTTTTCTTTATCCATTCCTCCATCAATGGACATTTAAGTTGCTTCCATCTCTTGGCCTTTGTGGAAAATGTTGCAGTGAACATGGGTGTACAAATATCTTTTTGAGATTGTTTTCAATTCCTTTGGGTGTATACTCAGAAGTAGGATTGCTGGATCATATGGTAGTTCAATTTTCAATTTTTTTTGAAGAATCTCTGTATTGTTTTCCACAGCAGCTGCACCATTTGACACTCCCATTGACAGTTCACAGGGGTCCAATTTCTCCATGTCTTTGCCAACACTTATTTTCTGCTTTTTTCCCCTCCTTTTAAAAAAATTATTTATTTAAATTCAAGTTAGTTTACATACAGTGTAGTTTTGGTTTCAGGAGTAGAACCCAGTGATTCATCACTTACATATAACACCCAGTGCTCATCCAAACAAGTGCCCTCAATGCCCATCACCTATTTAGCCTATCCCCCCTCCCCACCTCCCCTCCAGCAACCCTCAGTTTGCTCTCTGTATTTAAGAGTGTCTTATGGTTTGCCTCCCTCTCTGTTTTTATTTGTTTTTATCTTATTTTTGCTTCCCTTCCTCTATGTTCATCTGTTTTGTTTCCCAAATTCCACATATGAGTGAAATCATATGATATTTGTCTTTCTCTGACTTATTTCGTTTAGCATAATATACTATAGCTCCATCCATGTTGTTGCAAATGGCAAAATTTCATTCTTTTTGGTCACTGAGTAATATTCCATTGCATATGTGTATATGTGTGTGTATATATATATATATATATATATATATATATATTCATTAGTTGATGGACATTTGGGATCTTTCCATATTTTGGCTATTGTTGATAGAGCTGCTATAAACTTTGGGGTGCATGGGCCCCTTATCCAAATCAGTATTTGGATAAATACCTAGTAATGCAATTGCCTAGTCATAGGGTAGCTCCATTTTTAATTTTTTGAGGAAACTCCATGCTCTTTTCTAGAGTGGCTGCACCAGTTTGCATTCCCACCAGCAGTGCAAAAGTGTTCCCCTTTCTCTGCATTCTCACCAATATCTGTTGTTTCCTGAGTTGTTAATTTTAGCTATTCTGATAGGTGTGAGGTGAGTATCTCATTGTGATTTTGATTGGTGTTTCCTTGATGATGAGTGATGTTGAGCATCTTTTCATGTAATCTTTTAGCTATCTGTATGTCTTCTTTGGAAAAGTGTCTTCTGATCATTTTTTTCACTGGGTTATTTGTTTTTTGGGTGTTGAGTTTGGTAAGTTCTTTATAGAGTTTGGATACTACCCCTTTATCTGATATATCATTTGCAAATATCTTCTTCCCTTCCATCAGTTGCTTTTTAGTTTTGTTGGCTATTTCCTTCACTGTGCAGAAGCTTTTTATCTTGAGGAGATCCCAACAGTTCATTTTTGCTTTTGTTTCCCTTGCCTCCAGAGACATGTCAAGTAAGAAGTTGTTCCAGTTGAGGTCAAAGAGGTTGCTGCCTGTTTTCTCCTATAGGATTTTGATGGTTTCCTGTCTTACATTTAGGTCTTTCATTCATTTTGAGTTTATTTTTGTGTATGGTGTAAGAAAGTGTTCCAGGTTCATTCTTCTGCATGTTGCTGTCCAGTTTTCCCAGTACCATTTGCTGACGAGACTATCTTTTTTCCATTGGATATGCTTTCCTGCTTTGTCAAAGATTAATTGGCCATATGTTTGTGCATCCATTTCTGGGTTCTCTTTTCTGTTCTGTTGATCTATGTGTCTGTTTTTGTGCCAATACCATACTGTCTTGATGATTACAGCTATGCGATACAGCTTGAAATCCAGAATTGTGATGCCTCCATGTTTGTTTTTCTTTTTCAACATTACTTTGGCAATTTAAGGTCTTTTCTGATTCCATACAAATTTGAGGATTGTTTGTTCTAACTCTGTGAATTCCCTCCCTTTTAGATGGTGGTTATCCTAGCAGGTATGAGGGGATATCTCATTGTGGTTTTGATTTGCATTTCCCTGATCATTAGTGATGCCGAGTATCTTTTCAGGGGCATGTGTTTTTGATCATTTGAATATACTCTTTGGGGGAAATGCCTAATTAAGTCCTCTGCCCATTTTAATTTTTATTTATTTTATTTTTAATTTATTTTTATTAATTTCTTTAATGTTTATTCATTTTTGAGAGAGAGACAGAGCATGAGCAGGGAGGGGGCAGAGAGAGAGGGAGACAGAGAATCTGAAGTAGGCTCCAGGCTCTGAGCTGTCAGAGCCCAATGCAGGGCTCAAACCCACAAACCATGAGATGAGATTATGACCTGAGCTAAAGTCAGACATTTAACTGACTGAGCCACCCAGGCACTCCCTCTGCCCATTTTTAAATCAGGCTGCTTGTTTTTTGGTTGTTGAGTTATAGGAGTTATATATATGTGTATATATATACACACACACACACACACACACATATATATATGGCATTAACTCCTTATCAAATATGTGATTTGCAAATATTTTCTTCCATTCCATATGTTGCTTTTTCACTCTGTTGATTGTTTCTTTTGATGCACTGAAGTTAAATTTAATGTAGTTCCATTTGCCTATTTTTGCTTTTCTTGCCTGTATTTTTGGTGTCACATACAAGAAATAATTGCCTAGTCCAATGTCATGAAGTTTTCCCTTGTGTATTTTTTCTAAGAGTTTTATAGTTTTTGGTCTCACAGTTAGGTTTTTAATTCATTTTGAATTGATTGTTGCATATTGTGTAAGGTAAGGGTCCACCTTCACTCTTTGGCATGTGGATATCCATTTTCCCAGCACCATATGTTGAAGCAACTTTCCCCATTGCATGGTCTTGACATCCTTATTGAAGATCATCTGACCATATATTGGGGTGGAGGGTTATTTGGAAGCTTTGTATTTTGTTCTGTTGGTCCATATGGTAGTACCATACTGTTTTGATTACTGTAATATAGTTTGAAAGCAGGAAGTGTGATCTCTCCAGCTTTGTTTTTCTTTCTTGGGTATTGTTTTGGGTATTCAGAGTCCTTTGAGATCATTTAAAACATTTTTAAGTGTCCAATTCAGAGGCATTAAATACACTCACCATGTTGTACAACCATCACCACTAGCCATTTTCAGAATTTTGTCATCATTCCAAGCTGAAACTCTGTACCCACTAAACCATAATTCCCCATTCTGTCTTCACCCAGCCCTGGTAAACCACTATTCTACTTCCTGTCTCAATGAATTCTAGGTACCTATTCTAGGTACCTCATATAAGTGGAATCATACAAAATTGTCCTTCTGTGTTGGCTTATTTTACCTAGCATGATGTCCTGAAGGTTCATTCACATTGTAGCATGTCAGAATTTCCTTCCTCTTTAAGGCTTAATATTGGTCCATTGTAGGTATACACCAGATTTTGTTTATTCATTTATCTGTTTTTTTAAATGTTTATTTATTTATTTTGGGGGGGGAGAGAGAGAGACACAGAGAGAGAGAGAGAGAGAGAGAGAGCACAAGCAGGGGAGAGGCAGAGAGAGGGAGACACAGAATCCGACACAGGCTCCAGGCTCTGAACTGTTAGCACAGAGACAGACATGGGGCTTGAACCCATGAACTGTGAGATCATGACCTGAGCCAAAGTCAGACGCTGAACTGACTGAGCCACCCAGGTGCTATTCATTTATCTGTTGGTGGACAAGAGTGATATTTTATAAACACAAATCACATCATTCTTCTGTACCTTAAGGTGCTTTTCAATGCTCTTGGGATAAAGTACAAAATCCTTCTGGCCCGGTCTGATGGGACCTCTGCCTACTTCACAGCCTTATCTTCTGCCATTCACTCCTCACCACTATTTATTTTCTCCAATAAGCCTCACATCTTCCTTCCTCAGACTTCTACACATTATTTTCCCTCTGCATGAAACATATTTCCTCCCCCTTCACCCACCCCATCGTTTGCCTGGCTGACTCCTAGTCAACCTCCAGGTCTCAGCTGAGACTTCTCAGGGAAGCCTTTCCTGACCTCTTTAAGAAGGTGTCCCCTGCCATCAATGCTTGTGGCACCTGCATCCCTCAGGAGGAGCAGTAACCACAGTTATAGATAATTAGTTCAATACCCATCTTCTTTACTCATACTGTGAGAATTCATCTTTTTTCTCCAGAACACTGAAAGAGTTATTATTACTCTTTCATCAGGAAGTGAAGAGTAGAGAAAAGAAGGTCATTTTGGAACTATGGAGTTTGCAGTGTTCAGGGTCCTTCTCTATTGACACCCAGGCTGCCTATTAGTGAACAAAGACCCTACACTAGAAAATACTATCACAAGGCCCTCCTGCTATCTCACCCCCAGCATGCCCAGTTTAGGTCCTAATACCTCTGCCTGCTGCACTCCTCCTTCACCTCCTTCTCTCCTTTAATTGATGTTTCTTAGGTTTCCTTATTTCCTACCCAGTAGCCATTTCCAATGCAAGATTTGTCTTTCACCTTCAACATGTTTAAATCAACTTTTCAAGAAGGTTTCCTTATAGCTGCATCCCAAACTATGAGTCACAACTCACTATTTCTAGAAATGTGTACATTTCATTTGATTCTCAGCCTTAAAAAAGATTCTAACCTTACCACAGAGGAGGTTTAATTGTTCAAATCAGTTCTTGTCAATAAATATTTGTTTGGCTTTTATGATATGCTAGACATGATGCTAGACTCTGCGGAAACAAAAATGAACCAAAATGGTAATCTTTGCTTTGAGCAGTTACGTGATGAAAATGTATACATAAACAGATATGTTGAATCTAATATAATTACGGCTATGATATAAGTATGCAGGAGTCCTTGAACAAAGCTGGGAGTAAGGGGAAAGCTTCGTGGATGAGGAATATCTGAGTTATTTTGAAGGGTAAATAAATGTAATTAAGGTGAAGAAGGGTGGGAAGGGCATTGCAAAGGCTCTGACTTGTGAAAGAGCACAGTGAGTATGAGGGCAGGCTATAAGCAATTTGACTACTAGAACATAAGGAATCAGTGAATGAATGGTGGGTGAGAAAATTGAAGTACTAGGAGGAGCCAGGTTAGAGAGGACCTTGAAGCTGAACTAAGGAGCATAAATTTCATTCTGCGGGGGTAATGTGGAGCCACTAAAGAATTTTAAGTAGCATAGTAACATAGTTAAGATCTGAGTTTTAGACAGACCTGGCTATAGGTGGAATAAACCTTAAGATATACTGTTAAGTGAGAGAAGTAAGATGCAGAATGGTGTATATAATATGCTACCATTTATGCTAATAAAATATTATACAGATATATATATGCATGTATATAGATATATGTACTGGGATAATGCATAGACTACCTGTGTAAGTATATTTGGAAAGCAAGAGTTGTCTTGGGTAGGAGAGCTGGTTGTCTGGACACAGACATGAAAAGGAGACTTATTTTTCAGTGAATATACTTTTTTGTACTTTTTATTACTTTTTAAGAATGAATTTAGTCTTTTTCAGGAGTCGTCTTTAAAGATGATGATATAGGAGATTCCTGAACCCTCCTCCTCTCATGGACACACCAAATGAAGAGCTACACATGGAGCAATTCCCTCTGGAAGTACAATCCAGAACTGGCTGAGTAATTTCTATACATCAGTCAAAAAAAGAAATGCCCACATCAAAATGGATAGGAAAGGCTGAGATACACTCTCATCATAAATTCCACCACCAGCACAGTGCCATACAATCAGGAGGGAACCCCTAACTCCCAGCTTCTCTTTGAGGAGTAAAGGGTTTGGACCCCACATTTAGTACCCCAACTTTTAAGATTTCTACCCGGTAGATGGACCCCCAAAACATCTACCTCCAAAGGCAATGGGGCTTGAGTCCGTGAGACCCACAAGAAGCAGTCATTCATAGACATGAGCCCTCTTTCTTGCTATCACCTCAGGGTTCAATGCAGGGGAGCCAGCAAAACCTGCCAGTCTCCCAGCCTTTCTCTGAATAGTGTCCATCTACTTTTTTTCTTTAAAATCTGCTGCCTTTGGGTCAAGCTTCTAATTAACAGGCATCTAGGGGCTGACTGCCATCATCCTCAGAGACCAGGGAAACTGGCAGACACCTCCCTCGCCTTCTACCTCCTGCTTGCTCCAAATCACCATATGCCCTAGGTGAAGCTTATATACATGTCTGCACCTCACTTTTATGGATGCCACCTGAGAGATGGGTCCACAGATCACATGGTTCTGATAGCCAATGGACTTCCATTCAAGAGTCCCACAGGACAGTAGCAAACAAAGAAACAGTTCTTTCTTTTTTCTTTTCTTTCTTTCTTTCTTTTTTTTTTTTTTTTTTGCTTAAAATTTTTTTTATTATTTTAGAGAGAGAAAGTGAGCAAGGAAGAGGAACAGAGGGAGAGAGAGAGAGAATATTAAGCAGGCTCCATGCTCAGCAAAGAGCCTGACACAAGGCTTGATCTTATGACCCTGGGCCAAAATCAAGAGTCAGCTGCTTAACTGACTGAACCACCTAGGTGCCAAAATGAAGCAGTTCTTAACTGGCTATCCCCCTCTAAGACTCAGTGCAGAGGGAGCAGGCAGAAATGCCCATCTCTCAGTCTTTCCATGAAAGAGGTCTATTTGCATACTTTAAAAGCTTCTAATTTAGCACACAACTAGGAGCTAGCCGCATTCCTTTCCAGAGACCAGGGAAAGCCTGCAGACACCTCCTCTGTCTTCTTCCTCTAGTCTGCTAAAGTCACCAGTTTCTCCCTGGAAGGAGCTTGTGTGTATGTCTTGTGCTCCAGCTTTTGTGGCTGCCACCTGAGGAATGGGTCCCCAGATCACCTGGCTCTCAAGACCAATGGGGGCATCCATTCAGGAGTCCCATGGTATTATTAAAAACACAGAAGTTCTGGGGTGCCTGAGTGGCTCAGTTTGTTGAATGTCTGCTTCTTGGTTTCTGCTCAGGTCATGGTCCCAGTGTTGTGGGATCAAGCCTTGAGTCAGGCTTTGCACTGAGTGTGGACCCTTCTTGGAATTCTCTTTCTCCCTCTGCCCTCCCCAACCCCTCTGCCCTTGCTAAAAAACCACCACCACCTACAACAACAAAAGCAGAGAAGTTCTTAATAGGCCCAGGACCAAAGTCTCATGGATGGTTATACATCAGGGCCCAGCAGAGAAGAGACAAAAATGCCCACTTTCCAGTTTCTCTCTGGAAGGAGCCTAACTATACATTTTTTCAGCTGCTACCTGACTGGTTTCCAAATAGCCTGTATCTGTCTACGGCCATACCATCCTGAATGCACCCAGTCTCGTCAAATAGCTTATATCTATGTACTGACTGTGATCATCCCCTTTGGATATTGACAGGTGTTGGCACAAACTCAACTATTGGGAGCCACTAAGTACAAAGAAGGTGGCTTGGACAATCACAAAGATTTGAGAGACAACCAAGAGCACTGGTCAGGCTAATTGATGAGGTTCATTTCCCACAGAAGACTACTCTTTCAAAACACAGAGAGGTCTCTATTTTATTTAATACATAGAAACCAACACAGAGAGTCAAAGAAAATAACAGAGGAGTATGTGCCAAGCAAAAGAACAAGATAAAACTCTAGAAACAGATCTTAATGAAACAGATAAACAGTTTACCTAACAGAGAGTTCAAAATAACAATCATAAGGATGTTCACTAAAGGTCAAAACAATGCATGAACAAAGTGAGAATTTCAACAAAAAGAAAATATAAAAAAATACCAAACAAATCATAAAGCTGAAGAATATACTAACTGAACTGAAAAATTTAATACAGAGTTTCAGCATCAGTCTAGATCAATTAGAAGAAAAGATCAGCAGACTAGAAGACAAGGCATTGGAGTTCATCCAATTAGAGAAGCAAAAAGAATGGGAAAGAGTGAAAATAGCTTGGGGACTTATAAGACACCATAAAGTGAAAAAACAGGGATCCCATAATAAAAAGAGAGAGATTAAAGGGGCAGAAAGTCTATCCAAATGAACAGTGGCCACAAACTTCCCTAACCTGGGGAAATAAACAAATCTCCAGATCCAGGAACTCTGGAGAGTTCCAAGAAAAATGAATCCAAAGAGACCCACACTAAGACACATTATAATTAAATTGTCAGCAGTTAAAGATGATAGGATTTTAAAAGCAGCAAGAGGAAAATGATTTGCTGTGTGTAAGGGAACTTCCATAATACTATCAGTATATTTTTCAGCAAAAACTTTGCAGGCCAGAAGTAGGTGAGATGAAGCCTGGCTCAGTTGGTGGAGTGTGTGACTCTTGATCTTGGAGTTGTGAGTTTGAGCTTCACATTGGGTGTAGAGATTACTTAAAAATAAAAATCTTTAAAAAAAGGTGTGGGATAATATATTCAAGATACTGAAAGAAAAAAACCTGCCAACCAGGAATACTCTGCCCAGCAAAGTTGTCTTTCAGAATTGAAGGAGAGACGAGTTTTCCAGACAAGCAAAAGCTGATGGAGTTCATCTCCACTAAGCTGGCCTTATAGAATTGTTAAAGTGAGTTCTCCCAGCTAAAACAAAAGATTCAGATTAGTAACATGAGATAATATGAAAGTATAAAACTCATTGGTTAAAGTACATATATAGTTATATTTAGAATACTCTAATGTTGTAACAGTGGTGAGGAAATCAGAACTCTAGTATAAAGGTCAAAAACAAACATTAAAATTACTATAATTGCAATAATTTGTTAATGGATACACAATATAAAACAAAATTGTGACATCAAGAACATAAAATGAGGGTGCCTGTCAGTTAAGCATTGGACTTTGGCTCATGGCTTGTGAGTTGGAGACCCACATCAGGTGAGCTTGAGCCCTGCTTTGGGTGAGTCCTGCTTCTCTCTATTTCTCTCTCTCCCTTTCTCTCCCTCTCTGCCCCTCATGGGATTCTCTCTCTCTCTCTCTCTCTCTCTCTCTCTCTGCCTCTTGATCAGTTGCTGTCTCCTCTCTCTCTCTCTCTCTCTCAAAAAAAAAAAAAAAAAAAAAGGATGCCTGGGTGGCTCTGTCGGTTAAGCATGATCTCACAGTTTGAGAGTTAGAGCCCAGTGTCAGGTTTTGTGCTTACAGCTTAGAGCCTAGAGCCTGCTTCAGATTCTGTGTCTCCCTCTCTCTCTGCCCCTCCTCTGCTCACATTCTGTCTTTCTTTCAAAAATAAATGAACATTTAAAATAAAACAAAACAGAACCAAAAACCCCAACAGCAACATAAAATGGTTGGGAGCAGTGTAAGAATGTAGAGCTTTTGTATGCAATCAAAGTTAAACTGTTATCAGCTTAAAATAGACTTATAAATTTAAAAAGCTTTATATAAAGCAAAAAAGAAGAGAACAAGAGAGAAAGAAAGGAAACAAAGGAATTAGAAAACAACCAGAATTCGATTAACAAAATGTCAAAGGTAAGTCTATATCTATCAATAATTGCTTTCAATGTAAATGGAACAAATTCTCCAATCAAAAGATATAGTGTAACTGAATGGATAAAAAAACAAGACTCAACTATATGCTGCTTACATGAGAGTCACTTCAGATATTAGGAACACACACAGTCTGAAAGCAAAGGGATGGAAAAGATATTCCATTAAAATTAGAAGAATTAATATTGTTAAAATATCCATACTACCCAAGATAATCTACAGGTTCAATGCAATCATTACCAAAATTTCAATGGCATTTTTCACAGAAATAGAAAAAAAAAAACAATCCTAAAAGTGGTATTGAACCACAAAATCCTGAATAGTCAAAGCTATCTTGAGAAAGAGCAATACTAGAGTCATCACAGTTCCTGATTTCAAATTATACTACAAAGCACAGTAATCAAAACAGTATAGTATTGGCAAAAAAAAAAAAAAAACAACAACAACAACAACAACAACAACAACAACAACACAACAAAAAACAGACACACAGATCAGTGGAAAAGAATAGAGAGCCCAGATGTAAATTCACACATATATGGTAAATTAATTTATGACAAAGAAGCCTAGAATATACAGTAGGGAAAGGATAATGTCTTCAATAAATGGTGTCACCTCAACATTGATTAAAGTCACCTCAACATTGATTAAAGTCACCTCAACATTGATTAAAGACTTGTATACAAAACCTAAAACTGTATAATTCCTAGAAGAAAACATCAAGGACAAATCTTTAACACTGGTTTTAGCAATGGTTTTTTTGGATTTGACACCAAAGGCAAAGGCAACAAAAGCAAAAATAAACAAATAGGTCTATATCAAACTAAAAAGCTTCTTTATACCAAAGAAAACCATCAACAAAATGAAAAGGCAAACTAACAAATGGGAGAAAATATTTGCAGCTCATATATTTAATAAGGGGTTAATATCCAAAATATGTATGAAACCCATACAAAAAAAATTCATCAAAACAAAACACAAACAAAAACAAAAAAACCAACAAAAAACCCAAGCAGCCTGATTAAAAAAATGAGCAGAGGAACTGCACAGACTGAGTAGACATTTTTCCAAAGAAGATACACAAATGGCTGTTGTATATATGAAAAGGTGATCAATAGTACAAATCATCAGGGAAATGCAAATCCAAAACACAATGAGATATCACCTCATACTTGTTAAAATATCTATCATCAAAAAGACAAGAGATGAGTATTTGGTGAGGATGTGGAAAAAAGGGAACACTTATGCACTGTTGGTGGGAATGTAAATTGGTCCAGTTACTATGGAAATCAGAGTTAAAAAGTAAAAATAGAACTACCATATGATCCAGCAATTCCACTTCTGGGTATATATCCAAAGGAAATGGAAACATCACCTCAAAGAGATATCTGCACCTCCACATTCACTGCAGCATTGATTCATAGTAGTCAAGATATGGAAACAACCTAAGTGTCTGTCAATGGATGAATGGATAAAGAAGATGTGGCGCACACACACACACACACACACACACACACACACACACACTGGAATATTATTCAGCTATGAATATGAAAAAGAAGGAAATTCTATTTGCAACAACATGGTTGGACCTTGAAGGCATTATGCTATGTGAAATAACTCAGACAGAGAAAGATGAATACTGCATGATGTCCCTCATATGTGGAATCTAAATAAGCTGAACTCATAGAAACAGAGACTAGACTGGTGGCTATCAGGGACTTGCAGTGTGGGGAAAATGGGAAGATGTTGGTCAAAGAATATCATCTTCCACTTGTAAGATGAATAAGTTCTGGGGATCTAATATACAGCATGATGATTATAGCTAATAATACTGTATTATATACTTTAAAGTTGCTAAGAGAGTAGTTCTTAAATGTTCTCACACACACACAAAATAAATAGTAATTATGTGATGTGATGGTGGTGTTAGCTAATAGTGTGGTGTTTTTCAATATATGTTTTTCAATATATATCAAATCAACACATTGAACAACTTATACAATATTGTGTGCCAATTATTATACCTCAATAAAGCTGGGAAAAAGTAAATTTATAATGAACTATCATGGTCAGTTAAAAAGCCCTGTGACTTTTCAATAAAAGTCCGTGTTTTTTAAGGCATGTATAAACCTAGCCACAAGTTAAGGAAAGTGGCAGAGGATGTTGGCCATACCACACATTGGATTGTCATCCTTGTTAATAGTTTTATTTTTTTTGTACCTAGTTTTTGAAACATTAATATACATTGTTGAATAAAGTTACATCACTGTTAATTAATTACAAAATTATACAAAGTTATAATTATTGTTACAAAGAAAGTAGAGAAAAAAATGACCTGTACACAAAACTTAATAGAACAAAAAGTGTATTCAAGGCCAGACAACAAGAAAAGAGGTGCTATGACTGTCTAGGCAAGAAATTGTTAGGGCTTCAATGATGCCAAGTTAGTAGAGAGGAGAAGGGGACATTGAAAAGAAAGAAATTGGTTGAGAGAGGAGACTAGAGATAATGGATATTGTTGGCAGGAATGGTCTGGGCATCTGTGGCATCAAACTGGGTACAGTTTTGATATGGTGGAAATAAACAACTGGATTTGGGGTCGGAGACTTTGACTTGAGTCCCAATGCTACTACTTATTTGAGCGACCTTGGGTATTCTATTTTAGTTTTCTGAGTTTTAATTTCCTCAGTTTTCCAGGGGTGATTGTTGTGATTCTCAGGGTTGTTGTAAGGGCTAAATGACTCAATATTTGTGGAATATACTTTGTAAAGAGCTAGACCTGAAGAGGCTGAATAAGGATGTATGCTTAAAAAAAGACAAAAAAAAAAAACACTGAACAAAACCTGGTATGTTTATGAGAAACTGTTATGCAGCATATATTGAAAAGGATATGGAGAAGCCATTTGTTCCTGGGGCAGAGAGTGCTGGTTGGCTAACCACTACCCACTCTCTTATTGTGTGTCATTAACAGAATCCTGATTTTATTTGGGTGGCAATGTTCTCAGCTGTGAACTACATTGCTCAAACTCCTTTGCAAATGGAGCTGCCCAATTAGGTATAAGAAGAATATTTGGATAGAACTTCTGGTGAAGTTGTTTAATGAGGGCTAACTCATCTGGGAGTACTGCTCTTTTGTTCTGACCACCTTCTACTTCCTGCTCCTGGGAACATGATGTGATGATTGGGGTTCCAGTATCCATTATGTGACTATGATGTAATCTTGAAGATGAAAGCCATTGTAGTAAGGATAGCAGAGCAGAAAGAAGACTTAGTTTCTGATGACCACCAGGACACTCGGTGTGCTCGGTGTGCCTATCTTCAGTTTTCTTTTACATGAGAGAAAAATGAACCCCTACCTTATTTAAGCCACTATCATTTCAGGTTTCTGTTTCTAGTAAACCCAATTTGTTCCTAAATATATAGAACCCTTCCCAGAGATATTTAGGGATTGAAAAGCCATACCATAGAGCAGGAGTCAGCAAACTTTCCTGTTAAAATATTTCCTAAATATTTTAGGTTTTGGGAGATATATGGTCTCTGTCTTAGCTACTCAACTCTATTGTTGTAGTGCGAAGGCAGCCATAGAAAATATGTAAACAAGTAAGTGTGGCTATGTTCAAATAAAACTTTACGGACACTGAAGTTTGAATTTCATATAATTTCACATGTCATGAAATATTGTTCTGCTTTCTTCAACCATTGAAAAAATATAAAAGTTATCCTTAGCTCACAGATTGCACAAAAACAGGATTTGGACCTCAGGCTGTAGTTTGTCACCCCATACTATACAAGATACAATTTCAGCAAATAAACCAAGGAATAAGCATTGTAAGCATTTATTATGTATTTGTTAGTTATCTTTATGCTTCTGTATGTTTCAAAACTTTCTTGGATATAGAATTGGAGCTATAAAGTAATGAGACTAGTTTTTAATTAACATATGAAAAATTACACATTTAAATGAATGCCCCGCTAATAACTTTGAGAAGTAAAAGATCAATCCCAGTTATGCTGATCACAATATCATGTGAAATTTTATTTGAATATCTAAGACTGGTCTGTTTGTTTGTTGGTTTTTAAGTTTATTTATTTATTTTTGGAGAGGGAGAGACTGTGCAAGTAGCGGAGGGGCAGAGAGAGATAGGAAGAGAGAGAGAGAGAGAGAATTCCAAGCAGGTACCACACTGCCAGTGCAGAGCTTGATGTGGGGCTGGAACCCATGAAGCTGTTGAGATCATGACTGAGCTGAAACCAAAGGTCAGACACTTAAATGACTGAGCCACTCAGGTGCCCTAAGACTAGTCTTTTTTTTTTTTTTTTAAAGGACTATCTTACTTTATTTAAAAAAAATTTTTTTTTAAAGTGTTTATGTTTGAGGGGCGCCTGGGTGGCGCAGTCGGTTAAGCGTCCGACTTCAGCCAGGTCACGATCTCACGGTCCGTGAGTTCGAGCCCCGCATCGGGCTCTGGGCTGATGACTCAGAGCCTGGAGCCTGTTTCCGATTCTGTGTGTCCCCCTCTCTCTCGCCCCCCCCCCCGTTCATGCTCGGTCTCTCTTGGTCCAAAAAAAAATAAACGTTGAAAAAAAAATTAAAAAAAAAATAAAGTGTTTATGTTTGAGACAGAGAGAGACAGAGCATGAACGGGGGAGGGTCAGAGAGAGAGGGAGGCACAGAATCCGAAGCAGGCTCCAGGCTGTCAGCACAGAGTCCGACGCGGGGCTCGAACCCATGGGCCGTGAGATCATGGCCTGAGCCAAAGTCGGACACTTAACCGACTGAGCCACCCAGGTGCCCCAGAACTATCTTACTTTATAACCATACTTTGTAAGATCACATTTCCTGTTGGCCATTCAAGGTGTTAAGCTAGTAAAGACCAGTTTGAGGTAGCCTGAAGAAACATGAGGCAAGCCAAGGACACTTTTTCACTTTAGCTGTTGCTGCTTGCAGTGACTGATACAGGCCATTAATTGGTGATATAAACAGAGCAGGCTGAGTCAAGTTTTTGTGGGAAAGACTGAGGGGTGAAACTTACTACTGGGGGCCTGGAGGATTGGTTTTTGAAAAACCATGGTTGTGTTAATTTTTCAGGTGGGAAAGATGCAGTGTTAGTGGAAAAGAGGAGGATGGAGCTTATGAGTTTATATTGAAGAAAGAGGGTTAAGGACACAGACTGTAAAACTTTGAAGTGGTATGGAAAAGGCCAGGTGTGTGTGTGTGTGTGTGTGTGTGTGTGTGTGTGTGTGTGTAAATTGCCAGAGCCACTGATACTTTCCAAAAAAAATCAAACTCTTCATCCAGCATCAGGTGCAGAGATTATTGGGTTGATTAAAATGTTGACTTCCCTTTCAGTAGGTGTGATAATATATATACACACACCCTCTGTATTGTGGATGTGAGAGAGTGTGTGTGCTCAGGGGACGGTGGACAGGAATGTGGAGAGAAGCCTGTGTGTGGAATGCAGAGGATGATTTGGGTGTGAATGGTCCAGAAATGGAGTGAGAAGTGGTGTGTTATGTAACTAGGGGTAGGGGTCAGGGAGAGAATGCTTTGATGGGCTTTTAGTCATGCCAATAATAATTGTTTAGCCTCACACATGGTAAGAATAGAACGGGTGCTCTCTCCATCTCAGTCTCTCTCTCACTCTTTTTTTTTTCTCCCCAGGCAGCTGTGCAAAGATTGAACCATGTGATCCTGAAAGCACAACACTGAAAGCTTCTGACTGTGCCAAGAGGAGAGAGTAGGGAAACAAAGGCCAAAGCCAGGGCCAAAGCCAGCTGCCAGGAACCCCCATCTCCAACAGCAACACAGGAAAATAATAGTGAGGCTCCATTTACCATCACTCTCCTCCCCAGAGAAGCTCTCTGGATTGGAGATGAAAACTTCCTCCCCAAACCATATCTTCACCCTTTTCCCACCCTTCTGTACTCCCCACTCTTGGGAATGAAGCACCAGGGCTCAGGAAACAAGGTGCTTTTTTCTCTCTCCCTGGAGGGACTGAGTGCTGCTATCCCAGGCCCTGCAGAATTCCTGAAGAATTCAGGGCTTAGGGAAAGTGAAGGAGGACCTCTTGAAGGTGAAGCCCAAAAGTTCAATAAGGACTGTATAACTTGAATAGGGGACCAGCTCAGTAAACTATTAGACTTAGGTTGTGTGCAAGGCTAAAACATCTCCAACTGGTTGTGTTCCCATTTCTCTATGCAATGCTTGTCCTGCTCTTGGTTGATGGATTCTGCTAGGAGGCCTTCAGGAGAGAAAAGAAACAATCTCTTCCCTCATATCTTTTTCTCTTTCTTTACTTCCCCAGACTCGCTTTTCTCCCTCCCTCTCTCCCTCCCTCCTTCCCTCTTTCTAAAGTCTTAGTTCTACTGCAGGCCCTTGACCTCGACACTTCAGTTAGACTATTACCAGACTCACAACATACTTCCTAAATAATCTTCAACCAAACCTTTTGACTTTCTTTGATTTTCAAAAAATACTCACTTCCACCTATCCTTTTTCTTGAGGATAAAATGGGGTTTAAAAAGTGACTGATAAAATACTTTAAACACCTATAGAAATATTACTACATAAATAAAGGGACAGAGGTCACACATCCTGCTGATAAGTGTGAGGACAGTTGTTACCTATAAAAATATTGGCAGTGTTCAATGGATTATTTTTTTTTAAGATGATTTATTTTGAGAAAGAAATAGAGAAATCCCAAGCAGGCCCCACACTGCCAGCATGGAGCCTGATGCAGAACTTGAACTCATGAACCATGAGATCATGACCTGAACTGAAATCAAGAGCAGCATGCTTAACCAACTGACCCAGTGGGTTATTTTTAATATAGGAAATTGAAGTTTTTCTTCTTAGAAGACATTTATTTTCTAACCTCTACTATTTGTCAGATATCACTGACATCCAATAAAAAAGTCAGGCTTTTATTGACAAGTTGCTTTTGGTTTTCATTTTCATTCTACATCATAAGTTGAACCAACATCAAAATTATTTTTATGTGCTTTTCCACAGTGTTAAATTTAGTCACAATCACTCAAATCTTAAATGATATCATGGAATCTACAAGTAAATCTGAAGTGCTATGGGTTTGAGTGGAAATGAAGATCTTGATCTTGCCTTGCACCTTGCTGTGTGCCTGTGAGCAAGTAATTTGGTGTCCTTATCTGTTACATGATATTTAAGGCTTGTGTGGCACTCACAGTCCATTAATCTATAAGCTAATGATTTGGTAAGTCTTTCTTAGAATGAATACAGAATTATGCCATTGAACACCTATACTGACTACCATTTTGCTTCAAGATGGTAACTTACCTTCACAAATTGAACTTAAGGTGTTATCTAGGTGGCATTTAGGACAGCTTCCAAGTGGTCCCACATCAAAAAATCATTTGTAGAAGGAAGAAGTTACAGACAGATAAACTTGAACGGCCAAATGATTGAGTTAAAATGGAGACCTTTTTTAAGAAAGTTAGTTCTGATCTCCCCACAAACAGCAATGTTCAGGAAATCCTAGGTCTCTCTGATAAGGTCTTTATTAACCCTTACAATACTTTCCAACAAAGAACATTGATTTAAAAATATACTATTGGCACATATATAATGTTTATGTTCTCTGACAATCTTAACCCACATCATCTGGTACTTGGTGCATGTTCTTTTTTTTTTTTTTTTTTTTAAATTTTTTTTCAACGTTTTTATTTATTTTGGGGACAGAGAGAGACAGAGCATGAACCGGGGAGGGGCAGAGACAGAGGGAGACACAGAATCGGAAACAGGCTCCAGGCTCCGAGCCATCAGCCCAGAGCCCCGACGCGGGGCTCGAACTCACGGACCGCGAGATCGTGACCTGGCTGAAGTCGGACGCTTAACCGACCGCGCCACCCAGGCGCCCCTTGGTGCATGTTCTATGTAGATCACATCTCATAATTGATTTTCAAAGAGATGGTGTAGGTGTCATGAAATATAAATAAGCTGATGAGCATAAATAAATAAGAAAAATCTTTTTCTCCAGGACTTAAGAATATTTAATAAATATAGCTCCCAAATCTCCAGCATGTGTCAGTACATTTAAGAATCTAGGAAGCAGGGGCACCTGGGTAGCTCAGTTGGTTGCATGTCTGGCTTTGGCTCAGGACATGATCTTGCAGTTCAAGAGTTCAAGCCCCACATCAAGCTCGCTGCTGTCAGCACAGAGCCCACCTTAGATATTCTGTCCCTCTCTTTCTGCCTCTCCCCCACTTGCGCTCTCCAAAAAAAAAGAAAGAAAGAAAAAGAATCCAGGAAAGAAATGACAGATCTAGGACCACACAGGGAGCCAGAAGCACAACTAGAACAGACATGCACAGTAGTGACTTGCTCTTGCTGCTGGTTTACATTCCCTTACTCCTTGGAAATCATGTGGTGTCTGGAGCAATTCTTTCAACCCTCTTAGAACCCATTCCTTTTCCAAAGGGATTAGTTCCTTCCTTCCAATGGCAAACAGAAGGCTTTTCTGCCTTTCTCCATTTACGGATCTTGGCAATCACCAAGTGGAGCTCACTTGTTATTATTAGATCAAGCTCCTTGAACCCCTTTATCTCACCCTGATTCCTCTTACTCATCTCCTTTACCAACCCTTCAATTTTTATCTGTATTATTATATTGCCTTTAATGGATTCCCCTTCCTGTCCTCCCTCATATTCTAAGTGCTTCATTTGCTTCACTTTTATAAGGATTTTCAAAGCCACTTTTGTTTCTTACTACCACTCCTGAGCCTGGAAAGTTAGATAGGTCCCTATAAAATATTCATCTCGAGGGCTCAGGCAAAGAAGGCAGGGAAGGCAGCATCTAGTGTGAGAAAGGTGGTGAGGTGTGGTTTTCACATAGGAGGCCTGGGTCACAGCCCTTATTCCCAGTATATAGAACCCAAGGAAAATGTACTTTGCAGAGGGCAGGGCAAATGAAATCCACAGTCCTTTGTGAGCACATCTTTCTTTTAGGCTGTGATAACTTCTCTAATTGAGTGGATCACAACCACTTGGAGGACACAGGGTAGATAACCAAATTTGTCTGACTTCCAAATTATCTGATAGCCTGAGACAAGATCATAACACAGAGGTGTATGAAGGAATAGTAACTTCAGAAGTTCTGAAGTGACCTGGACTGGGCTTAAGCCTGCTAGGAAGTGATTCCAGGAGGCCCTTGTACCATCCCAGAGTCTGAAAGTATGGGCTGTGTGTTGTACCATGTGTAACTAGGGACATTTTACCTATAGAACATTACTGGAAAAGCTTTCCAAACATTCAGTTTTATCCTGTATGGGCTGCAGGTAGCTGAATGGAGAGTTAGGGGATTCAGAGAGGGGAGAAGGGACCAGAAGAACCCTTGCCCTTAGAGAGTCTCAGTAGCAGCATGGTGGCAGGCAGCCAGGGAAGGGCAAGCAAAAGGCAGGATTTGAGTTGCCTTTTAGGGAAGCAGCCTTACAAGCAATTCCAGTTTAAAAAACGACTTTGGATCCTTCTGCCTTGAACACTGTAAGGAAACACATTTTTGGGGTTTAGCCATAAGTCTTTCCACTTACTCCTTAGCCTGACACTTAAGAGAGGCAGTAGAGTCTCTTATGACCCTTTTGCTGGGGTAGGTCCCAAGGGCCTCAGAGAAGGTCAGGACTCAAGAGTTGGACTAGGCTGATAATTATTGATAACAAAACAGACTGTTCTATTGTGCAAGGAACAAAAATGTGGGCCCCATTGTCAAGGGAAAAAGATGTGGCTGGATTTCAGCATGACCTCTTTGGTTATTATCTTTCTGCCAGAATCTTTCAGAATTAGCACTTTCCCATATGCCCTGCAAATGAAGATGTTAGGAATAGGAAAGCCAATTAAGATTGAAGAAACCTTCTCTGCTTCAGAAGACAATACTTGTCCCCCTCTCAAAAAAAACCAAACAAACCAAAACAAAACCCAGAAGTCTGTTGAATTCTGCTATTGTTGCTGCTGCTGACATAGGATAGCTCATGCCATCCTTTGTCTTTAGACAAAGCAGGTAAATCAGCTCTATGTTATCAGAGCAGTCTTGGGGCAATATGCATGATAAAGATTGATACAAAGTCCAGGGATTATGGGTAATAAAGGCCTCTGGTTTGGGGATGATTGAGTTCCTATAACCTGTCTTTCAAGGCTGAGCTCAGACTACTTCCACTGGGAGGCCATCCTTTATGCTTCCAGCACACAACAAATTCCATTTCCTCTGAATTTGGTAGCATGCTTTTCCATAGTATGCTCTTTTGGTTCCAAATTGAATTATTTTTTTTTTGTCCTCACATTATTTCATTTACTAAAAACTTTTCTCTTTATCCAGACTGCACACACCTTGTCCCCCTCTGTACTCCCCAAGTATGTAGTGCAGTGCTAGACACACAGCAGCTACTCACCACTCACTCAACTGAGAATAAATAACTGGAACACACAGCAAAACCAACCTTGTATCCTTTGAGGCAGTTTGAGATACCAATGTTTCTTCCACCTGCCAGACTATCTTCCTAGTGAGCTCATCCCCCCACTTTGGAGAAGACAAGTTCATACTCCTGACTCTCATTTTAAGTCTCCTGCACCCCTTCCCTGCCCTTCATACTAGATAATGACCTTGTCTCATATTTCATGGAGAAAATTGGTGTGGTCGGAGGAGAACTATCTCCTCCACACACTCTCCTCTCTGGTCCGAATGCATTTGTACCACACAAGCAGAATCTCTTTGTTTCTGCAGCAGAAGTGTCCTTGCTACTATCTGAGGTCAATCTTCTACTTGGACTCTGGGAATCATTCCTTGTCTCTGCTGTGCACCCTGCTGCTTCCCTTTCTCTCCTAAATTTTCAAATTTTTCTCTCTCTCCTCCTCATCACCATTTGCAACTAAAAAGAAAAAAAACACTGCCCTACTATTAATATCAATCACTTATATCATGCTTCTTATTCTGCGACAGGAACTGTTCTAACTGCTTTATACATATTAACTCATTTAATCTTCACATCAATCCAGGAAGGTAGTAGGTACTATTATATTATAAAGATGAGGAAACTAAGGCATAAAGTTCATCAAGTTCTCTTGGTATGCAAGAGAGAATGTAGAGTAGTAATCTCAAAGTTAATAAGTCTAAAACAGAATACTTGACTCCTTCCCATTCCAAACCCATTTATTTCCTAGTCTTCCCCGTCTTATTAAATGAAGACACAATTTACCCTGTTGCTAAGGACAAAAACCCAGGAGTCATCCTTAACTCTTTGCTTTCTCTTACACCTTACAATGAATCTTCCTATTTTTCTAATCTTCAAAATGCATTTCACAATGGACCACAACTAACTGTTCCACTGCCTCCACCCAGATCTAAACCACTACCCTCTCTCTTCCTGGGACCCAAACCCCTACCTAGTCTTCCTTGTCTCCATTCCCGGTCTCCTCTGGCATGGTCCATTCTCTAATAGCAGCCTGAGTGATCTTTCTAAAATGGGTATGTGTCACAGCATTCCTCTCTTTAAGATATTCCCCAGAATTCAAATTCCTTTCCATTGTCCACAAGGCCCTGCATAAGTGGTCCCGCCTGCTTGCAGACACTTTTCTCTTCTCCCTTTGGCTCTTGTTGCCCACTATGCTATTGCCCTACTTGCCTTCTTTATGTCCTCTGAATATGCCCAACTCTTTTCTGACTAAGTGGCTTTCCATTCCATGTTCCCTCTTCTTGGAACACTTTCCCCTGTTGCCTAACTGCCTCCTCACCTTTCAGTTTGCAGCATCTGGTCAGTCAGGCCTGCCCTAACCTCCTGAGCTAAAGAATCCCTCCAATCATCCTCTATCTCTATTTTGTGTTCTATATAGCACTTACCAGTATGTAAAATAATCTCATATATTCATTATTTATGTTGTCTGCCTCCAACTATCCCCCAGTCTCCCACACCCAGCTCCAAATGTAAGCTCTTTGAGGGAAAGACTGGTCTTGTTCATTGCCATATTCCCAAATGTCTAGAACTCTACTTGGCATGTAGCAGGGACTGAATATTTGTGGAGGACTCCAGCCCTTCTCCTGCTCCTGTCTGTATAGTGAGTGTCTTTCAGAGAAAAAGGAAGTCCCTGGGAAGTGGAGGCTAGGGATTTGTTCAGCCTTTCCCCTCCCCTAGGCCTATGCCCAACTCATGGACATCTACTTCTTCCTGTTTTTGACTCCATTTGTTCAGTGTGGGTAAGCCACTAGCTAGTTTGTTGCTGGGAGTAGGGGGTGGGTAGAAAAGGTGGGGGCCAGCATGTCAACGAAAACACAGACTACAGTCCAGGTTCATGGTATGAAGTCTTAATCACTTCAGCTGTATTTAATTAAAAATGGAATGGCTTATTGGAACGCAGACCTTGTGGGCCAGTAATCTGATTTCTGCTCTCATTTCTGTTCTCTTCCAAGCTTCAATTAAGGGAGCAACAAAAGATCCCTATCATGAGCCATGTGTGGTGATCTCATCAGCTAAGACAAATATTTTTTTTCTGGCTATATTTATAGAACTCTTTCTTGTTTCCTTGGACAATCCTAGCTGACATTATCTTGTTTACCTTTGTTTCATCTAGATTTGCATTTGGGGGAAGCTTTTTATCTGTTGCTCTTTGCTGCCTTGGATTTCTAATTCTTCTGTGTTTCTTCTCTTAGCTTTCATCTATGGGGCTTGCTTACTTGCTTATTTATTATTTATATTTTAATTTTAATGTTTTTTTAAATTTAGTTTTGAGACAGAGAGAGACAGAGCATGAGTGGGTTAGGGGCAGAGAGAGAGACACAGAATTGGAAGCAGGCTCCAGGCTCTGAGCTGTCCAGAACAGAGCCTGACGCAGGGCTCGAACTCATGGACTGTGAGATTATGACCTGAGCTGAAGTCGGACACTCAACCGACTGAGCCACCCAGGCGTCCCTATATTTTAATTTTAATTCCAGTTAGTTAACAGTGTTATATTAGTTTCAGGTGTACATTATAGTCTATGGGGCTCTTTTAAACTCACTTTGTACTTTCCAGTTACCAAGGCGGTAGCTAGTATTAATAAAAAAGTAGACAACATTGGTTCCAGATCAGTGCAGTGTGATGACTATTCTTAGTAGTGTCTTGTTGCCTCCTCAGAGGAGGGTGGGACTTGGTATTCCTTTTCCCTTTCTGCTAGTCATGTGTTTCCTGATGTCAGGCCCTTTCTTCATCCATAACCAGGTGAAAAGTGCACACTATGCCTACAGACCTCTGGACTAATGCCTGACTACTTTCTGGGGGCATCTGACCCTGCATATGGTCCCATAGTGAATCATGAGTGTCATGTGGGGACCTACTTGCCCAGCAACATTGTCCCTTTCTCAGGGGCCAGTTAACCTAGGTATTGTCAGGGCCAGGAGAACAGGACCCTGCAAGTGGAGAAAGACTGTATGTAAGCTGAATTCTGTTCCCGTAGTCTGGGAATGGCTGTCAAGGATGCAGAAAGACAGCATGGTCAAATCAAACAAAACAGTGCTCTGCAAGGAGCTTGTCTTTGGTGCCTCTCAACTTCTTAGTTATAACTGTATTTTCTTTCTGAAAAATGACTTCTCAACTATGCATTCTCAATGGGTACAATACTGCCCCCAAGCAGGGAGCTTTGTACTTGGGGAACTGGAAAAACCACACTCCTCTTGGGTATAAAGGAAGCACTGATATACATACAATACACAAACAGATGTATGGTGTATTTGTGGTATTCACATTTCACGGAGGTGGGGTGGGTGGGGGGAGCGATGATGATCACAAAGATGTTTAAACACACTCTTTAAGGTGTGACAATAAGGTTGTCATTCCAGTCTCCTGCTCTTGCCTTTCTTTCTCCTGAACAAAACTTTGTTTTCAGCATAGAATCTAAAACACTTTCCCTCTAAGTTATAAATGGCTGGTAAAAGCTTAAGATAGCATCTCTCACAGAGATGTTTGCCCAGTAATATCTCTGACAGCACCTTCAGATAAAAAGGGATGATGCTCTAGCTGTGGAACTGTAGGTTGGAGCAGGCAGATAAAATGCTGCTTCTGGAAAAACCTGGATTCATTGACCATAGTTTCTTAAATTGAAAATTTGGACACATTGTCTGCTGATAGATTTTCTTTTAAAATTGATTTTAGATGTAAGAAGCTTTTCCTTAGGTGTAATTTAGAAATAGAAATGTTGGGGGTGCCTGGGTGCCTCAATCAATTGAGTGTCTGACTTTTGATTTTGGCTCAGGTCATGATCTTGTGGTTTGTTAGTTGGAGCCCCATGGTGGGCTCCGTGCTGTCAGCTCAGAAGCTGCTTGGGATTCTCTGTCTCCCTCTCTTTCTTCCCTCTCCAATTCACACAGGCACACACACACTCTCTCTCAAAATAAATTTTAAAAAATTGGGGCGCCTGGGTGGCTCAATCTGTTAAGCACCCAACGTTGGTTTAGATCATGATCTCACAGTTCATGAGTTTGAGCCCCCACATCGGGCTCGTGTTGACAGCTCAGAGGCTGGAGCCTGCTTTCAGTTTTGTGTCTCCCTCTCTCTCTGCCCCTCCCATGCTTGTACTCTGTCTCTCTCTTAAAAATAAATAAACAATTTAAAAATTAAAAAAAAAAAGAAAAGAAATAGAAACGTTGGCACTTTTAGGATAATTTGATGGTTTGTGGCAAACCAGAATAAACTTCTTGAAGTCAGGATAATTCTGAAAATTCTAGGACTTGTGATTATGGAGACATGGGCCTTCTCAGTGTCTCTGAAATCAGGGCTTCTGGTTTTGCACAGTTTTACTTTGCAAAAAGCAAAGGATCAGTACTTAACTGATCTACATAAAGGCAAGAGTAACTGTGGTGTGTGTGTGTGGGAAAGGGGAGGCCTTTTGTTGTCTAGATGCTCTTTCTGTCCTTTCTCTTGTTCGAAGGCAGTAGCCATGAGCCTCACAGTGCTTGGTTTGCTCTGTGGACACACCCGGCTGGACAGGGTAAGGCTCAAGGTCCATGAAATCATCCTTCCACTATTCTTTTCTTTTTTCATTTTATTTGATTTTTATTTTTTTCATAAGTGTACTTTTTAATCCCCATCCCTTATTTTCCCCATCCCCCTACCCACCTCCTCTCTGGTAACCATCAGTGTGTTCTTTATAGTTGAGAGTGTATTTCTTGGTTTTTCTCTCTCTCTCTCTCTCTTTTTTTCCTTTGCTCATTTGTTTTGTTTCTCCAATTCCACATATGAGTGAGGTAATGTGGTATTTGTCTTTCTCTGACTTATTTCACTCAGAATTATACTCTCTAGCTCTATTTGTGTTGTTGCAAACAGCAAGAGTTCATTCTTTTTTTGTGGCTGAGTAATATTCCATTGTATATATATAAACCACATCTTCTTTATTCATTCATCTATTGATGGATACTTGGGCTGCTTCCATAGTTTAGCTGTTGTAAATAATGATGCAATAAACATAGGGGTGCATGTATCCCTTTAAATTAGTGTTTATACCAAGTAGTGAAATTACTAGATCATAGGGGAGTCATCTTTCCACTATTCTTTTTTTTTCCTTCATTCTCCCACTATTCTTGAATTTAACCAGAATCTTACTGGTGACCCATGTCCAGTTTTGACTCTAAAAGTGAAAGAGAGAATGGGAACAATTGGATAGGGTCTGCATAAGAGCAAATAAAATGACTGAATGCTTGGAAAACAGATCCTATGTAAAATGCAATTAGAATAGTCTAATTTGGACCACAGAGGGCAGAAGGAAGAGATTATTTATAGGGGGACTAATGATAAATTCTTCTCATTTTCTGTCTTTTTGGATGCAGATGGGATATAAACAGTGCTCGTGCTTTATTTATTTTTCTGCTGAGAATCAAAAGAAATTGGGCTTGATTTGCAATGCAGAGATATAGGGTGAATGAATGTAAAGGAAAAATCCCAGATATTGGTCCTTAGGGTGCTTGGTTTTCTTTCTTTCTTTCTTTCTTTCTTTCTTTCTTTCTTTCTTTCTTTCTTTCTTTCTTTCTTTCTTTCGAAAGTGTGAAAAAAGCAAGGCTCCTCAGGAATGGTTTTGCCGCTGTGGAGCTAGTTAGTATTTTCTAGGTACCTGTGAACTAGGACCTTGGTAGGACCCTGTAGAAGCCAGAGGATACTATGATACTATACTGTTTAAGGAAAGGTCCTGATTTCAGAATTAGTTATTCTGATTTTTTTCATTCCTGAAGGTTAAATACATCACAGTCAAGTGAGTGGAAGGAAGATGTGAGCACTTATTCTGCATTTTCCATTCACTAACTTTCTGATCTTGGACAATCCATAGCTTCTTCATTTATAATGAATGATGGCTGATGATGATGGTTTTCTTCTTACTTCATAGGTTATTTATTATTATTATTATTTTGAACAAAAACAAATTGATTTTAGGAATTTCTTTTTGCTCTCACATGCTATCTCTTGCTCACTTGCTCTCTTTTATTATTTTTGTTTGTTTTTTTCTACTTTTCATAGAAGTTGGTTGCAAGTTGTAAACATGTTTTTAAATTAGGAATTAAGATAAAGTGTAGTTCTCATTCTGTTACAGAGTGCCAAGACTTCTACTTGTGGTTGGTTGTCTCACTTCATAGGTTTTTAAGTGTGTCAAATAAGACAAAAAATATGACAGTGTTTTATAAACTCTTGAATGCTATATATAGTAACTTATTAATTTGGAAAAACCATACTTTAGGTCTTGATCAAAGGTATTTCCAGTTGAAAGTGTTGACTGAACCTTAATTTTCAGGTTTGAATTTCAAAACCTGTGAAATCCATCCATTTGAACATCCTTCTGTCTGTCCATCTACCCATCACTCAGAGAGTATCTACTATGTGGTAGATACGGGATGCAGTGATAAATCAGATATTGTGCCTGGATTTAGGGAGGCAGATGACACTCTAGTGAGGGCATAAGGAGAAGTCAACAGGTAATTCCAGTATGGCATGATAAGCTCTGATCTGATCAGGCAAAAGGTGCTATAGAAAGAACCTCACCTGGGGCCCCAGATCCAACCTTATGTGAGTAGAGGGAAACTTCTAAGAGGAAGTGATAAGCTAAACCAAATGAAGAACAAGTGAGGTGGGAGGTGGTCTCTCTAGTCCAAGGGAGAATGGGTACAGACTCAAGAAAATGAAAGCTTGGTGAACTTGAAGAACTGCAAGTAATGTTAAAGGCTATACATTGCCATGCAGGAGGGCAGGCAAGATGGGATGCATATTTACCAGAAGCCACATGACAACTGGTTTGTCTACCTAGCTAAGGGTTTGACCTTGAGAGCAAGACAGCCACTGACAAGTTTTTAAATAGGGAGTGTGGGATGCCTGGGTCGCTCAGTCAGTTAAGCATCCGACTTTGGCTCAGGTCATGATCCCATAGTTCATCTCACAGTCCATGAGTTTGAGCCATGCATCAGTTTCTCTGCTGTCAGCACAGAGCCTGCTTCGGATCCTCTGTCTCCCTCTCTTTTGTCCCTCCCCTGCTCTATCTCTTTCTCTCAAAAATTAATAAAAATATTTATAAAAAAATAGGGAGTGTTGAGATCAGTTTGAAATTTTAGAAATGTCACACCTATGCACCTAAAATTTTTTTAATGTTTATTTATTTTTGAGAAAGATACAAAGCACAAGTGGGGGAGGGGCAGAGAGAGAGGGAGACACAGAATCAGAAATGGGCTCCAGGCTCTGAGCTGTCAGCACAGAACTGAGCTCAGGTCCTGACTCGGGGCTCAAACCTGCAAACCATGATATAACCTGAGCTGAAGTCAGATGCTTAACCGACTGAGCCACTCAGGTGCCCCACACCTATGCAATGTAGAGGATGAACTGAAGGGGACAGGATTTTTCATGAAGACTGGTAAGGAAACTGTTGCAGCAATTCAGGAAGGAATAAATGTAGACTGGGAAAAGGTAGGTGACCAAGAGCTAAAATGATGCAATGAAGTATAGACATTAGTACAGTGGGAATAAGGAGTGTGGAAGCAAGAAAGGTGGAGGTGGAGATCACAGAGTGGGAGATAAACAGTTGTTGATGATGGCCTGGACTAGGGTGTAGTCTTGAAGATGGAAGCTGGAAGTGAGTAGGGATGAAGGTCATTGAAAGTGAGGTCAAAGACCTGGGAAGCTTCTCTGATAGCTTTAAAAAAATTGTGGTAAAATATACAAACATAAAGTTTACCCTCTTAATCATTTTAAAGGTATTAAATGCATCATATTAAGTGTAATAAGTATTTTGATTGGCCTTAAGTATATTCACATTGTTGTGCTACCATTACCACCATCCATCCACAGAACTTGTCTTGCAAAACTGAAACTCTGTACCTGTTAAACACTAACTCCTCATTCTCTGCCCCCCACCCAGACCCTGGAAGCCACCATTCTACTTTCTGTCTTTATGAATGTAACTATTTAAAATGTCTCATATAAATGGAATCATTACAGTCTTTGTCCTTTTGTGACTGGCTTATTTCATTTAGCATAATTTCCTCCAAGTTCATCTGTCTTGTGGCATGTGTCAGAATTTCCTTCCTTATTGTAGGTACTCCTATCCCTTTTAAGCTTTGGATTATGGCCTATAATAAGAAATACTACCACTTCTACATGTGACATTTTATTTTATTATATTTCCATTCTGTTTCTTTCTTTTTTTTTTTTTTCAACGTTTTATTTATTTTTGGGACAGAGAGAGACAGAGCATGAACGGGGGAGGGGCAGAGAGAGAGGGAGACACAGAATCGGAAACAGGCTCCAGGCTCTGAGCCATCAGCCCAGAGCCCGACGCGGGGCTCGAACTCCCGGACCGCGAGATCGTGACCTGGCTGAAGTCGGACGCTTAACCGACTGCGCCACCCAGGCGCCCCTCCATTCTGTTTCTTAAAAAAAATTCTAGTCACAATCCTCTAAATCAATTTCATGACACACTAATGGGTTGTGATTCTTAGTTTGTAAATAATTGGTCTGTTTGACATTGAAGTTACCCAGGATGATAGGAAGACTTGGCATAAAGTAGAAGACTAGAAGTTTGGTGCCAAAGTCTTCAATGAATAAGGAGGGCCTTATTCATGCATTCATGCATTTATCTTCTTCATGCATTTATCTTCATGAATGGCCTGTAATTTCAGCACAATCTAGTAAGTAAAGGTCTAAACTATCAATATATTTCTGGTGTAAACAGGATAATTCATGGATTTGCTGATTTTTCCAATGGCCTCCAGCTGGCATGGTTTTTTTGCTTTGACTTATTCACTATCAATGACCATTTCACTCTGTTTTTCTATCATTGGGAAAAACCAAGTAAACTGCCCTTCTTCATATTCCTAGATCCTCACAATCTGATCTGGGAAAGAGGAAGGTGGGGGGGGGGGAAATCCTTGGAAACAGGTGACTGTGGCCTCCAGACCCTGTCGTGCTTCCAAAGTCTCCAGCTGTTTCACAGCTGTAAGAATCCCCCAAAGGGAGAGGCAATGTCCAGAGGAGATGGTAGGGTGGAGTTTAGGATCTGGGGGATATGCCTTGCCAAGAGATGAAAGTAGGATCCAGGGAACAATGAAGCTCAAAGGTTAAGTCTCCCACTGAGTGTCTGTGCAATGAGAGGAGAACAGGGGCAACTTGATATTGTGATGCCCAAAGGATTTCACCATTGTCTCCCTGGGTCATCACACTCCCCAGCTATTTCTGTTAAACATTAACACAAAGTGTCAGAAGAGTTTTACCCTTATTAATTAGCTAATCTCTGTGGTATTCCCCCCGGGATGAGATCAGAAAGATTGCCATTTTGATTGCAATGAAAAAATAAGCAAGGACATGGAGGGAAATCACAGATAAAAAATCATATATTCATCAAATATTCACTGGGCAATCACCACATGCCATGTGCTGCATTAACTGTTGAAGATAAGATGTGGACAAGACACAGTCTCTTCTGTCTACTGTTGACCTAAGATGTGGGGGCAGGAATGAGCAGACCACGCATTTTAAGTTAAGGGCATGGAGTTTGCAAACGTCCAGTGATAAGAAAGAAAATTCAGAAAAATGGAATTGAGATTGTTTATATCAGGAGTGGACAGCTAGATAGGGTGATCTTGCCAAGTTGAGTGATTTGGACAATGAGAATCACAGAGAACCCTCACAGATGCCTAATACTTAGTGCATTTTATATTGAATAACTTAGTAGGGTCATTGGAGTGAACATTTACTTATCCTAATCCCTCTATCCTTATCCCTCATCCCCTTTCCTTGATAAAGGAACTGGGAATCAGAGAGTAATTTGTTTTCTGTTAACCAGAAAGAGAATCTGGATATTCTGATCCAGGCTAGGGCTCTCTCCACTACTTCAGGACACTTCCTCAGATCCAGAGTCTGTTCTCCAAACTGCTTTTCCTGCATAGCACTTTGAGTTCTGGCTTTGTTAGGATAAACTGCCCGAGCTAGAAAAAAGGATACCTTGGGCTTTACATATAGTGGTCTTCGGAGGCAGCACTGTTTGTGACATGCATGAGTCTGATGGACATTGAGAACTTCCTTTCCTTCATTCCATGTCTGGGAAAGGAAGAATGGAGCCTAGACTACATTGTCATGCCCTCTCTCCCCTGCCCCAAATCACTGACTTTGTTCCCCTGGAAGGAAACTTGAGAGATGGAGTGGTGTAGTAAGGTGGCTTTGGTGTCACATTTCTGGGCTAGAATTTTGGCTCAGGAATTTGTGAGCTAGTAACCTCAGGCAAGTTTCTTAACCTTTCTGAGTGTCACTGAAGGATAGTAATAACCCCTTAGCAACATTGTTTGTACAATTAAACACAGCTCATTGGCTGACACTAGAAATGGGAGAAAGAGCTGTTATTACCAGGGAGTCCAAAGCCTTTGCCATTTTGTCTGAGGGTCCTGGCCCTGTACCCTCTCTGCTGACAGGTCAGGTTCCACAGAGATTACTCACTTAATCCAGGGCATCCTGAACATGGAAAACCATTGTTCAGGGGATCCAAGAGGCTCACAGTATTGCCTCATTGCATCCTGACCTAGTGGATCCCCACCTTTAGGGGTGGCACTTTCCCATCCTTCTCTCACTACCTAATTTATCAAAAATAGCCTCAATGAATGGAATTTGGGTCCCAGCAAGGCCACAGCCAGCCCTGAGCATGGAGTTCCAGGAAAGGAAGGACTTCCAGGAGTCTTGCACTCTCCCAGCCCTGATTCCAGGCAGACACTTCCTATAGTGGAAACTTGTTAAAACTATGAACACATCAAAGAGGCTCTTGCTAATATCTAACTTCATTTTCCTTCCAGCCTAATCCTTCCACCACCCAAAGAGCTCTCCAAGATGGGACAGCATAGCCCAACTAAGCCTCCTCTCAGTTTTCCAAGCTAAATGCTGATAATCTCAGCTTCTATGTTTTTGCTTGCAAAAATCTTATTTTTCAAACTGGATTCATTTCTCACATCTAGATTCTGTCTGAGGTTTTGTATCCCTCCTATGTTCAGGTAGGAGCTGAGGTGGGTGGGGGTGGAGGTTAATCCAATACAGTTTGGAGAGAGTGCCAGAAGCTAACATTCTCCTGATTTAGGCAGAGGAGGAGGAAGAAATGGAAGGTTGACATCCAAGAACACAAGATGATCTCTTTTTGGTAATCCAGAAAGACACTAGTGTTTTCTTATTCCAGTGAATAATAATGGGGAGCCTCAGGGTAAAGGGTGGCCAGATGTGGGGGTGATAACTGGGTGGGGGTTGGGGGAAGGGAGAGGGAGGACTTGAAAGTATGAGTGAAGAATTTTCCAGGAAATGGGTATGTTAGTTAATAAGACAGTCGGCTGGCCTGGAAAACTGAGACCATGGCCTTAATTCTTACTTCACTGGTAGAGAACTCATTAGGCCAAGGAATCCTGGCCATTCAGTCATTCAACAAATGATCACCACCAGTTCACTGGGTTAGAAGTTGGAAATATAGAAATAAAATACATAGCTCTTTATCCTGAGGGAGTTAATAGTTTAGTGGGGAATTCATTTAAGTAAACAGACAACTAGTGTGCTATAGCACAGCTAAGTACAGGATGCTACAAGAATACAGATGGGGAGGCACTTAATCTACCTGAGAGAGGTGAAGAGGGATTCAGGAAAACCTCCTCAGAGGAGATAATTGAGCTGAACTCTGGAGGGTTAGTCTAGTCTAGGAGGTAGGAAAGGGCTTCCCAGAAGAGGGAAGAGTAGGGCAGGGCATGGCAGCTGTATTTGCAGCTCTTTGACAGTTGTATTTAGTGCAGGAGTTAAAGGGCAATACTATTCCAAATGCAACGACTATATGGGAAGGAAAGACAGAGGAGATCCTGGAGAGGTACTGCTGTTGGAATTTGGGTACGCGGCTCATTTTGTATTTACTGGGTCTGCTGTGTCCGAGGGAGTGTGGAAACTCAGTGTGATAGCCCAAGAGAATGTTTTATTGCTACTACTTATTATTGAGAATGTAAAATGGATCAGTATGGGCAGAGAACATATCAATCCCAAACATACCACCTTGTGCCCTTTCCTGGGGAAGCATGCACACATGCAACATTTTGCTGTTCCCGGTTCATGCAAATTCCCTTCTCTGTCTGGCTTTTGAGGGTTGAGGGAAGAAGAAGGCACAGAAAGGAATGCCATTTACTTTGAGTTTATTCTGCTTTGACCTGTTGCAAGAGCACCATGGTTTCCCCAAATTCAGGTAGAAGGAAACAGTTGGGAGACTCCTTGGTGAGGTGCTTAAGTAGGCATACAACTTATCCTACACACCCAGTAACTGGATGGTCAAGCTAACTGCCTCAGGGTCTGGGTCTTCATTAGACCTCCCAAAACCATAGTTGGGCTCAGCAGCTTGCTGCCCTACTGAGGCCCACAGACTAGCGGTACCATGATATCCTGCAGGAGAATGATCACAGCCTCTACTAATGATCACAGCAATTCTACTAATTCTACTTGCAGCTCAGCTACCGGAGCAATCCTTTTCTCCCCTCTTGTCACCCTTCTTCTCCTAGTTCCTTTACTTCCCTCTTGTGTTCCACTGGGCAAAAGAATGACCCAAATCAAGTGCTTCTTCCCTTGGCTCCTTTTTTCTTTTTAAAGTTTATTTATTTTGAGAGAGACAGAGACAGTGCAAGGGGGAGAGGGACAGAGACAGAGGGAGAGAGAGAGAATCCCAAACAGGCTCTGCACTGCCAGCACAGAGCCCAACTTGGGGCTAGATCCCACGAACTGCAAGATCACGACCTGAGCTGAAACCAAGAGTTGGATGCTTAACTGACTGAGCCACCCAGGTGCCCCTCCTTGCCTCCTCTTTTAATCCCTCTTTTTTCCCATTCTCCTTCCAGTTCTTCATCAGCCAATTCTCCTCATCCCTGTTGATTCTGCAGCTAGTTCAGCTAGGCTTTAATCTTAAAGGTGATGGAAACTACTGAAGCACTATGTGTCACCTGTGGGCAGGCTGGTATTTATCCTCCAAAATGTTAATCAGGGCCTCTGCTATTGTGCAGCTCCAGAGGACACCATTTGCCTCATGGCCTATGTCATACAATAGGGGGCGCCTTTCACATATGGTACAATGTAAATGGTGCCCTCTGGAATTGTGCAACTCAGTTGCCTTTCAATGTGGGAATCAAAAGCCTGGAAAGCAACAGGTGTCTTAGAGGAAAATGTTGGCCCCTGGTGAAGACCAGATTCTTTGGATATTTCAAGTCTGTGAATAATGCCTCTGCGCATTCAAATCTCCCAATTACTGTTAACCTGAGATTCAGAACTTTCTGCCATAGAGACCTTAAATGTTTCCAATTCTTCCTCTCCAACCTCACCATCCACTATGACCCCATATGACCATATCTGTGGCAGACTGATGATCTGAACGTGCAATGTGCCATTCTGACTCCACACCTTGCCCCTGGAGTTCCTTCCAGCTGGAATGCTTTCTCTCTAGATCCAGTTCCTATTTAATTATTGACACTCAGCTTGCATCCCATTCTGCTGGGAAGCCTTCCTTGTCCATCCCAGTTCAGTGATCTCTCTCCTTTATTCTCCAAACTCCTTTACAGGTCTGTTCCCTTCATCTGGCACTTTACATCAAGTTATAACAAACTACTGCTAAAAACTACTGGTAAAATTTGTTTCCCAATTAGAACTTAACTCACACTTTGTGCCTTATAAGGCCCTGTGTGATTTGACACCAGACTAGTTCTCTGACTTCATTTCTTCCTACTCTAGTCCTCATCCACTCCCCTAATTTAGCTGCACTGGCTTGCTCTCAAACTCACCAAGTTCATTTCCATCTCAAGGCTCTGCACTCACTGTTCCCTCTGCTTGGAGGACTCTTTCCCCAGACATCCCCAGACATACCAGACAGTAAAATCTACAAGGGTAGAAGCTTTTTCTTTTGGTGTATTCACCATTGTATTCCAAGTGGCTTGAACAGTGCCTGGCCTAAGGCAGGTAATCGGTAGATAACTAAATGTTGGGTGAAAAGTATAAATAATAGACTGCCTTGCATTGTTTCTTTCTTCCCTTTGCTTCATCTTTCCCTTTGTATTTACCCCATCCCTCAATCGTAAGCATCCTGAGGACAGAAATCTGGTCTTATGATTTATTTCCCCCTCATCATCTAGCCCAGTGCCTTGAGTGTAGGTGCTTTAGTAAGTGTTTGTTGACAGAATGGGATAGAATGAGGAAAGAGTTCTTTCATGCCTCTCCCACCAGGCGGGCTCAGCAGCCTCCAAAGCAGAAAATGAGTAACCCTTGTCTTCCCAGGGCTGCTTGTGCTTGGGTTCAGCAAGCTGGCCACCAGCCCTAGCCTCAGGAATGTCTGTTCCTATCACAGCAGAGCTATTCTTCACTGGGAATTTCCTTCTCACCACCACCACCATCACCTCTGAGCTGGTTGGACTCAGACAAAGGGTATCTGACCACCCACCTAGAACTGAACCATTCCTGTCAGCACATATCTAATCTTAGGAAAAAAATAGGATTCTGCTATAGTAACTGCTTGGTTTACAGAGTTAAATCTTCTAGCAAGATTTATTAAAAGATCATGACTTTGGCTGCTATATTTCAAAGACCGGGCAGACATTTAGGTGACAGAGTTAAATAATCCAAACTTACCTCATACTCCCTCTTTCTCTCCCTCTCTTTCAAGGGTGAGCATTCTGTTCTTCCAAAACCCAGTCCTTCTCCATATTTGGAAATCTGAAATGGGCACTAGGGGCACAGCCCTGTCTCTTCTTGGTGTCTGCTGGGAGCTGTAGTTCCCAATGAGTGACGGCTGCTTTTTTCTGGCCAGCAAGTGGGTTTTCCTTTCTCAGGAGTCTATGTCTATAAACATACAGTGGGGTGGAAGATTGCTATTAGGAGGCTTGCCTTCTATTTTAAGCTCTCTGGTTTTATGCAAGGTACTACTCTTCTGTGGCTCAATCTCCCTGCCTGCAAAATGGGGATAATTATCTTTCTTTTCCTGGCTGCCAGATTGTTGGGTGGGGTAATTAGCCAGCACTCATTAAATGCTTTGAGCTCATTCCAGCAAGGAGTGCTTTATAAATAAAAATTGTTATCTTTAAAGAAGAAAATATTAATTTTCATTGCCTAATTGCCTCCACAAACCAACTCTGCCTGTATATCAGAAAGATGCTGTTTAATTCCTTATATATGCCTTCCACCTACGCTGCTTTTAATGGTTTCCCTGAATCTCATTCCATTTTGTTTCATCATCTTTAGTTTCGTATCGTCAAGAATAAACACTCTCTCTGCCTCCTCTCTGAAAGGAAAGGACAAGACAGACCAACTCTTCCCTATGTCCAAAGCATAAGAAAGCCAGGAAGAAGGAATGATTGGGACTTGATCTGAGCTCCACAACTTTATGTCTTCCCAACTCACCATGCACGTACGTGATCAAGAGCCTGGTTTCTGCAGAAGAGGCTGACCTTTGTTCCGTCTGAAGAAGAAACAGATTTCACTGCAGCAGGAAGGGTTTTTGAAAGATCTTACATTCTTAAATGCCCTTCTCTGGAGCTCTGAAAGAAGCATTTTGACACACTCTGCATCTATAGTCAGAGGAAGGAGATTGGCACAGTATAGTGGAAGCAGCAGCAGGCTTGGAATTAAAATGGTTGGGTCCTGGCTCCAAGACTTCAGGCAAATCATTTGACCTCTCTGGCCTTGGTTTCTTTAGCTATGAAATGGAGATAACAATATATGTTTGAGTGTTTTGTACAGTGCTGCACTAAAGTTAGTTGTTAATAACATGCAGTATGATGCTGATTAAAAACAGAGAATGTTAAAGTCAGACACATTTAGATTAAAATAGCACCTGGATTTGCTGTGGAAATTTGATCAAATCACTGTTTTCTGAATCTTAGTTATAGTATCTCTAAAATGGGGATAGTGAGGATTACATGAGACAGTGCATGCAGTGGACTGAACACAGAGTCTGGCGCATACTAATTTCTCAATAAATGTAGTTATGACTATTATTAATATGTTATGTCAATGTAAATGTGGCTATGACAATGCATTATCTCTCACTTTTGATCATCTTACTTTGTTACAGTCAAATAAGGATGGTTTTGAAGTTGTGAAGTATTACACCAATGTGAGGGATGATTAGAATTAAACCTCAAAAGAAGGGAGATGGACTCCCCAGAGTTTTCCTTCCAGCTTTAGGATTACATAGGATTAAGGATGTACAACTACTTTTTAGCTACAAAGAACTATAACATGTGAATTGTCGCTAGTAACAGCAGGATTATTTGTTTCTTGTTTTAGGTAGTGGGTAATACCAATATTCCATTGAAAAATAAAAAGGGGTCCTATGACATACTATGAATTAATAAGTCACATTACAGGGCAGCATAATTATGCATAATTATACATATATACTCTGTGTATTTGTAGAAGGATGTTCATCAGAATGTTAAAGTTGTCATTTATGGGTGATGGAATTTCAGATGATTTTTATTCTCTTGTACTTTTCTGTCTTGCTTGGATTATTTTTACTCTGGTTATGTATCATTTTAACAAAAACAGTTAAAAGACAAAAGAAAAGCAGATATCAAAAAGGCAGATCTCAGGTTGTAAAACACTAGGAGAATCCATTTGGTGGTCCTTTAATCCCAGAGAATGGTTTCTTAGGTATGGGAAATGGAGTTTCTGGCAACAAGGAGAAGTTGTATGACAAATGCCTCTGAAAAGAAGTTGGAGGGGAATGGAGGGGAATCCCTCCAAAATGGCCCTGAAAGGAGGGGGAGAGGTGACCTTTCATCTCTGTTTATTTCCTAGGCTGCAATAATATGGTAGTTTTAATCATAGCCTTGTACACCTGAGTTTCCTTATTTGCTATGGTAACATGTGAGTCCTGTTTTACTACCTCTGTTCATTCTGGCTTACCTTAGACCTGGCTGTCAGGTAGAACTATAACTCACCCCCTCATTCATGCTGCCCAGGTAATCACCCTTTGTCATGACTGATTAGAGGAAGGGTGTGGTGAGCCCATTTGTAATCGGCTTCCACTGTCCTCCTAAATTTCAGAACCAGAAGCACAAAGAACAAACTTCCCAGTGGGACACAAAATAAAAGGGATGGTGCCTGCATGCCTTACCATTCATGATAATCTTCCCAGAAAACTACCCACAGGCAAGTCCACACAAGCTTGGAGGCAGCTTGTCTGTTGTGCAGCCCATCCCCAGTGAGGACAAGAGAGTAGGAGGTGGGGGAGGGGAAGAGCAGGTTCTTCCCTGTTGTCACAAACAACTGTCTCCAGAAAGAACTGAACCATTTTCAGATTTCAGCATTGAAGCACGAGTTAATGTGGAGCCAGGAAAAAAAAAGGTCTGCCATGTCAGGGTTTGTAGGTATTAAAACTGTATACCTCAGGGCACTTGGGTGGCTCAGTCTGTTGACCATCTGACTTTAGCTCAGGTCATGATCTCAAGGTTCATGAGTTCGAGCCCTGGGCGGGGCTCTGTGCTGACAGCTCAGAGCCTGGAGCCTGCTTCAGATTCTGTGTCTCCCTCTGTCCCTCCCCCACTCGTGCTCTGTCTCTGTCTCAAAAATAAACGTTTAAAAAAAATAAAAAAATAATAAAAACAAAAAAACAAAAGAAAACTGCACATCTCCAGAGGGTGCCATTCACACAGACTCCATGTGAATAGCACCTCCCAGAGTTGAGCTTGAGTGAATCCCAGGAAGGGTAATTTTCTCTCCCACTGAGCATACTGACTTGTAGAGAAAGGCTTTTACAACAACACATTGGAGCTTTCCTGAGTAGTCCTTAATTTTTGAAACGAATGGAATTACCCTTGCTTAAAAAATATGCTCAGACATCTGTTTTCCTCACTTTACTAATTTTTTAATGTTCTTTCTGGTGTCACTCTGCTCCGAAAACAGTTGCTAAGTGGGGTCAGGGTATTTATGGGGTTACCAATATGCTCCTGAGATTGCTGAGGATACTAATTCTAAAAAATGCAAAGGCAAGTTGCAATTCCTTTTATTTATTTTATACTTACACTTTATTTGTTTTAGGCCCTGGACACATGGAAGAGTGTGGACAAATATTTGTTTTACTTGCTGTGCTCAACAAGGAGTCCAATTTTAGGGTTGACTAAAGCTACCTGGATTGGTAAGACTGAAGGCCTGCCCTTCAACATCTTTTTTTAATTGAAGTATAGTTGACAAACAATATTAAATTAGTTTCAGATGTATAGTGTGATTTGGCAATTATATACATTACAAAATGCTCACCACTCGCTTTGTTTTTTAATATTTCTTTTCTTTTTAATTTTTAAAATGTTTAATTATTATTTGAGAGAGAGAAAGAGACAGCAAGTGGGGGAGGGGCGGAGAGAGAGGGAGATACGGAATGTGAAGCAGGCTCCAGGTTCTGAGCTATCAGCACAGAGCCCAATGCAGGTCTTGAACTCATGAACCGTGAGATCATGACCTGAACTGAAGCTGGATGCTTAAATGACAGGGCCACCCAGGCGCCCCTGTTTTCTTTTTTTTTTTTAATTAAAGCTTCTTTGAGGTTCTTACCATACCCTTCTTTTCTTACTACCTTCACCTGGTTGAGGTTAAAATTAAGTTTTCTGGAGATCCTCCCAACATTTCTCCCTTCTCTGCCCCTCCTCGAATACCTTAATCAGTGCTTGTTGGCTCAAAATTGTACTTCAGGACAGAATTTCAGGAAATAACTTGGGACATAAATATTCTCTCATGGTTTTCAATCTTTTATTTTATTACTTTATTTTTTTTAAGTATAATTTATTGTCAAGTTAGCTAACACACACTGTATACAGTGTGCTCTTGGCTTCGGGAGTAGATTCCCATGATTCATTGCTTACATACAACCCCCAGTGCTCATCCCAACAAGTGCCCTCCTCAATGCCCATCACCCATTTCCCCCCTCTGACCTCCTCATCAACCCTGTTTGTTCTCTGCATTTAAGAGTCTCTTATGGGGGCGCCTGGGTGGTGCAGTCGGTTAAGCGTCCGACTTCAGCGAGGTCACGATCTCGCGGTCCGTGAGTTCGAGCCCCGCGTCAGGCTCTGGGCTGATGGCTCAGAGCCTGGAGCCTGTTTCCGATTCTGTGTCTCCCTCTCTCTCTGCCCCTCCCCCGTTCATGATCTGTCTCTCTCTGTCCCAAAAATAAATAAACGTTGAAAAAAAATTAAAAAAAAAAAGAGTCTCTTATGTTTTACCTCCCTCTCTGAAGCTATTTTTTCCCCTTCCCTTCCCCCATGGTCTTCTGTTAAGTTCCCAAATTCCACATATGAGTGAAAATATATGTATCTGTCTTTCTCTGACTGACTTATTTCACTTAGCATAATACCCTCCAGTTCCATCCACATTGTTGCAAATGGCAAGATTTCATTCTTATTGCCAAGTAGTATTCCATTGTATATATAAACCACATCTTCAGTTTTCAGTTTTTTTTTTTTTATTTTTATTTTATTTTTTTTTTAATTTTTTTTTTCAACGTTTATTTATTTTTGGGACAGAGAGAGACAGAGCATGAACGGGGAAGGGGCAGAGAGAGAGGGAGACACAGAATGGGAAGCAGGCTCCAGGCTCTGAGCCATCAGCCCAGAGCCCGACGCGGGGCTCGAACTCACGGACCGCGAGATCGTGACCTGGCTGAAGTCGGACGCCTAACCGACTGCGCCACCCAGGCGCCCCCAGTTTTCAGTTTTAAATACAGTTTTAAATACAAATTTAAATTTCAGTTTTAAATACAAAGGATCACTTTCAATTGCTCCTCTATCAATCCTATGTTTTGGAATGTTTTGTCTACTAAGGAGGATCCATTAACAAACATTTAGAGCATTATGTCAGGTAAATGTATAATTTCTTCTTGGAATATTAAAGCTGTGTGTTGAGAACCCTTCAATCCCATTTTCCCCTGAAGGCCTGCTAGGGCAAAAACTGCAGGTTTTGAGAACTACTGCTGCTCTCCATGGTGGGAGGGGAGAGAGCACTGGTGTGATGGGTGTTAATGGCTGGCAATAACTCCATGTGCTGCTCTTCCCAGTCAGTATCTGTGTGTTAACAGTGACCTTGATGCTATAAATGACCTCAAAGTGGGGCATCTGAGTGTCTCAGTCAGTAGGCATCCAACTCTTGATTTTGGCTCAGGTCATGATCTCACAGTTTATGAATTTGAGCCCTGCATTGGGCTCTGTGCTGAAAATGCAGATCCTGCTTGGGATTTCTCTCTTTCTGTCTCTCTCTCTGCCCCTCCCTGGCTCGCTCGCTCTCTCTCTCTCTCTCTCAATAAACAAACAAACAAACAAACATTAAAAAAGATAAATAAATTGCCCCAAAATATGATTAATGACAAGGATTTCTGGGCTAGTGAGGAAAGCACTTTTGAGTGAAGGTGAGATCCTCTCTGGGGCAGCATGGGGCAGGGCAAGGAATGCTGCCTTCTTCAGCTGTGTAATATCAAGCTATTGCTTGACCTCCCCTGGCCTCAGTTTCTGGCTGTGGTATGTTAAACGTCCTTCCAAATCTAAAATTCTATCACTCAGGTTGACTGAGTTTATTAGAATATTTCCTAAGAAGTAAGTAAGAGGGAATAAGAAGGAACATTGCAAATTGCCTATGGCCAAGAAGGCAAGCTAGGGGTACTGGTACCTGGAAACACCTGTAGGTATCTCCTTTTTTTTGGGTGGCTGGTCTAGGTTATGTAACTCCTCAGCTTCCAACCTTTTCACATAGTGCTTGCCAGCGAATGTCGAGACCAAATGATGCAGAACAGCTCTGGAGAGGTGGGGTCCCTCCTGAGCATTGGGTGTCTATTGCTTTACACCATGCTAGACCACACAAGCGTCCTGAGTGAGACTCTGTCCCTGCCCTCAGGAAGGGCACAGTTGAATAGTGAAATGACACAAATAACTATAAGAAGATTTGGAAACTGGGAAGGACCAACAAGAAAGGCATAAAAAAGCAAAGCACAATTGGGAGTTTGAAGGAAGGAGTGATTAGCTTGAATAAGGTGTAATCAGAAAAGATTCCAGGGAGGAGATAGCATCTTTCCACTCTTTCATGAGAGAGCCAGGGCCGACTTATTCCTAGTGAGCATCCATTACCTGTTTTATTTTTCAGGCTTGGTCTGGCATCACAAAGATTTGTTCAAACTTCTCTGAGTGAATACTCTGACTCCTGCAATAGGTGAGAAAAAGTGAAATTGGACTACAGGTCTCCATAGAGTGGCTGCCTCCAGTCACCATGATGAAAAGGATCTATTGATGACCCTTTGAAGAATGGCCTGGGCATGCGATCTGGTTAGAAATCTCCAGTAATTATGTCAGCTTTGCCACTGAAACCAAATGTTTTGAGCAGTTTCCGAGCTTTAGTTTCCCATGTATAAGTAGGAATAATAATATACCTTGCTCACAGGCTGGTTGTTAAGCTCAAATAAAATAAGTGAAAGTATTTTGTAGGGCCAGTATTATGCATTAGTTAAGAATAAAGACTCTAGGGGCACCTGGGTGGCCATCAGTTGGGTGTCAGAATTTTGATTTCAGCTCAGGTCATGATTGTGGGATCCAGCCCTGAGTTAGGCTTCCTGCTGGCAGCTCGGGGCCAGCTTGGGATTCTCTCTCTCTTCACCCCCCACCCCACTCTCTCTCTCTTTCTCTCTCTCTCTTGACATGGATGGATGAATTTAAAAAAAAAAAAAGGAAAGAAAGGAAGACTTTAGAGTGAAACTTCTTGGATTTTAGTCCCAGCCCTTCTTTGCATTTTTTGTGTGATCTTTGGCAAGTTCCTTAACCTCTCTGTGCCTTGGTTTCTTCATCTACAATATAGGGATGACACTAAGACTTATGTCATAGGGTTATTGATGATTAAAATGAGTTAAATGTAAACCACCTTAGAATAGCACCTAGTACATAGGTAATATCATACTTATAAATTGACCTGCCTTATTGTTGTAAAGTACTATAGAGAATGATTATGATTATTATAAGTACTTTTTAGACACAGAAGCAAAGTAAGAGTTCTGCTGTGTCTATATGGAGAGGAGCAAATGGGAAGCATTGAACTATGCCCTAAACACCAAGTCCAGTCTTTAAAAAAGAGTCATAAAAATGCCAACAGATGAAGTTCTGGAATGAGGAGGCACACCCCTTGGCCATCCTGGAGAAACATAATCTTCACCCTGCTAATACTTATCTTTCTGGCTTGCTTCTGGTCAAAGGTCCATACTAGGTATGATTCTACTCCATTGGAGCTTTGCCACCAACATCCCTGGCTAGAAGAGATGTATTAGATGGACCAGCTATGGATGCTGTCTATTGTCACAGAATGTAGAATCAGCTTGGAGAGGGCAGGATAGGATGGGCTGACTGCAGATATGAGCATTACTGACCTTTGTAAGAAAGAGTCAAGAATTGGATTCCAGGTCAGAAAATAAGATTACAGAACTTTGAGGTAGAATGAAATTCTTTCTTCTCCTTACTCATTCCCCAATATATTTTACCTATTGGCCTTATAATCAGCCTGAACTATTCCAGAGATTTAAAGAGTTCAACGGGCCATTGTCACGTGGCCTCTTTTGATCCTTACAACCACCCTATGGGCAGGTGTTCTTATCCATGTCCTCAGATGAGAAAATTGAGGCTTAGAGGATTTCAGTGACTTTCTAGAGGTCTGGTGTAGTCACTGAAGGAACCAGTATTCTAACTGGTATAGCTCATCTTCCAGTCTAGAGTTCTTTCTGGTACAAAAATACCAACTCATCACCTGCCCAAAGCAAGCAAAGCAAATCCACATTTCAGATTAAGGCAATCCATGGATAGATAGACTGAGCACCTTACAGAACAGAAGGAAGAGCACCAAGTTCCAGAGCTTGGGTCAGGATTAGAGGATGGCCCATAATGTGGATTTTTCATCTCATTTACTATATTTTTCCAAAATGAGAAGATTCCAACGATACAAATATTAGCATGGACCAGACCTTAGATCTGGCTTTATAGATCAGGCCTTATTTCCACTCTTTGACTTATCCCAAGGGGAGAATAGGTAGTTTCAAGGCTTGTGTCATGAACCCTGAGTCAGAAAGACTGGTTTTATTTATTTATTTTTAAAAAAATTTTTTTTCAACGTTTATTTATTTTTGGGACAGAGAGAGACAGAGCATGAACAGGGGAGGGGCAGAGAGAGAGGGAGACACAGAATCGGAAACAGGCTCCAGGCTCTGAGCCATCAGCCCAGAGCCCGACGCGGGGCTTGAACTCACGGACCGCGAGATCGTGACCTGGCTGAAGTCGGACGCCAACCGACTGCGCCACCCAGGCGCCCCGAAAGACTGGTTTTATATACATAATATCTGTGCATTCCCCCTCAGGTGGAATGAACTTGCTTATGTTTAGGATTGCTGTGTCTTAGCCTGAGAAATTCTGGGTACATTCAGACATAAGGGGAGATAGTGGACTGTCATGGTAATGTGTTAAAGAATCAATTTGTGGACATAACAGTGCTAAAGGTTAAGTGATGACATACAGACCACTGAAGTCCTGTATAGTCAAAAATTGGGTGAAACACAGAAATAGGAACACAATCATGTTTTCATGTGATTTTTAGCAATCCCCTCACCCACCTCCCATCTTGTCCTCATTATGGCAGCTATACCACTAAATAGGCAAATTTTTTTCTAGAAAGTCTGTTTCTTTTAAGACTGTGCTGCCATCGCCTGGAAGCATCAGAAACAGCAAGAAACTTCTTGTTAGGATTTAAGGAAGAGGTTTTCTTCCTTCCTTCCTTCCTTCCTTCCTTCCTTCCTTCCTTCCTTCCTTCCTTCC